>NW_006782674.1:939731-945682 GCF_000442215.2 Lipotes vexillifer | reverse complement strand
GCGTGTGGCCGGGGGGCGGCCGCCGCTACCCAGGGAGGCGCGCCGAGGCGCCAACAGCGCTCCCCGGCGGGTCCCCCGCGCACTCGCCTCGCCCGGGCAACGGCCCGACCTGGCGAGCATGGGCGGCGCGGAGTGACGCCGCCGTGCCCGCTTGGCATCAAGGACATTCAGCCCGCGGGGGTGGGGACGAAGGGGGCGGCCCCGCGTCGCCACCGCAGCCCCCGAGAGCCGCCGCTACTGCTCGGGCTCCAGGGCTGGGGGGTTGGGGAAAGGGGTGCTTGGAAGCGAGCCGCATTTCCCGACCTTTTTGTTGGACATTCTGCCCACCTTGGACGCCGCCAGAGGAGCTGTCAAGCCCCGTAGGCTGTGATTTCGCCCTCCGTTTCCCTGGCCTCCCCCCGGGTTCCCCGTGCCTCGGTGGAGTATTCGCGTTCGTTGGTTCGGGTCTGGGGCTGGAGGAGGCAGCCACACTCGCGCACACGCACACGTTCAGAGGAGGGCGAGAGGCAGCGGCACCGGCACCATCTGCAGTGTCAATGCGGCGCTCCCGCTGAAGCAGGCAAAGCGGCGCTTGCAGGTAAGGAGCCGGCCGGGCGGCCGGGCGGGCGGGCGAGGGCAGCGCGGGCGGAGATGCCGGCTCAGTCCGGAGTCCTCGAATGCCCCGGAGCCAGCCCCCTGCACGCACGCACACACACACGCGCGCACACACATATACACACGGGCACACGCCATGCACACGCACCCGCCCACGTCCCACCTGGACACCCACGTAGGTGCCGCGCGGCCGGATCAGGTATTTCCCATGTTCTTTCTCCTCTGACGCTCCCGGACTCAGACTTCTCTAACCAGGACTTTCGGGGTGGGATTCTGTGTATTACTGCCTCTCCCTCCCACCTGGCTAGGTTGAGGGAGCGATTTTTTTCAGTTCCCAGCCGCTGGCATCCCTGGCTGGTTTAAAAAACAGGAGAAGTAATGGTCTTGGGAGACCCGCCCAATGTAATCTCTGCTCCGTGGCCTTTGCGCACCGTGGGATTTTAACGCGAGACAGACCGACAGATACTCAGACAGATCTTTGGAGAGCGTGGTGGCCCAGCGCAGGGGGAGGAGGCCACAGAGGCGGATGGGGCTGCAGTTCTGTAGGGCGGTGCATATGGAACAGACACTGCGTTTCCCCAGTAAGAGGCAGCACAAACGCCTTTCTGAAGCGAGGCACTGCTTTCCCGGCAATGCGCCTGGATTTCAGGCAGGAAGGGACTTAAGCATGGCTTTGGGTGTGTTGCTTGTCTAGGGAGAGTGTGTGGGGTCGGATCCTCCATAAAACGTCTAACCTACTCACGTCTCCAGTCTGTGGACAGCAGCAATCTTACAGGCACTTGGGTGTCCCTAGCCTCTCTGCACTGTGCAGGGAAGCGTGGGGCTGCTTCCCCTGTGCCCGCGCCTAACACCTACCACATGCCTTTCCGAGCGGTGTGTCTGAGAAATAGAACTAGAAGGGGGATGGAGGAGGGTGCAGTGCAGGAAGGGAGGAGGGTCCCCCCCTCTCATGACCACCTCAGCAGTGTCCACCCTACAAGAAGGCCAGGCATTCTTGGGTCTGGCAGCATCTCCCAGAGCCAGGCTGCTCCTGACGTGTAGAATCACTCTTCAGAAGCCTGTGGTTCAAGGTTCTATTTCCCTAAAGCTCGGCCTTTCTTTTTCTCCCTGGCTGGAGTTTCACAGGCTGCTCATTTTCAAACTTTTTCTGGAGGAGGTGGGAGGGGGTGGGGTTCCAAAAGGGGTTTTTCATAGTTCCCACTTTGGGGGGGGTTGTCAAAGGCCAGTTCATTCAGGGCTCAATTGTAGGGAGGAGAATGTGAGACCCAGGTACAACGTTATTTTGGAGTTGAATATAGATATAGCCAGGTTCTGCGTTTCTATAGCTGTCCCTTTTGGCGTAGCTTGTTGGGCAGCTTGGCAAGAAATGGAATCAGCTTGTGCTCTCTATACAAGATCATGTGTTCAGAGTGTCCTACAAACCCACCAGTGGGGAAAATATGTTGGGAGTTTTCCAGAACATGAGGAGAAAGGAGGCAACATTGTTTTGAACAAGTGGGCCTCAGTGCTGGGCACAGGATTTGGTTAATTCGGTAAATCCTGAAGATGGGTGCTGAACTAAAGGGCCTTCTTCGTACCCCCATCTCTGCTATTTCCAAACTTTTTTCAGCTCCTGAAAAGGTCTTCAGCTAGGCTGGGGAGGAGAGAACCAGACGTCCCCGGGAGGGAGATTGTGTTCCCCGCTGTGCGCTGTGTGAGCTGCCCTTTGATTGATTGAAAAAGGGTAGATGGAATAAAGCAAAGCTCTCACAATGGGGAGAACCCAGTCAGGGCAACAGACATTATTTTCTTTTTAAGAATGGTGGTTGTGTGTACACATACCCAGATATGCACACGCCTTCTCAAAGAGCCTTGCTGTATGTGGTCAGCTCGTCCATCCACATGTGACAATAGGACCCATCTCTGTCTTTCGGGCTGTGGAAGAACCGGAACACTTTGCTCGCATGCCCTTTGGGTGAGTGGACAGGGAGATTCCACATACGCGTGGGGAAGCACACGGTTTTCTACAGAAATAGGGAACTCCAGCGACAGTGGGTGGCTCCCAGGTAAACATTTCCTCACGGGACCTTGAAGGGGCAAAAAGGTGCGGTCCAGAGCTGCCTGAAATGGCTGTGTGTCTTCCGTGTAGACCTCTGCCCCTTTCTCTGCTTCCTTCCCTACCTTCTTTCCTTTCTCGGATATTTGCAGGCTCAGGATCCATCACATTCACGCTAAGCCAGCAGTCATTATGCCGGTGATAAGCTAAGCATTTTTTAGCGTGGGTCAAAAAATCCCCACACTTTCCGAACTTAGTGTTAGGTACCAGTTTGGTTTCTAGGACAAAGCAGGCGTTAATTAACATCTATGTAAAGCTGGCTGTACATCTCATTTTTTCCCGGCTGTCTTGCCCAGCCC
The DNA here is from genome assembly GCF_000442215.2 of Lipotes vexillifer. Lineage (NCBI taxonomy): Eukaryota > Metazoa > Chordata > Mammalia > Artiodactyla > Lipotidae > Lipotes > Lipotes vexillifer. The sequence continues at coordinate 942,694 of NW_006782674.1, read as the reverse complement.
CGGAGCATGTCACGTTGCCACTCTCCCTCTCCACCACTCCTCTGTGACCTTCCTTTTAGGTTCTCTGGGGTCTTCCTCGCTGCTCGGAAGGGAATCAAACTGGAAAAACCCCAACCGCGAAAGCTTCTTTTCAGCAGACCCTCGCTGCTGCCGGGCTGTGCTCCAGGCACCTCTGCTGTGAGCGCGCGGCCTGGGTTGCCCACGAGCCGTTCTTTTTGCCCTATTTGGTACTCCCGTGCTCTCCTCTGTCCTCCCAGCACTTCATTCTGGATGCCCATCGACGCGCTCTGCAAACGTTTCCGGAGGAATCTGAGGCCACCAACTTGTTTCCTTTTTGCTTCTCTGCACCTCTCCCTCGCCCGCTGCCGCTGCAGCCGCAGCCGCTGCTCCCCGCAGACAGGGAAATCTGTAGGGCAGAGTCTGCCTATACCTGGCCTCCGATCCTTTTAATCACAATGAGGGCTGCTGGGAATTAAGTGGGGGCTTTCTAGGGAGGCAGCAGTCCTGAAGTGGAGAGAGAGCTAAGGGGGTGGGGAAATCACCCCCTCTTAACTCCTAGTTATCACCAAGCTTTGATGCAAAGAAATCGCTGCCGATCTCTCTCCTCCTAGCCAGCTAGGGGGCATTTTTTCAGTCATTTCTCCCCCCTCCTCACCCGGAGAAACCACTACACAGACAATGCCACCTCAGAGACCTGTTGCGGTGGCTTCAGCAATGGGCTGTGACAACAGAAAACCGACCTGCGATCTAGGCTGTGATGAGTCTGTGCAACAGATGCGCCAGTCCTTCTGGGCTCTCTTCTCTTCTTATTTGTGTCCAGCGCTGCCCAATGTGAAACTGGCTCAGACCCTCCGGCAGTTGAGCAGGGCTCATTTCTCTCCCTTGACATCCCCTCCTCCTTCCCACCTCCCTTTCCTCCCATCCCTCCCCCACACCCTTGCTAATCCACCTCGTGGCTTTGTGCATACATCCACCAGCCCATTCGCCCTCAAATTTGTGGCACTCCAAGAAATCAGTATAACATGAATTTAACGACAGCTGGATGATTAAGTGTTATTTATATTTAAGAGCGGCATTTTAAAAAGATGGCGCACTAATAAATCAAACGAATGTTGGGGAGATGCACGTGATTAGGGTAATTGCCCGATAGGTTCTGTGGATCAAGGCTGGGTCCACGTGCAGTCCTGCGGACACTAGCTGCCTCTTTAGTAGCTGTGAGTCCCACTGCTCCCTACCGTGCACCACCACCTGATCCCCTCCCTTGGTCCGGACTTGACCCCCTCTTCCTTCTTCCCCCCTTACTGTCCAGACTGGAGCCTTTAGTTGTGGCAGGAACGTGGAGTCAGCAGGGAGACGGAAGGGGGCTCTGCTGCGAAGTGGTAAGAGAGGGATCTTGAAAGCAGAGAAAGGCAGGGGGTCCTAATTCCCAGAACAGAGGCCTTGTTCCAGAAGGAGGAGGCTGCTTCCCTGCTTGGTAGCAGCTTGGAAGAAAAGCTTCCGAGTCCCAGGGTGAGTCTCCGTGAGCCCCAGGATTCCCGTGCTTATGATCAGGTGGCATCAGCCTCCCCAGGGAAGAGGTGGTGAGGACGATGGTATTTGTCCTTGTGAAAATAACAGAGTGGAAAATAATAATAATTAATGATGACGATGCTGGCTAGTATTTATTGAGCACTTACTTGGGGGAGGCATCATTTAAGGGTTTGCACAGGTTGGCCCCATGTCTTCCTTGTAACAGCCCAGAGAGGCACTCACTGTTACTATCCCCATCTCCTCACGAGGAAACTGAGATGGGGGGAGGGGGTGTAGGTGAGGACATTGTCCAAGATCACACAGCTGGTAGCGGGTGGAGCCAGGTCTCAGCCTAGGCAGACTGACCTCCCTCCTTGTTACTATGCAGTTTGCATCCTTAGCAAACCCTGGGGAGGTTTGTGGGAGAGTGTGCTGGGGTGAAGTTTAGAAGATCTGGTTTCTCCCTTGGACCGCCTCTGTGACGCCAGGCAAATCTATTCATTTTTTGAACCTCGACTTCCCCCTTCATCAAATGGGGCTGAGCCTTATCCTTGACTGTCGCTGGTTGTGAAATTGCGAGGATCATTCTGGCAGAGTGCTCGGTTTCTGAGGGTGACTCTTGCCTCATTTGGCAGCTCCTATTTCATCCTGGGAAAAAACGGAGGAGGAGTGAATGAGTGCGGTCCCGCTCTCTGCTTTTCATTCTGTGAGGCTCTGAGTCTCGTGCTGGTAGGAGTCTAGTTCTCCCAGTGGCCACTTCAGATTTGCTGGCGTCGACACGGCACTCTCTCACTTAATCCTTCAAATCACCCTGTAAGGTGGGGATTGTTTATTCTCATTTTGATGGTCTGGGAACTAAGATGGAATGAATGCCCCAGGCTGCTACGCGGGACATAGTCTCTTGGTTCTTGGGGAAAGATGCTCATAGTAGGTGCTCAATACTTGCTGGCTCATTCATTGATTAGCCCTAGGGTTCCAGATTTTGGAAGACAGAGGCAGGGAAGGAATCTTTGTCTGTGGATGTCATGCTGTGCTGGGTGCCTGGACCATATGGTGTTGGAGCAGAGATTCACTGGAAATTGGTGGAAACGGGCTGTGGGTGAGGAAGGTCTTTGTGCAGACTTAGTGTAAGCGCAGCGCTTAGTTAGGAATGACATCCCGATTCTGAGAGGTATGGACAATGAGAGCCTGCTGGAGCCCGTGCACCTAGATGGGTGCTGTCCCACCTGAAAGTCGGGCCTACTAAGCTGCCTGACGTGACCTCTCTGGCCTGAACACTTCAGGGAGCATCCGCAGGAGATTCTGCTGCAGTTAGTTTGGTTTTTCCCTGTGGACGACAAACTTTTATTCTGCACGTTATTTATTTGGCTTCTCCTCTACGCTGAAGTGAACGAAGCTTCTGCCAAACTTGAGGTGGCTGAAAGGGTGCACTCAGATTTCATCACCACCCCCCC
>NW_006782674.1:935986-939713 GCF_000442215.2 Lipotes vexillifer | reverse complement strand
AATGGCTGCCACCGTTGGCCTGCTCAGACTCATGCCAACAGGTGTGTGCGAGACCTCAAGCAATCCTCTCTTTGCCAGCTAAGCTTGGCTACACCCCGCCCTCTCCACGGCGCATTCTCCATGAACCAGGATTCGCAACAGCAAATTGGATTTTGGAATGTTTTGTGAATCCAACACAAAACAGATCACTAGCTAAGAGGATATCGTCTCTGCAGTCGATGTGCTGAACTCAGACTAGCCGAATCAATTCCCAAGGTCTTCCAGGGACAAGGATTTTCATTAGGAATCGTGAGGAGAGGAGCTGTGGAGGAAGAGGTCAGTGGAACCGTAGGAAAGGAAAACCACAGCTGGTCAAAGGCTTTCCCGGTCTTCACTCAGGATCGGGTTCCCACTTCACATCCTCATTGAACTTGTCTGCTACGAGCCCAACTCACGGATTTCCTTCTGGGTAGAGTGGGGTCGGGAACCAGGGCGTGAACAAACCATTCTTTGGCTTTGGCCCAGAGGTCAAGAGGAGGGACAGGAAGCCGAGGAGGGCTGGACGATCGCTTCTCCTCTCGTGGAGGGAATAGACAATGAGAGGAGGGCCTGGCAGGGCGGCAGCCCCTGGGATGTGTGATTGAACCAGCCTGCGTGGAACGTCAGCTAACTTTGCAGAGAAGGTTAGCATGGATTTTCTTCCCTCTCCATCTCAGTCCTGCTGCCCGAAGGTGATACCTAAAGTAGAGCAGAATTTCACAGAGCATATTCTGTGAATAGGTGGTACACATACACAGTTTTCATGGTCAAAGAAGTTTGAGAGGGCTTCCCTGGTGGCGCAGTGGTTGAGAGTCCGCCTGCCGATACGGGGGGCGCAGGTTCGTGCCCCGGTCTGGGAAGATCCCACATGCCGCGGAGCGGCTGGGCCCGTGAGCCATGGCCGCTGAGCCTGCGCGTCCAGAGCCTGTGCAAAAATAAAAAAAAGGGGTTTGAGCAATCCTGAGTGTAAACCAGAGAGAAAGAGGTTCTTTGTTGCAGGACTTCTCAGAGCCTTTAAGCAGTCGAATGTGGATTGGTAAAACCACAAGAAGTAGATAAACTGTGCAGTGGCCCTAGGAACCCCCCAAGAAATGCTGGACTAAAACAAGCCCTTTCATTTGCCTGCTCCCGACTGTGAGTGAAGGGGTGTAGTCTATAATAAAAGTTTCAGTTGAATTTTCACACTAAGTACTAGGTTCTGGTGATTATATAGATACTAGCGTTCCAAGCAGAATTTTGCCAGGTGGATAGTTCAACTCCAGATTCAGTGTTTGCCCCTTGTCCTTCCAAGGCAGCCGAGAGGTTCTCAGACAGGAATGAGATCCAGGAGGTGTATATTTTCTCAGGTTCCTACATGATGCTGATATGTCCCCCTGGTTAAACAGCACTGGTGTTGTGGGAAAAGCTAGCTTCTGGAGACAGATGTAGATGATTCCAGCTCTGTCACTTACCAGCAAGGGGGTCTTGGGAAAACAATCACCTTATGTTTCAGTATTACCATTTATAAAATGATGGGATTGGTCAAGATCAGTGATTTTAAAAATATTTATGCCGTGGGATTCTCTATTCAAATTCAATTTTATGTGGAATTCTAATGCACAGAACAGAGGCAAGATGGACTGTTCTGGTGAAAGTGGTGGAGGAGCCCAGGGCCCGACACCCTTGCCTGTCCCCTCACCCCCAGTCTTGGCCTGGGTTCCCTAGAAAGCAGAGCCCAAGGCAAAAGCTGATGTGGTAACACTTTGTTGAGGGGTGGAATCCCAGGGCAACAAGACTGAAGGAAGGAGGGAGGAGAGGGAGGGAAGGAATGCACAGAGAATGACCTATTACCAAGCTAGCCACAGCTTCCCGAGGAAACACAGCTGGTGGCTCAGGTACTCAGGACATACCGGGAGAAGCCTGATGGGAACATGGTCTCAGAAAAGTCTGGAGGACAGGTACGGCCGGCATCCATCCTCCTGCTGGGTTCTTCCTGCTGCAGCTCCCTGGGCACCTTTTACCCCACGAGGCAGAAACTCCCCCGCCCCTTGGGGTCGTGATGCCAGGTCCAGCTAGAGCCTATGGGGTCAGGCCCGGGGGCTGGGGCTTCCGTGGGGCTCCCCCCGAGTGGGCCTGAAGGTGATGCAGGACACCTGCAGGACCCTGACCTTTGCCCCTGAAGGAAGAAAGGGAGCAGGAACTTTAGGAGCAGAGGAATGAATGGGGTGCGGTGTCCCAGGGGCCGCTTCAGCTGGGAGCAGGGCAGGGGGTTGAAGCCCAGAATTGGGGGTGGGGTGGGATGTTTGGTGGGGTTGAGCGATCTGGGCAGGTACATAAATTGAGGGTCTGTGATAATGGGTTCCATATAAGGAAGATATGGTTCTTCAGAACAGAGTCAGCGAACCACAGCAGGCTGCTCCAGTAAGGCATCATTCAGCCCCCAGCATTCATGACTCTGGCCAAAATAGCCGACTGCACTATGGCTTGCCCAGTTTAAACCCCAGAGGAACCACATGAAGAATGTGTTCCAGCCAGGTTTCCTATCTTGTAGGGCTCATTGACCAAAGGCATGCCTTCCACGTGGTGGTATGTGAACATCTCAGACACTTCTGTTTGTGATGGCAGAGGGGCACAGCTGCTGGGAAGCTGGGGACAGATGCAAATGACCTTTGCCCCCTTCCAGTTTTAAAAAATATTGTAAGCGTTGAAATACAAGGCAACAGGGGACATTTCTGCATAAAATATTTCCCATAGGTCATTGCCTGGAGTCAGCCCCCCTCCTTTTTTTTTTTTTTTTTTTTTTAAAACAACTCTTGTACTTTGAAGCTCCTCTAGGGTCAGGTGGGGCAAAGGACTGATGGTCCCACTCTGCTTGTGACCCCTTTCCCTGCTCTCTTCCCCCCCCCCCCTTTTTTTTTTTTTTTTTTTTTTAAAACAACTCTTGTACTTTGAAGCTCCTCTAGGGTCAGGTGGGGCAAAGGACTGATGGTCCCACTCTGCTTGTGACCCCTTTCCCTGCTCTCTTTGTCATTAGATACTGACCCCTGTCTTTTTCCCCTAAATGCACTTGCCCTTAACTGATGATTGTTGCCAGCAACTCACTGACTTTGAGACGTGTCTGCGTTAGCAGGGCTGCCTAAGGTTTCCGGCTCCCAGAGGGTCGGGGACCGGCCCCTGCTTGAAGCAGTCTATTGTGTAATCAGGAACTTAATTCATACTTTTTAATGGTGCTAAAGAAGCTGCTGCTGGCCATGATGCCAACAGCATTGAAATTACTTATTTATTTATGTCTTTAGACGACAGGGACCGTTTCTTCCTTCTCTTGTATCCTTGGTACCCAGCGCAGGGCCTGTTATACTGGAAGCAATCAGTAAATATTTGCTGAGTAAAAAGAATGAGTGAGTGGAGGAGGAGAGGAGATGAACAGTCTGCAAGGGAGGAAACTAGGAAAGCGTGAACCAGCTCTGGCGGGGACAGCCTTGGGACTACATCAAGGCTGTGGCTGTTTCAGAGCATTAAGATGAGCCAAGACAAGCACAGGCTGAACCCATCAGTCACCCTAGAGTGTCCTGGGTGACGGTGGTTTGGGGGCAGGTAGGGGCCGTGGTCTCTTCATACTGATGCATACGGAAATGAATTCTTGCTCTTCATGTAAAACTCACTATGGCTTTAGATGCCGATCGATTGGGAGGGATGACCAAACTGCATTTCCCAGAGCATCCCAAAGATG
>NW_006782674.1:922346-935921 GCF_000442215.2 Lipotes vexillifer | reverse complement strand
CCCCCCCCCACACACACACAGAAAAGGCATTTGTGGCTAAGTAAGTCTTGCAAACACTTGATGCTGTGTCCTCCTTTGGAGATTCAGGATGCACATTAAAGGCAAAGAAGTTTGGCTACAGAGAATCCTGGTTAATTATTTTTAGCAAACCATTTTTTTCAGTGGAGGGATCCCTTTGCGTGGGTGTATTTAAACCTGTTGACATTTCTTGGAACAAGTGTTCCCCAGAAAGCATTTTAGGAGATGCTGGCCTTCATCTGGAAGCTTTCAGGTTTGAATGTAGTTTGGAGGAGCAAAAAAACAGGAGAACAAATGTACTGTGCTCTTAAAATAGGGACTGGTGAGGTGTAGCTTCCAGAGGAGCTCAGCTTTCTCTTGTCCTTGTCGTCTGCTTTTGGGAATCCCAGAAATGGCTATGAATTGCTGTGAGATGTTGGCGACCCTGGTGCCTTCAGATGTGTAGATTCTAAAGGGACCATTTTAAGGAGTGCGATTGCAGTTCTGACAGGTTTGTGGACACGTTTCCAACAAGTATAGCACTTTTCGGTTGCACGTAATAGATCAAGATGGATGTTTGCAAGATACGTGAGTAATGACATTCACCTTCTCAATATATTTTTTTCAGCTACACTTATTGAATAAGAGACTTCAGTGTAACTGGCAAAGATAAATGTTCTGAATTAACAAAAAAAGGCGTGAGTTATTAAGATACAGCTCCCCAAATTTTGGATGGTTTAAACAAATTTTCTCTCACGGGAGAAACTTTGCTACCCTAGAGAGGTCAAACGTTTCTAATTAGACTGTAAATTCATGGTTTCTACCATTGGGTAGTGATCCAGAGAGCAAAGCTAGGCATTTCCCATGGGAAGCTTTTCACTGCCCGGTGTTCCTCTTACCTAGGTAATGATGTGTGTGGGCATGCGTGTGTGTGTGTGTGTGTGTGTGTGTGTGTGTGTGTTTTGTGTGTGTGAGCTGGGGTGGGGTATCACCCCCAATGTACTTGGATTTGGATCACCTGGGGACCCACATGCCCAATTATAGAGCCTCACCATGCTTTGCCCAAGCCCTGTGTTCCTTTTCCAAAGTGAATAACAGTTGCTAACACACACTTACTAACAAAATTCCCCTGACGCCCATTCATAAAGCATAGCACTGGTGATTCTAGCAGCATTAAACTGTTTGGCAACTGAGTTTAGAATTATAGGAATCGGAGACATGAATTAGCAGTAAATCAAGTCCCAGCTGAGTTTGAACCCAACTGCAGTGAGTTTTAAATTTAAAATATCTTGCTGTGAGGAAGCAGTTGTAAGTCAAGCACTGGAGCTCTGTCACTCTTGACTCTGGAGGAGTGTAGCAGTCACCCTTTGAAAGGAAGACCCTGACAACAGCTTGTATTGGTTCCCGGGCATGCTGGGAAATTGCCACTTCATTTCTTCTTCATAAACTGTTGGCTTTCATTAAAAAAAAAAAAAAAAAAGAATCCTATTTGCGGGGACACAGCAGAACTCTAGGAACAGGGCAGGTGGGAGAGGGCTCAGGCCCAGGGGGCCCATTCAGAGCCTTCTCTTTGGTCCTTCTCAGGAGGAGTCATGCAGAAGGGGAATCTGGGTCTGCGGGTGCCGTGTGGTTTGTTTTCCTTATCGGACCATATTTGATTCTTCTTTCCGGGGGATCTGTACAGAAAAACAACAAAGAGAACACTTCAAGAAGGCTGCAGCACTGTCATGTTGCAGTGACAATTGCGGTGTAATAGGAAATCATTTATGTAAGTTATGGTGCCCTCTGAGTGGAGCTTGTCAGAAATGTGGCAACAGCTTCTTGAGGCTTATTTTTTTCTCTCCTGCAAAACAATCCTGAGGTTTTCATTTTCGGGGCAGTTGAGGAAGTATTATGTGCTGGCCAGGGAATCGGGAGACCCAGCTTCTAATCCTAGGTTTGCTGAATCTCTTTCAGCCAAGTTCCTTCTCTGGGCGAGGCCTCAATTTCTCTTTCTTTCAAGTCAGAATAAGCCCTTGCTGTTCCTGACCTGAAGCTCCGGGAGGTGAGGATGAACGGCGCTATGCATATTAAAGGACCAGGTGAGCGTCAGAAGGAAGGTTCTGTTTACACGCAAGGTTAGAGAAAATCAAGTAAGAGAGAATAATGTTTCAGCTTAGGCCTCTCACCGTTGCACCTTTACCAGCTCATGTGTTTGCTGATCTGGTGAAGAGCTGTAAGTGATAAAAGCAGCTTGCGGAGGGTCAGGAGGGAGAATGCACATGGGATAGCAGGAAACCGTTGGAGGAAATGGTGAGTGCAGGAGTCCAGAGGCCGGGGCAGGAGGGGGAGTCCCGCTCCTGGCAGTAGTAGGTTAATGGGGGCCTGCGGGGAAAGGAAAAAGGTCTTGATTTCCTTCCGTATCTACCATTCACTTTGCTCCATACATATATATTTACATATTTTAGTTAGGTAGATGTGAGCTAAGGAATATTTAACCAGTGAATTGATCGATCCATCAATTAGTCAATAGTTATTGAGGGCCCACTATGTGCTAGGCACAATGCAAGAGTTTGGCTGTACAGGGATGAAAGCCCCAGTTCCTGCCACTGGAGAGCCCACAGCTTGGTGTGGCCACAGCACACACGTTTATAGATAATTAGACACAGGGTGGTAAGACGTGGGCTCTGTGCAGGCAGAGGGCTTCCTGAGAAGGTGTAAGAAGGGGCGCCTGTCCAGATAGAAAGGCAGGATGTGGTGAAGGTCTTCTGGAGGAGGAGGGGCCCTCACTCGGAGGTGTGAAGGGTGTTTTGAAGGGTGAGTGGGACTGGCCTTGTGAACACATGGGGAAGAGGTGCCTGGGGGAGGAAGCGGCATAGGCAAGGCATGGAGAGGTGAGCGCCCACAGCAGAGGTGGGAAGTGGGACCAGATGCAAACACCCCTGGAGGCTGGGCCAGGACCAGGACCAGGACCAGGAGAAGCGTCCAGATAAGGGTTTCATTCGGCAGGCAATGGCGAGGCCTGGGGATCTCCAAATGAGGAATCAATGAGAGCAGCTTTGCGTTGTGGAGGAGGAATCAGAAGTGAGGCTATTATGGTAATCCAGGAGACATGGACGAGGGCTGCCCAAAGTGGTAGCAAAGGAGAGAAAGGGACAGATTTGACAGGTCCCTGGGAGTTAGAGCTGACAGATGGTGGATATGGTGGGGAAGGTGGTAGGAGGGAGGGGCGGGGGACTCGGGGATGTCTTGCAGGTGTCCAGCTTGGGCAGCTGGTGGAAGGCGACACCCTTCACTGAGCTATAGATTTCTAGACTGAGGCTTGGTTGAGGGGCGGGGGATGTGGTCTTTCTGGACGTGGTGAATTGAGGTGCACGTGGGATGATTTGTGGGTAGAGGTGAGGCCAACGCATATGGGGCGCTTGTGTTGTTGGCAGCATCATCTCTGTGCTTTTACTCTGCTATTTACTTCTGGTCCCATTGGTAGACAGAGGAGCTCATTTTGGGATCTGGCAGAAGCTTGGTAAAGAAACAAGAAAACCCACACATAGGTTTTACATTTTTCAAGTGGTTCGTGTTTTGAATTAAACATACTATCTTGAACATTTTGCTTGAGATTATTCTGAAAACATCCAGGTATTCACCTTGCCTTAGGAGATTTCTGTTATTTTCCAATGGAAAAAGCATGGTTCCGGAAGGTTGAGTCATTCACAGACGATTACAGAGTAAGATCGGAATAAAGGCAGAATTAGGATTCAAAGGAGAATGACCAGGTCTTTGTTCTGGGCATTAGCTTGTTCCCTTTCTTGGTGTGTTCACCCCATTTTCAATGTGGACACACTCAAAACAGTGTGTTTTGGTGAAACGAGCTCCACCCTGAGCTGAGAGATGGGGATTAAAATCTTGATCTCGCCCTTTAGAAATATAACATCTCGTTTGTCTAATTTTGTGTCCTGGAGTAGGGGCCAGCCTGTACAGTCCAGGCCTGCAGGTAGGATCTGGCCACTTGTGAGGTTTTGCTTGGTCCAGAGAGCCTTCAAGAAAAATCTGTATGATTCCCACGATGGGACATGATGGGACGGTCCGTCTCCAGGGGGCCGCAGGTTCCATTCGCTGTAGTCACTCTTTGCTTCACACATTTATGGTGAAAGTATTTGAATTAAAATACGAGCAGCCTAGCACCTAGTAGCTACTCAAGCAGGGTTCCTTCCCCCTTCTTTGCGGTATGTGGGGAAAAAATGAGTTAGCATCTCAGTGTCCAGTGCTTTGCATTCTGCAGGGACGCTTTGTCATGCAGTGGTCCCCGTTAAGCCCAGGAGATGTAGAGGTGGCTGGTGGCAAAACTTTTAGGCTCTTGTGCTTATACTGTGGGAACTTTAGAAAAATAGGCCATTTGTCTTGAGCAGAGTTTGGAGAGAAAAATATCTAACTCCTTCAAGTCTACCCCCAGCCCCACTGTGCTGCTGTGGAAGGTCACCAGGCTCATGTGGGGCTAGGGGTCTGCCGACGGGTCGAGGTATCCAGCTGGCATGGACGCAGCTCACACTGGCCCTCTCGAATGAGGGATTCTGGTAGTTCAGCCCCAAAGGGTCTCTTCAGCTGCAAAATTGCAGTTCAATTTCAAGGGAAACAATGGGGCTACTCTCTTCTCTGGGTTGCTCCTGGGTGGCTCAGAGCAGCTAATCAAAGTGGCTTGTACTGTGGTCTCTCTTGTGGAAGGGGGCAGGGTAGGTATTATTTATTTATTATTTATTTATTTATTTATTTATTTATTTATTTATTTTTGCGCGGGCCTCTCACTGTCGCGGCCTCTCCCGTTGTGGAGCACAGGCTCCGGACGCGCAGGCTCAGCAGTTGTGGCTCACGGGCCCAGCTGCTCCGCGGCATGTGGGATCCTCCCAGACCAGGGCACGAACCTGTGTCCCCCACATTGGCAGGCAGATTCTCAATCACTGTGCCACCAGGGAAGCCCCCAGGGTAGGTATTTTTGAGCTCTAACCTTCTCAGAGCCGTACAGAGATGACAGGGTTTCTGTTCTTCCAGCGCCACGCCTCTGTACCCAGCCCTTGTACATGTTATCAGCTGCACTCAGTACATAATATATTTATGTAGCTGTGCTGCTGGTCTCAGGGAGCTCAGCAGTTTTCCCACTTTATCTGGTGGCAACTTGTTTCCCTAGTAGGGGGCAGAGGGAAGGGCCCGGGGTCCTAAGAAGGGAAGTAATTTAACCACAGTGATGTGTGGTTAGGACCAAAATAGACTAGTTGACGTTGCCCGGGGCTGTGCTGGTGGCATCCTCTACGCCTGACTCTGCATGCTGGGAGATGGGGTGGGGGGCGGATTGCTGAGCCTGTTCCTCTCCAAGGCTGCCTCTGAGTCTGGGATAGAGGCAGGGAATCCCCACTGCTCCTGCTTTTCTACCTCGCTGCCCCCTAAGTGTCACTGTAGAGACTTCCCACTGACCTGTGCTTATCAGATGTCAAAGTGGCTTCTGGTTCTGTGGTCAGATGGGAAGATCCAAGAAAGGTGCACATACTCGAGCTGCCCACTGTGTGTGCAGTGTCGAATTGGACAGTGGGTCTGGGCTGTGGCTGGGCGCTGGGCTGGATGCCGGGGGCAGTGGGGGAGAGCAAGCTTTGCTAAACCCAGGCCTGCTTTCATGAGGAGGTCGCTGCTGTTCATTCTAACCTCCTCATTCCTTCTTTTAGGACTCAATACTAGCAAGACCCAATGCTTCGTGGCAAATACTTCAAAACAAATGAATTAAGTATTTTTTAAAACCTGTAATTATACGTGTGGCTGCCCTTATTAGGCGCAATGGTATATTCTTGGCATCTAGGATTGGGGATGCAATAGAAGTTCTCTTGCTTTAATTTGAAGATGCCCATGTTTGGAGTGTTCCAGAGAGCTCGAGTGTAAAGCTTGAGGAATATCATGTGGCCCGAGAGAGAAAAGTAACTCCTAAAAATATCAAGCAACATTTCCCCAGCACATATTGTTTTGAAAGAATGGCATTTATATTTGCAAATTTTAAAAAATCTTTAGGCCTGGAAGAGTTTTTCCCAGCTAACAAATTTTGCACGTAGCCTTGTCCGCGTTCCAGGCGTGAGCCAGTCCCAGGAACTTTTCTGTCAGGATAGCAGCCGTATAGCTAGAAGCTCTCTGCAGATTCAAGCTGCCAAGAACTTATTTGTAATATACGATTTATTGACTTGTATTTTTAGCATTTACCTCTCATATTTCCCCTTAATTGCAAGCTTCTTGAAAGCAGGCAACTGTCTCATACCTATTTGCCTCCAATAATAGGGTGGCTTAGTTTTTTTCTTGATTTCCTGAGCTTAAAAAGAGGGGTGCTAGAATGGTCGGACGGTAGAGGGCATCACACGTAATGAAACCACTGCGAGTCCACAGGAAGTGGGAAGCAGCGCCACAGGAAAGTCAGCCCGCAGTGGTGGCTGAGTGCTGGTGCGCAGTCTTCTGTTTAATCGTCATTGCTCAGTGATTGTGAATAAAGCATCTACTGAGTTGGAGTCTTGATCACAGACTTACTGTATTGCCTGGGAGGACATAGGAACTGCTGTTACTTCCTTTCTGAAATGAAGACCCCGTTAAACTTGGCTGCCTTCCTGTGGTCTTAGGCCAGAAGGTTCTGAGGTTTCACAAAAGTGAAAAAAGAAAAAAGATGACATCAAAGTGAAATTCAAGGAAATAAAGAGATTTTTATTCAGGGGACGAATGATTGCCCCTTGGTAGTTAATTGCCTGCTTTATGTTCCCCCTTTCCCCCTATTCCTTCCATCTTGTGTGAAGATCTTAATTTCCAGGCTCTCATCAACTCTCCTTCCACTCTTTTCTCTGAGCCACACATCTAGGCTGTGCTGGCAAGTTGGGCATCTTTGCGGGGGATGCAAGCAACCCCGTTTTGGTGGCACACAATGGGTTCTTTCTCTTCTAATGACCTTGCCACGCAGATTGAGAGCTCATTGCCGCCGTGCGTGGTTAGGTCTGACTCCACGTCTGACTTTGAGACTGATGTGTGGAGAAGGTGGGAGTCTGGGAGGCGGGGCACCGGATCCCAGTGTCAGGACTCCCCTGTGGCAGGGTTGTTTGCCAAAGGCTCCCTTACAATCTAGGGGCAGCTCGATCCCGCTGCTGGTCCATAACCACTGGATCTGTATACGCCTCCCACACTCGTATTTTATGTCAACTTCTGCCATCTGGTACTTTATCCAGGCATAGTTTTTGAAATGGTTATGGTTATCACATTCCGTTTGATTTCAGAGTCCAGTTTGGACCCTGTTCCAGCCTGATAAGATAGTTTTGCATTGTGTGTCATTATCACCAATAGGGACCACATGACTTCTCCCGTAGTATCTCATTTGACCTTCACAAGTCCTAGAGTTTGTCATCTGCAAATCTGATAAGTGTCTTCATTCAAATTACTGATAAAAATGTGAAACTGCAGAGCACCAAGGACAGAACCCTTTGGCATGGCGTTCCCTGGAGAGCTCCCCTTGTAGGTTTGACAAATAACCATTGATTAAGCTTCTTTGGGCCCGAGAAACAATGGAGCCACGAGGACCCAGCAAAGACTTTGGAAGCAGACAGACCTGGCGTTGCAACCCGGCTTACGCCAACTTGGCCATTCCCAATGAACAGATTATTTGGGGGTTCAGTTTCCAATGATTACAAATAGATGAGAGCTGTAGGCCTCCTCCCCCTACAACCTTCCAACAAAGCAAGTATCAGACTGGATTCCACCACACGTGCCCATCTTTGTTAGTGAGGAGACACAAAAGCAGTCACCTGTTCTTGAAGCGCAGGGAAGACCCTGTCTGCTTCCCAGCTAGTATGCCAGGGATGGTGAGTTCCTTCAACCCTGCTGGCGGATGCATGGAGCGTGCAGCTGGCAGAGCACCCAAGCCAGCCCTCTCTAGCTCCAGGCTGTAGTACAGATATTATCATTTTCTGTGTGTGTGTCAGGAAGTGAGAAAGTTTGGGAAGCGCTGACTTAGTGACTGTCTTGGTCAGTTTAGGCTGCTGTAACGCCATACCATAGACAGGGTAGCTGAAGCAGCAGACATTTCTCACAGTTCTGGAGACTGGAAGTCCAAGATTAGGGTGCCAGTATGGTTCGGTTCTTGGTGAAGATTTTCTTTCTGGTGTACAGATGACTGTCTTCTCCTTGTATGAGAGAGAGAGAGAGAGAGAGAGAGAGGAGAGAGGAGAGAAAGAGAAGGGGGGGCACTTGTTCCTTTCTAATCCTACTCAGGAGGGCTCCACCCTCATGACCTAATTACCTGGTAAAGGCCCCACCTCCTAATACCGTCACATTGGGGATTAGGATCTCAACATAGGAGTTTTGGGAGGACACAAACATTTAGTCCCTAACATGACTCTGAGAAGTTTATTTAAAGGAAGGTTTACTTGAGGCAGATGCAACAATATTTTGGTTATAGGTTTCAGCTCACCTTCTGGTGGGATCAGAGGACAGAATCTTTTGAAAGATGAAACATAACGGGAGCCCTAAGCCAAGACGCAAATGCTCTGGGCTTGCCAGATTCTTGTACCATAGGGCGGAGGTGCCTGGACAGTATTTCTATGCAGTCGTCTGTCTTTGACGCTGCTTAATTTCCCACTGAAAAATTGTTTCTAACATCTCTTATGCTTTTTAACAAACCCAATGGTGCTGATCAAGATAGTGTAGTTGAAAGACTCAGGGTAGACTCTGATGTGAGTCTTTCAAAAGCCAAGTCAGCAGCCCTGGAGAGTGTATGCATTTTTCGTGTCAGTACTTCAGATGTTGACTAACCATCCTTGGGTGTAGATTGAAACTAACTTACATACATTATACCACACCGTTTACTGTTTTATTTGAAGTAAGTTACAGATGTCATCAAGCCCTGGCTCCTTGGCTGTGTGACATTGGGCATGTTACCTATCCTTTCTGATGTTCAGGTTTCTTATCATTAAAAAGGTAAAATAATGCATGACAGGATTACTGGGACAATCAAGTGACATAATACACACTGCTCAGCACATATTAAACGCTCACAATGTTGCTGAAAATTATTGCCTCCTCTTCAGATACCTAAAACTTGTTAGTTATGCTTCTTGCTACTCTGCTGGGTTAAAGCACTTCAATTTTCTTGGTTTATAAATAGTCACATCTGTTTCTAACACTGGGCTTCAGTGTGCCTACCACCTTGAGGTTCTGCATGCACATGGGAAGAACAGAGGGGCAGGTGGCTGGTCCCATGGATCCTGGCTCTCCTTCTAAGTATGGCCTCTTAAAAAAAGATTTAAAAGCATATGTAGGGATTCCTTCATTTTTGGAAGATCCAGCATTTGCCTGGAGTTCACATTTAACACCCATGTTTATATATTCAATCTGTGCTCAGTTCAGCCATCCATTTTGCCAATGCACACCTGTAAACATACATTGTTTTTATGTATGTTTCGCCTTCAGTGGTATCTTAGATAGTGTGCTTTTCTTGCCAGGCGGTGGCGATGGTTGCTGTTTTTTCAGGTTTACCACCCAGGCCCCTAGATTTGGTTTAAGGGAGAGCAAGTAGGAGATTCTTGGCTTTAACTCAAGGCAATGACTAACCGTTAATGGGTAATTATTGCCTGGAGCCTACCTGATAATTAGGTCAAGCACTGCAGGATGGGGCATCTGCTAACGTCTGCCTGCTACAAAGTCATAAAGCTGACATGGTCCATTGGAGACCAGAGAGGTGGGTCCAGTGTACATGGCATTGACATACCTGGATATATTCACCTGCGTCCAATGGGAGATACTTAACGGAAACAGCCCGTCTCAGATGTCTTCAGTTCCAGGCCCTGATTTCCTGGTAAGATAGCCTTAAACTAGACAGTAAGGGCCTCTGGGATTTTCCTGCATGGTTTTCACTGCGTGTGTCCAATGATCCAGTCAGAATCCATTGCCCTGTGACACCCTGGTTGCCAGAGCACACCCAATTCCTCCCGGCCCCTCAGCTCTGAAAGCGGTAAAACCTCTGCATGTTGACGAACTATTAAGCTTGAAACATTGCATTATTCCTAGCAACACTCTAGCTGAGGGAGGAAGGAACCACTGGTTGACTGTGGGGAAAGGTGATTAGCCACTGTGGAGAGGGAACAAACGCTTGGAGAGTCTGGGAGCTTTCAGTGTGTTGGTGGATTTTAAAGATGTGGGGCCTCTGTGAACAGAGGCCAGCTCTGAATGAGACAGTCCTTCTACTGCAAACACACCATGGAAAGTCCTGTCACTTCTCCTGTGTCCCTGAAGGAAAGGAGGCACTCACTGGCACGGTGTCACCCCAGGAACCTTGTCACAGCCATCCTCCACTCTGTAGCCTATCAGTAGTGACCACGGGCCCCAGATTTACTAGAAACAGACTTCACTTCAGATATTCTATGCCATTGCCAGAGCATGTGTCCTGGTATTTTTGGTTTGAAAATAGTCAGTATGTAGATATAGATACAGATACAGATATAGATATGGGATATGGATATATCTGTATGTACACACACACACACACATGTACAGATGTCTATTTGTCTATCTCCCTATATCTCCAAAGGGTATCCTTGGACAAAACTGGGAAGTAATTGCATTTTCCCCTAAGAACTCCAATCCGAGTGAAGCTACTTTCTTTCTGCCTCTCCTTTTCTTTCTTTAGACAGGGCCTCTGGGGCTCTAGTGTATCCATGACTCAGGGGTGAGTGAGAGCTGCCATTTTGCCCATGTCCCACTGGCCAAGCTTTGTTGCATCTCCTTGCTCAGGAAAGACTTGTCTTTTTCTTCCACCAAGATGCCGTCTGCCCACCAAGCTGGGGCTGACCAGAGAGGATGCTTTCCCTCATTCTCACCAAGTAGCCTTATAGACCAGTGGGACCCTGCTTGAACCCTGTTTGAACCCTCTCCACTCCCCTCTTCTGCCTAGTCCTGAGTCCCCTTGGCCACAGGGAAATGGAGGTGATGGAGGAGCCATGGTAAGGAGTGGATTGTTGGAAGAGAGAATGTAGTGCTTGACGCAAAGAAACAAAGTTCCAGTGGCGGCATTTCAGGCATTTCAGTGGAGGGGGTAAGATGCTGATTGGCACAGGGGAACCTTTCTAGAACCTCCCATACCAGACAGAGAGGCCCCTGGCCACCAGCTTTAGGTGTCTGTGTTTGAGATCGGGCCTGGGGACAGTTGTCTGTGGCCCCTCCTTCTGCATTTTCATGGCCCTGTCGGGAAGCGCTGCCCCTGAGCTGATGGCTGTCACCCTTTGGCTTTTCTGATGGGTCTGGGGAGGAGGTCCTTCCAGCAGTGTTATGAGCCTCCTGGGACGAAACACCATGAGTAGTCATGTGGAGAATAGCTCAAGAGCGGCTGCGAGCTGCCTCCCCCCATGTCCCCACACTTCCTTTTATTTGTCTCCTCTCTGTCACTCCAGGAAATGCTGACCTCAGGGTGAGCAGGTCACGGGCCACACGTGGGGCCTCAGGATGTAGACTCCGCTTCTAGATCATCCAGTGTGGATGCGGGTGCTGGAGACAGGTATTCAGAGCCGCAGGGTTTCTGCCTGTGAGGTAGCTCAGAGGCACGGGCTTCTTCAGGAACCAGAATCAGGAGGCTCCTCATCTTCACGGCCTGGGGGGCCCTGTGGCACCCCCGACTACTGGCACCACCTCCAGAGGGGCTTGTCGTGGGCCATGCCAGACCCAAGGCAAGATTTCTTCTTTTTGAGTCCCTTTCATCTGAACACAGTTTCCACTTCACCTAGTTATCACTTAGTCGGTGTTGGGGAAGGGGCTTCAGGCGCTGAAATGATTTTGTACAGAAGGGTCTGACTCCTGTTATTAACCTCCAGGGAAATGAAAACCTGGGTTTCTTTATTTCAGAGTTTGGGGGCCCAAAGACGTGTGTCTCCAGATGGAGGAAATGCAACTAGGGTATCGGTGCTAACCTGAGCTCCAACGAGGTGGGGTGGGGTTTGTAGGTAATCAGATCACCACGTCAGCTGGAAACCTCATACCTGCGAAAGAATTTCCCCTTCTCACCTTCCTGAGCCTTCCTGCTATGAGGTGTGCTCCAGGAAATTGAGGGCTGACGACCCATTCCACCCCGGAGGCTGTCTCGAGCGCTCCAGACCCTTGGCCTCCCAGTGCCCCATCTCCAGGGGCAGAGGTACTTCTAGCTCCTCCTCATGGACCAGGAATTTGGAAGGGGAGCAAGATAACTCCCATCATGGCTTCTTTTTTAGGGCAAGTGTTTGCTGAGACAAAAATCAACCCTCCTAGCTTGTTAATTTTCAATATTTTAAATCAGGGTCTAAGAGTCAGATCTCCAGCCCTGAGGTTCTGGGTAACTTTGCCAGCTGTGATCTGGACATGATCTCTGAATGGCTTTTCCAGCTCCAATTAACGTCCACCCTGCTAGTCCCATTAACTCTCACCAGGAGCTTTCTGGTCAAAGCGGGGAGGCGGGCAAGCACTTAGCTTTACACACACCGGCCACTTGGGCTGCGTCTCAGTTGCATGTGGGACATTGATTTTACATGTTCCCCTCCTCAGCAAACCTGCTAACAAGATTCCTTTCCCTCCCTCTCCCTCCCTCTCCCTCCCTCCAACCCCTTTCAACCTGGCCCAACTCCTGGTCAGACCTTGATTACATGTCTCATTGATTCCATTCAGCTATTTATTAATACACTAATTAGTATGTTCATTTAAGGGAGAGTGACACCGCTTTTTAAAAATAAATGTACAGAGGTGCAGGTTAATGGAAATTTCTGTTTATTTGACATTGATGTCTGGTGTGAAGAGGATTAGTTTTGGATGTTAAAAGGACACAAAGGTTTTTCCAGGGCTTAAATCACTTTTGCTGACAGTCTTTGAAAGGTGACACCTAGAATCATATTGCACTTTCCTTAGGTGATCACAGGCTCTCTCCACTACTTGGGTAGGGAAACTCGAGGGTGGCCGTGAGGTCTTGGGCTGGCACATCCTCATGCACAAGGGTGAGTCACACCCACTTCTCTGCCTGTAGGGCTGTCAGGAATTTTGTAGTTCAAGGTGATGAATGGATGGGCATTGCTTTTCTGTTGTAGGCTTGTTCTGTTTGTTCCTGAGTTGCTCGTGAATGGTGTATTAGTCAGGGTCGGTGATTTCTGTAACAGCCCCAAAGATCAATGGGTTTACACATGGCAGTCCAACATTTGCTTGTATGTGGGGGGGATTTTGCTCTGTGTAGTCATCCAGAGACCCAGGTTCCTTCCATCTTGTGGCTCCACCATCCCTAGGGCTTCTCAGTTCCCCCTGGCACTTCTGCTGAGGAGAGGAGGAAAGAGGAAGTCACCGAGCTGGTACGGGTACCTGGAGGCACCCGGGCTATGGTCTTCAAGCCCAGCAGTACTGGGACTGGCAATGAGAGCGTCTCTCTATGTACAGGAGCCAAGCAGACCAGCCCAGAAACAAAGCAGGGCTAAGAGAGCCTCAGGACACTGCCCATCCAAGAGAGAGCGTGTGCAATGTGATGTACTTTAGATCAAGATGGACTTTTCTTAAGAAATCTTTTCTAGGGCTTCCCTGGTGGTCAGTGGTTGAGAGTCC
>NW_006782674.1:901482-922129 GCF_000442215.2 Lipotes vexillifer | reverse complement strand
TCCCACATGCCGCGGAGCTGCTGGGCCCGTGAGCCATGGCCGCTGAGCCTGCACGTCTGGAGCCTGTGCTCCGCAACGGGAGAGGCCACAACAGTGAGAAGCCCGTGTACCGCAAAAAAAAAAGAAATCTTTTCTAAACTTGGTGGACAACAAAAAGGAGTTGTAAATTGAAAAAAGGAAAAGAGAAAGCAAGCCGAAGAGAAGTTCATGAGATTCCCAAAGGGAGCTGACCTGTGTTTCAGAAGCCTCTGGGGAGACATTTTTCCCTTTGGTTGGCAGGTGCTGGGCTCCTTGCACTGAGGCTAAATGGTGTCTTTATGTTACAGAGAGGAGAGCAGAGTGATGCATATGGGATGCTGGGAGCTGCTGGGAAACCTCGTTATTATGGGATGGATTGGTTTGGAAAGAGAGGAATTTTGAGAAGATTCAGCATTATTCAGTTTTCATGCCCCTGATGTTAAGGACTGAGGCTTGGCCAAGGGCACCATTTTTATGGCATGGGGGACCTCGTCCTTCTACTTTTCCCCGTAGCCCGTGGCAGCTCAGTATATAGTTCTGGCGTCCTCTGTCTCACTCCCAGGTCATACATGCCATATACACCCTGGCTGCCTCTGATAGCCTCCCTTAGTAAGAGGGCATACCTACTGGACCACTGTCAAGGGTTAAGGCCGCTCAGGAAGGTGGCACTAATTGTGCTGGGAGTCAACTGGACTTCCATAAAGAAGGCTACAAAAATGCACACCGTGATCTGGCAACATCTAATAAAACAAAATCAATTCCTGCTTCTGAGAATATACCTCTTGGAAATAACAGTACTAATATGTAAAGACATATGTACAAGGATGTTTATAATGGCATCAATCTTTGTGCCAGAAGTAGGGAGAAGGGCTAAAGAGAATGCCCATTGATAGGAGAATGGCTGAATAAATTATGGTACCTCCACACCATGGAATAACAGCCGTCCCAAAATTAAATCGCAGCTAAACCAGGTGACTTGGAGGGTTTCCAAGGGAGGGAGAAAAGCATGTGTAATATAGCTCCGAGAGTGTGTTTGATTCTGTGAGTGTGGAGAAACTCATGGAAGAATACTTGGATGTCAGCATTCTCTTGGAGAAGGGAGGTGGGAGAAGTGGGGGACAGGGGAAGGGGAAGCCAAAATAAAATAGGAGTTTTGACTTCTTTCTTGCTCTAGGATGTGGATAGCTAAGGAAGGGGTTGGACAGGGAAGGAGCCTAATTCAATTTGTTTTAGAAAGGTCCGTCTTAGGGGTATGGCGGGTGGCCTGGAGGTGGATGAATCTGGAATCGGGGAGTCAGTTAGGGGCTATTCCTGCCTTCTGGGGAAGAGGTGATGAGGGCACTGGGCTGAGAGTCAATGGGAGGGCGGAGGGGGGGGGGCCAGAAGTGGGTCAGAGGTTAGTGAACAGGCCTTGATGGTCATTGGATGAGGCAGCTGAGGGGCTTGGAGGACCACCTGGGTGGCACTCCTCCATCAAAAGGCAGGAGAAGGAGTAGGTTTAGAAGAAACGAAAGGGCTGGCTCTTGATGAGCTGAGTTTGAGGTGCCTGTGACATACTGAATGGAGACGTACAGGGTGTGGACTAGATGGCCACCAGCTCCTTCTGCATCTGAGGGAGCCCTGGAGGCCAGCGGGGAAGAGGACTGAGGTCCAGATGAGAGATGGGATGAGGGGCTGGGGTCAGAGATGCGGTCCTTGCCGCCCAGCGGGAGTGTGTGAATTTGAGCCTTGGGCCAGGGTGGATTGCTGGGGTCCCATCTCCTTCCTCCTCCCAGTGAGTCTCAGACAGAAACACTGGGGGCAGGAGGACGTAATTGTGCACAGCAGAACTCGGTCCTTTCGATACAAAATAAAGTCATATTCTGTATAAAACCCAAACTGTGATGTTTTTTGAAACTAGTCAGCTGCACTCAGATCTCCTTTAAGTGTCCACTAGTTGCAGCTCAAGAAATGCCAGCTGACTTCTCATTGCTGTGCGCCCCGTGAATCCAGGCCTGGACGAGGCCCGTCCCCCAGCCCCTCCCAGGAAGAGAGATGAGGCCGTAACTCTGAGTGAAACCTTTCTGATGGGTCAAGGTTAATGATGGGAACAGGAGAGGAACACAGAGAGGAACTTACGCTGTTTCTCAGTGGATGGTTGGACCCGTTACTTACGAGGTGCCTCAGGCCTCATTTCTGGGCAGCCTGACACCCACCCCGCCCTGCCCCCGCCGCCAGAAGAAGGGCAGGGTCTCCTTATGCTGTGGGATCGGGTACTCGGAGCGCCAATGGAAGACCCACATTCCAGCCCTCATTTTCTTTCTAGGGAATGTGCACTCCCTTCAGGGGACACCCCCTTGGGTACAGGGGTGGGGTGTGGCCTAAAAGCAACAACAGGGCCACAAGAGAAGGGCAGGGTTGTCCAGCATCGGTCTGGTTCCCAGAGCCTGGGTCAGTGCTTCAAGCTGCACCTGGATCCAGGCTCAGCCGCCTACCTGTTCTGTCTTCCCTTGTTCCTCCTTTCTCCACCTAATGCTCAAGCTGTAACTCACATGCCTCTCCACGAAAATGAGCCGAGCGTCCAAAAATCATTTTAGGAAAAAAATCCCAGCCCCCATGCTGCTCAACAAACAAACAAACAGGAAACCAGGGTATATTAGAGATGTAGCAGGGACTTAACCCAAATTGCAGTTTATGTGCCTGCTCAGGACACCTTCCTGCAGTTAACGTCCTTTACCATTTTCCAGAACGCCGAAGGGGGTATTGGTTCAGGCAAATTCCTCCCAGAATCAAGGAAATCGGCCCCCAGGGGCATTTTAGTGTCCACTCACTTTTAAGGTTTTTTAAGAGTCTGTGGTTCCAGGTTTCCAAATCTTAGGAGGGACCAAATGTACCAAAGTCAGTGGGGCTGGGACCCAGGCATCCCGTGTTTTAAAGTTCCCCAGGTGATTTTCATGTGCATACAAGTTTAGAGCCATTTCCAGTGGCTGAACTGAGTTCTGCTCTGCCTGAGACAGAGGGAGTAAGTAGTTACTAAATAGTTTGTGAAAGGGAAGATTAGGTTTTCTGAGATTCCACTTTTCCTGGGTGTGGTAGTGATGAGGGTGCGTTTTACTCATGCAAATTAGGGAGAAACAGATGTGTGGTTTTGCGCCCCATATCTAGCTTTGAACAAAGCTAGGTTGGGTATTTATTGGAAAGCACTGTAGAATTCTTGGTCTTGGTGTTTGGCGAGAGCACGCCCAACGCTGAGTCAGAATAGGCGTTTCTGGGATGGGTGGTGGGAACAGAGCCCAGACTGCCCAGCGTCCGCTCACCTTCAGGCTTGCCCACTGTTGGCAATGTTGTCTATTTCCAGTCTGTCCCCCCTCTTCTGGACTCTCCCTGTTAAGCAAAACCCCCAAAGGTATACAAAATGATGGGACATTACAAAAACAAATAAATAAGAACCTCCCATGCCCTTGAAATGGCCCTAGGCTCATCAGCTTATCAAAAAAATCCTTTCTCAGTCATCTTGAAGTTAGAATTACACTCTACCCTGAGTTAATTTTGCATTAGGCTTTAATTTGATGAAAGACGAGGGCCAGGCGAGCCTAGAACTCCACTTTCTACTCTGACAACGAAGTGCTGTTCAACGCCCGGGGCTCTCCAAACCCCTCATAAACCCCACCGGATTTGGGACGTGGCATTCCTAGAAACTCTTTTAGCCTTTCCATAAACCCCACCGGATTTGGGACGTGGCATTCCTAGAAACTCTTTTGAGCCTTTCCAAAGCGAGGCTTTGTCTGTCTTCACGCTCTTCCCATCCACGATTCTGGAGCGAAGCCACCAATTCAAAGGGCTCTCTTTGGCTGGGTGTTTTCTTCGGTTTCACGTTTTGTTCGACAGCATTAGATGTGCTCACGCTCAGACTCCCTGGGGCCCCTGTGTGCGTCAGTGACGGCTTTCTGTCCTCATTTGGTCATGGCGATCTTGGGATCTGTACTTGTGGCTACAGAGAGAGGCGCTCTCCAGTTTCTTGTCATCCCCAGGGCTCATTTGCAAGCCACTGCATAGGCTGCCCAAAGAATAGAAATCCAGGCGACCAACAGACTCTCTTGTTATCTTCACCTCTGATTTGATGCTCCCGGTGGGTGTCCGTAGGGTCCTGATGGCTTTTACCCCTTCCCTGTCTTCTCTGTGGTTCAAGAATGCCTGTCCTTTGGTTCTTCTGCAGGGTAGACACATGAGTCAGAATCCCCAAAACAGCTCATCAAGCAATCCCCGGAGGAGCCCTGTATGTAGCTCCCAGCCTCTCCTTGACCTCTGCCACCTGCTGCGCCTGCAACCTTGACGGCCGGCCTTCAGGAGGGCCCTGACAAAGGGACTGAAGGAACTGTATTGGCGTGGAGGGGATGTTTGTTAAGTGACATTCAAAGATCTAGGAGCAAGCAGAGATGTAGATGTGGGAAGGATGAAGGAAGGAACAGGTTGCAGGCTTAAAGGTCAAGGCTCTGGGGTCAGATGTAGGTACAATTCAGTCTTCCCACTTCCTGGCTTGGGCAAGTTACTTAAGCGTCTCTGAGGCCACCTCTTCATCTGTAAAATGGGGTCATGATCATTTCCTCACAGGGTTAAGTGAGATGATGCATGTAAAGTGCTCAGCACCAATGCCTGGCCCAGAGCAAGCAGTGTCAAAGAACGTGGCCTCATATGTCTTCCTTTTGGAAAGGACTTCCAGCTTTAAATGATGTCCGTGAACTGGAATCAGGAAAAACATCACCGTGGAGTTAACCTGCTGTAATTCAGTTTATTCTTTCAAGAGAGGAAGTATTTGAAAAATAAATGTATTTTTCAGGCCCCTTGTAACGAGTTGGCCTAGTTGGGGAATCCCTTTCCTTGAATAGTAGAACCGGATGGCTGGTTTGGTAGTTGAGCTGCATATTTTCATTTTGTGAATCTCATGGGCTGACCCCTTGGTTCCCAAGCCCTGCTTATCCTAGCATTCACCTAAGGAGTTTTGAAAGATTATAGATTCCCTGGCCTAATCCCAGGCTGACTGAATCAGAGCGTCCAAGCGTGTTGAGAGCGGGGCGGGGTGTGGGGGGGGGGGCGGTGAGGCTGGAGAACCTTCTGGAAAGGGTTTCGAGGAGGACCTGATGATCAGTCAGTTTAGGAGGCCCAAGGTGAGATCACAGTCCCTGGAGTGCAGGGCACTGGAGGGGGATGTGCTGTAGCCATTCCCTTCGACGGGGTTCCCTCTCCCCTCTGCTCTCCAGTGTCTCCTTAGAGAGCTCAGCACTCAAGGTGTTATCAGTGTCTGCCTGCTTCTGTTCCTGAATCTAGGTGAGTGACTGGCCCTGAATCAACAGTTGCCCTTTTGGGCGACAGTGATACTATATTCTGGAGATAAGCTTACAAACGGCTTCCACAGGCGTTGGGCTTTTATTTGGGCCTTTGAATCTGACCTACGTGTTGGATTCCTTTCTCTTTCTGTTCCTACACCCAGCAGCGTTGCGTGGTGAACCCACTCGGGCTGACAGAGGGGGATGAAAGATTAAGACCACCTCAAGCAAATCCATGTCAGTGTGATGTCCTGTTTCCTCTTCTCTCCTTCTCTCTTGTCTTCAGACCTCCTTGTAAGGACCCTCCCCAGCTGTGGCCCCGGGGAGGTGTGAGGGGAAGAGGAAGAAAAGCACGAGATTAGGTGCGGGTGTGGGTGTCCCACCTTGACCCCTTCCTCACTTCTCTTCATTGTTCTGCTTGGGCCCTGGTGCCCAGGTCTCCCGCTAAAGCCAGAGCAATTGCTCTCAGCTGATCCTCCCAGGAAGACGCTTCTGGAGGGTTTTACTGATGCCTCTCAGAGCCACTGCAGGGAGGATGAACTCTAGGAAATACACTGGGTTATTTTGTTCCTATTACCTTTCCTGCTTCTCAAGGATGGGTTTTAGGTGTTGTAAGGGACCATATTTCAGAATCACGTCAGTTTTATTCCTCTTATAGAGTCTGGGAGCTCAAGGGAGGGATCTAGGAGCCTGAAATCTGTGAATTTCCAAGGATCTGATGGCCTCTGGCAGAACAGTGAGGACCTCAACGAGGCGGTGAGTGCTCTGAGCCAGGAGGTGTGCCTCCTGTGATGGGAGCTGTGAAGCTGCCCCGGGCCTGACGGTGGGAAAGTGAGACTGCATCCCCTTGAAGGGTCTTAGAAATGGGGATCTTCCTCCTCCTCCCTGGAAGGGACCAGAGGATACACTCTAGCGGACTAGATGGCCACCAGCTCCTTCTGCATCTGAGGGTCGATTAAGATAGGAAGCGGAGGGTCTGTCTAGGCATGGCTGAGAAACGTCCTAAAGTTTAGTGATTCTCAGATTGGTTCTAGACCAGTGGTTCTCAACTGTGACTGTTAACCGGAAACCCGTGAGCCAAAGCACATCTGTGTTCCATTTAGGTGCATGGAATATTTTGCTGTGGCCAACATTTAAAGATCGAGAGATTTCACGTAAAATGTAGTTTTTACGCGTCTGTAGAAATACAGGCATATCTGAGAACACAGAGCCTCTCTTCCCACATGGCAACCTTGGGAGGTGGCTAGAGGCTGCTTCCTAGAGGACACACTCTCCAGCTTGCAAAGCTGCAAGCTCTCCGCCCAGCTCACTATATTCTTTGTTATTTGCCTTACTTTCCTGGGGCTCAGGGTTGTCGCTTGAGTTTGGGAGCCCTGCCAGTGCCATAAGAACCACCTAAAGATCTATTATGTACACTTCTGGTTCCCTGCACCCTCAGAGGTTCTGATTCCATGGGTGTGATTCTGCTGCAGGAAAATACACGTGGAGAAACACTGGCCTAGAGTTCAAGGCACAGTTTCCCATGAGGCTGAGTGGTGACCACAGAGAAATCCAGGCAAATCCCACCAAGGAAGGTGGCCTCAAATCTCCCCATCTATTCAAAGTTAGAAGCAGATGCAAAGGCATTTCATTCCTTTTTCTCCCCTGGATCCCAGAGGTCTTGGGTGGGGATGGAGCATCTGTCACACAGCTGAGTTCTGTTTTTGCACCTGTAGGTGTGGGCTTGAGACGGCTGCCTTCTTTGTGGCTCTGCTTAGTAAACAGAACTTGCCTCATTGAGGCTTCTAGGAGAAACAGAACAGCCACTCATTCCCCACTAACTATTCCGAATGGAAGCCCAGCTTCCCAGACAGCTGGAGAGTGATTTCTGAAGAATCCGAGAGGTGAATCCGGAATGTAGTCCAGCTTGGACCAGAAGCAAGCAATGGAGGGTTGAACAACACATAGAGATTCACTGCTTCCTTCATTGTCCAGGAACTTCCAGAGGAAATCCTAAACTCTGTCTGGGGTAGACGGATGAAAATAGAGAGAATTCAGACTTCTTCAGGGCCCAGAGATGGGAGGAGCTGAGAGAATAAACCATACTATGGGGCTCTCTAATGCTTACCCGCTCCTGGATGCTATAATTTTTTGTGGTCCTGGAAGCATCCGTTTCCACATATCTGCCTTCAAACCTTTTCTTTGCGGTGCCACCATTGCTTTTTGTTCCAAAGATCAGCTTTGGAAGTAGGCAAGGTACTAGTCCTAGAGTTGTAGCTATAGAGGACAGGCACCCCGGTCCTTGGGTGGTGGCCAGAACATCACAGAGGGAAACTGGACATAGTTCTGGCTCGGCTAGGTGAACCTTTCTGGAGGGCCTTGTCTACTGGGGACAGTTGTTAAAGCCACCGTTGGACTAGCTAGTGATGACTGGGGTTATTAGAGATGATTGGCCACTCAACACTATTCAGTTTCCAGGGTTGCTGGGTTACTGGTGGCCCCCTTCCCATGTCCCCCACCTTAGCTCTGAATAGGCAAAGTTATTCCATCAGTTAGCAGGAATATACCCAGCCACCTCCTGCTGGGTCCTTACCCACAAGTGCTGATAGCTTTGTGGTGGATGGTGTCAGCCACTCGGCCAGCGTTTCCCCACCGCAGCCACACTCTTGACTTTTCTTAGCCTAGTCTATCCTGTTACACTTCTTAACACCTTCATCCCAACTTAATCTTATCCTCACCTTCTTTCCTTTCCTGCAAAAAAACACAGGAAAGTCATGTAACCCTCCCTTTCTCAGGAGTCTGGAAATCCAACTGCTATTTTGCTTTCTAATGGAATGAGACCTTGAAAAAGAGCACATTTGCAGGGGGGAGGGAGACCCTCCTTGGGACTGTGTAACCAAAGAGTTAGAAAAACATTGTGTGGATCCATTGCCTTGCGTTCAGTTGGCAAAATATTCAAGAATTATTTGAAGAGAAGTGGTGCCTGGCTTGCTTTCCTCATCCCAGCAATCTCAGTTCAACAATTCTGGTATTTATTGAGTGTCTCCTTATAAGCCAGGTATGGTGCCAGGGGCTGGGGTTCAGTGGCGAATCAGCAAATACGGCCCCAACCTCAGGGAGCTTATGATCCATCCCTGGGGCACCTTTGCTCAGGCCTCACTCTGCCTCAATCGGTTTTCCAACACTCTAGCACACCTACATTCCGACTTTCACTGGGTTAAGTTAAAGCTGCCCACAGGAGCCAAAGGTGTGATTGCAGGAGGTAGGATCCTTTGGGGAGAATTAGTGGGAATTTTTTGAGCCCAGAGGATATTGGGAGAGAGATCAGCGTGCTCTTAAATCCCAGGTCTGAAGAGGGCAAGGTATCCTGGGCCAGGACAGGAAGAGGAAAGTACCTTCGCTTTCTGCAGCTCTCATTGATTTGATGCAGACAATTAATAGAAAAGGCAGGAACAGACAGGTTACGTATATGCGTGGTGAGCTTTGCCTGATGTGGCTCTTCTGGTCTCCTCCATCTGTAGCACAAGTTCAGCTTAGATGGATGCCAAGCTCGGTCATTTATTTATGAAATTATATAGCCCTTCCTGAAGTAACATTTTATTTTTATTTTATCTCCCAGATCCCCACAGTGGAAGCAGAAGTTATTTCCTCACAGATGGCTACCTTTTTGACACTCATTCATATAAGTGGGAAGATGAGGAAAAGTATCTGTAGTACGTGGCAGACACGTAGGCCAAGAAAGACATGAGGATAGTTTAAAGGTTTACATTTCCATTGGATTCAGTCTCTACCTGGGAACCTGGGAAGTTAACCCTAGCGGGCACTTTTTATCACTCAGTGGAACCAATGATGACAGTCCTAGGAGTCTCTGAGGACCACCTGTCACATAGTGATAGGTCTGCACCTCTCACCCTCTGCACACTTAAATCCATTTCTGTGCTGTTTATTCACTATGGAACTTCCTGGCTTGTGTTCCGGTGTCCCTGTTAACAAAGGGCCCTGAGAGCTTTCTCCTTGCCCCAAATAAGAATTGTGCTGTCATCTAACATCACTTAGAGAATCTCTGAAATCACAAAATGGGGTGGCCTCCCTCTCGCCACGAGCTTGCCCCCCCTGCCTGATCACGTGCTGCCCTGAGTGGATGTATTCCAGTGGCAGGTTCTTTATTCTCACCTGAAGTTCTCTCTCCTCTGGGAGTTTTCTGGGTTGGAGGGTGGCCACCGTCACTAACTTCAAAAATCTTTCTTGGAGCTGTCTCAGGACTACAGGGAGGATGGGAGAGTTGTGGCTTAGATCCCCTATTCTCTATTCCTCTATATTTGTTTTCTTTTAAAATTTTTATTGGAGTAGAGTTGATTTACAATGTTGTATTAGTTTCAGGTGTATAGCAGAGTGAATCAGTTATACATATACATATAGCCACTTTTTTTTTTTTTTTTTTTTTTTTTTTTTTAATTTTTTTTTCCCATATAGGCCATTATAGAGAACGGGGTCGAGTTCCCTGTGCTATACAGCAGGTTCTTATTAGTTACCTATTTTATATATAGTAGTGTGTATATGTCAATCTCAGTCTCCCAATTTATCCCTCCCCCCCTTATCCTCTGGTAACCATAAGTTTGTTTTCTAAATCGATGACTCTGTTTTCTGTTTTGTAAATAAGTTCATTTGTACCTTTTTTTTTAAGATTCCACATATCAGTGATATCATGTGATATTTGTCTTTCTGTGTCTGACTTACTTCACTCAGTATAACAGTCTCTAGGTCCAGCCATGTTGCTGCGAATGGCATTATTTTGTTCTTTTTTATGGCTGAGTAATACTCCATTGTGTATATGTACCACATCCTCTTTATCCATTCCTCTGTTGATGGACAGTTAGGTTGCTTCCACGTCCTGGCTATTGTAAATAGTGCTGCTATGAACATTGGGGTGCATGTATCTTTTCGAATTATGCTTTCCTCTGGGTATATGCCCAGGAGTAGGATCGCTGGGTCATATGGTAGTTCTCTTCTTAGTTTTTTTAAGGAACCTCTGTACTGTTCTCCATAGTGGCTGTACCAATTTAACTATTCCTTTATATTTGAGTTCTTGTGTTCAAAACCCCAGTGGCATCTTTGGTTCTTCCTTTTCCTTTAACCCCAGTCTCAGTTAATGACTAATCATATTCTATTTTCCTCCTAATTTCTTTCATCTGATGTGTTCTCCATATTCTGATTCCTATCTGTGGCTTCTGGTCGGTGTGCCCCACTCACACGGGCTTTCCACCTGCCCTCTCTTCCAAGTCTCACCACCTCAACCCTGTGCAGATATGTTTACCTCTTCTCTACGAGTTTGATAAGGCCTGTTCACTTTCAAAGCCTGTCCGATTTTGGTCTCATTCCCTCCGATCTGTTTGGTACTTAAGTGCCCAATCCATCTTCTTCAAGTATACCTTTCAGGTTACCCCTCCTCTGCTCAGGAATCTTCAGTGGTTCCTCACTATTGAGTATTTTTCCTCTTAAACCTAGCACTCAAGGTTATCCGTGTTTTGGAATCAGCCTATGATTTGGCTGTATCTTTTACTTCCATCCTAACATAAATCCAGTGTTCTAGCCAAATCATGTACTATTTATGGGACCTTTGCTTCTAGTAATGGCAGACTAGGTAATGCACACTGACCCACCTACTGAGGAAAATTCAGAAAGTAGGAAAGATATTTTCAAAAGTATCCTTGAAGACATACAAAAGCTAACACGGTGATGAATTTTACAGGGTCAGATTTTAGAAGAAGATGGAAATCAGGAGGTAAGTTACTAGCAGGGGTAATACTTTTTGCTGGTTTCTAGAGAGGCAGCTGGGGGTCTAAAAATTTTATTTCATAGCCTCATGGGATTAGGGGACAAAAGCTGGAGTTTAAGGCCTATCAAGGTGGGAGTATTTGGAGTTGAGACTATAAGTAAACCAGCCCTTGCAAGTTCTGAAGTCCAGCTTTGAACTACTTGAGTAGCTGAGAAGAATCTCAGTTCCTGAAATGGGATTAACGTTATACTGTGTTGCAAGATAGTCACCTGGCAAAGCATTAGAATACTGTCTCAAGGAAGATAACATTATCCTAGTTATCAAATTATTCCTACAAACAAATCTTTGAATACAATGTTCAGCATACAATCAAAGATAAGCTAGCACACGAGGAAATGTGTAAACATGAACAAGAGCCAGTAGAAACAATAGACTTACAGGTTTTCTGGACACTGCAATTATCAGGCGCTAGCTTTAAAATAACCTGGCTTATACTATTTTCAAGTGGAAATAAGACAAGATTAAAAAACCTGGCAGCAAGCTAGAAAGTATAAAGCATATATAGTAGATTTGAAACAAGAACCAAAAAGATATTCCAGAGCTGCAAAATACAGCAACTGAAATTAAGAACTCAGCGGATGGGTTTTAAAAGAATTTAGACACAGCTGAAGAGATAATTTATGAAGTAGGGGACGGGGAAAAAGAAACTATCCAAAATGAAAGATTAAAAAGTACAGAAAAGGGGGTAAGAGACATAGTGGATACAATGAGAAGGTCTTACCTATTTAATTGGATTTCTACAAAGAAAGAGATAGAATGGGAAAACACAGATTCAAGGAGACCTACAAACTCCAATCAGGATGAATAAAAAGAAATCTACATACAGACATGTCATAACATATGTGCAAAATATTGAAGACACATTGTTTTATTTATGATTTCCCAAGCAAGTCCCCAACTTTCTTGTACCTGCACCTTTGTATATACTGTTCCCTACTCCTTCATCTTTGTCTGTCCACGTGTTACCTATTATTTATCGAGCTTTATCTGATAATCCTCCTTTTCTTACCACCTCACAGATTAAAATTATAAAAAATTATTTAATGTCAGCAATGTCACTTCTACTTTCTTGACGACTGCTGTCATTATGGCACTGTTCCAGGCACTGTTCTTGGTGCCCATCATACACGAACTCATTTAATCCTCCTAAAACTCACCAGCGGTTTCTACACAAGAAAAAACTGAGGCCACCCAGCCCTCCTCTGAACTGATAGCATTTCACCTATACCCATTTTTCCTTGAACTACTGTAATTTCTGTGCAAAGCCCATCTCACCTAGGGGAGGATTCTCCTTTTTGTGTCTCCCACCGTGCCTAGCACCTAGCTTTGCACATGCATAGCAAGTGCCCATTTACTCGTTGAATGAGTCTTGCATTTGGCTTGTCCCTGAAATGCCTTAAGTGCCTGTAGATTTGTTAGAAGTCTGAGCAGACGCACCAATGGAAGCTGTGAGCCTGTCCCCACACCTTATCATCTCTGCCTGCCTCAGCGGCTGCCGTTCACATGTTAAATTGAAAGCAGCGACCGATGCTCTATTTAAAGTGTCCTCAAAAATGGTACTCAAGTGTGTAACACAGCTATTTCACTGACGTGGGCAAGGTATTTATGGAGTGGTTGTTTTCCCTTTGTATAGGAAGGAGGGTTTGTAACCAGAAGCCATTATAGGATAGGATACCTATGTGGATGTCAAAAGGAAAATAATGAAAAAAAGCCCCTAAACTCCACTACTTGTTACCTCCATCTCTATCAAGACAACATCTCCCTGGTTATTTTCTACATCAAGTCATGTCTCTTCCATCAGCGTCCAGAGATCACAAAATGTGACCCGGGGCCACTAAAGTTGAAGCAGGAATTGTCCAGAGCAGAAAGAGAAATTGCAGTGTTTGCTCTGAGCATTCCAGCTCTAGTTCTCTCTGGATTTGTTCGCCACCTGGCTTGACAGCTTAATGGTTTGCGGGAGAAGAAACGTTTTAGTACAATCAGTCTCTGCCCCTTGGTGGGAGGGGTAACTGGTGAAAGCACTGGGTGAAATCTCTCAAGGAAGTGGGCGGTGTAGGGGAAAAGCGGTGTTAAGTTAGGGGCAGCGGCCCACTTCACGAGAGTCACACACTGTTCCTGCTTCAGGCAAACCAGTGATTTGTGTGCACTGCTGCTGCTGCCCTTTCCCTCCCCTGCCCTCTGTCTGAGCACCCGTTCACTGGGCATCCTTTAAAATAAACCTTTATTGATTCTACTGATTAAATCCACTGCTTGCATTTTTGACAGCCAGGAGTTTTTACAGACATTCTACTCCCTTTCTCTCCTCCTCCTCCCTTCCTTAGCGGCAAATAGCACAAAGTTTTTAAGACAAGTCCCCACCATACCTTCTAGTCTCTGGACTCAACATCTGTTTCCGCTACGAGCTTCTGGAGAATCTGCAGTACCCCAGCGCTGGACAGTGTCTGCCTGGGTCCTGGAGGTGGAGGCTCACGTAGGTTCGGTGGGAGGCTTTGATCATTGCGTGTCAAAGTGAGAACAAAATGTCAGAGAGTAAAACTGAGCTCTCCCCACACCCGATGTGGGAGTCCTGGGGGCTCCAGCAGGAGTCACGTCCCCTGAACCTTCCAGCCCTTCACTGCAATGACTGTGATTTCGTCGCTGGGTTCTCCAGGCAGCCTCTGACACTGAGTCCTGCTCTGTGTAGCTGTGAACCCCTGGGGCAGCCAATGTTTCTTGATGGAGGTGCTGACGGGCCTTTGGTCAGGACAGTTCTTCGTTATGGAGGACCGTCTTGCAAAAGGCAGGGTGAGCGTCCCTGCCCCTCTGGGTACAGGAGCACTCAGTCAACCCAAAAAGCCTCTGTGCATTTCTAGATGCCCCTGGGGAGGCTGAGAACTTCTGCAAGTCTGAGAGGAAGAAGAGCGCGGTTCATACCGTACCTGCCCTTGACACCTGTGCCTCTTGCCGGGGAGACGGGCTCTTAAGACATCTTTGACAGCTGAGGGACCTTGAACAAATCACTTCAAAAACTCTCTGAGACCTCAGGGTCTAGTGATGGTCGCGGAACCCATCTCTCAGATTTGGGAGGAAGATCAATATTAATGAACGTTTAGGAGTGCTTACAATGTGCTAGGCAATTTGCTAAGTATGTTACATAGAGGATCCCATCTAATCTTTGTAACCAACCACCCAATGAAGTGGTACGCTTAGTATTCCCATTTTACAGATGATGAAACTGTCTTTAGTCCCACCTTAGAGATGCAAAGACTCTAGATTATGCAGCTAGATGTACTATAACTTCGGCCAGTGGTTCTGAAACCTCGGCGTGCTTCAGAATCTCTTGGAGGGCCTGTGAAAATCACAGACGCTGGGGAGTTTCTGATTCAGTAGGTCTGGGATGGGCCTGAGGAAATGCTGCTTCTATGAGGAAATGCTGGTTCCGGGGGCCACATGCTGAGAACCACTGACTTAAGTCTTCCAGTTTATAACTCCCAATAGTTTGCAATGTATTGTAAGCTCTGAGAAGGCGGGTGGAGAGTATGTCTCCTACCCCCATGCACACACAGAACACACGTCCACACGTCAAGGGATTTTGTATGTTCCATGCAGCCTTGGAAGGGCTCAGTCCCTAGGGCAGGAGACAGAATCTCACTTGGGTTGTGACTTCACTGTCGACCTACTGAGACTCCACGTGTCCCTGAGCCCTGGATGGAGAGGCAGGGTCCTAAGAAGGCTGTAATGAGGTCCTTGAGCCTTGCAGTAGGAGAGAGAAGGGGAAAGTGAGTGATGGGGTGGCAGCGGAGACAGGCAGGGGCTAGGAGCTTGGGAAGCCCTCTAGGATGTGTCACTGCAGATTCTGAGACCTGTGCTCAGGAACATTAATTATTTCTATTGTGCTTGTGTTTTCTGTGACTCTTGGGTTTTTTTTGTTTTTTTTGTTTTTAAAGATTAGAAAGAGGGAGTGTTCTTTTAATTTATTTTTTATTTTATTTATTTATTTTTAAAATAAATTTATTTTTTAAATAATTTTTTTTTTTTAATTTTTATTTTTGGCCACGTTGGGTCTTCGTTGCTGCATGCGGGCTTTCTCTAGTTGTGGCGAGCGGGGGCTACTCTTTGTTGCCGTGCATGGGCTCTAGGCACGTGGGCTTCAGTAGTTGTGGCTCTCAGTAGTATGGCACACGGGGTTAGTTGCTCCGTGGCATGTGGGATCTTCCCAGACCGGGGCTCGAACCCGTGTCCCCTGCATTGGCAGGCAGATTCTTAACCACTGCGCCGCCAGGGAAGTCCCAACTACTGGATCTTTATTCTCCTCTCCTGACAATGTCAACCTGTGCACAGAGGAAACAAGGAAAGTGATTTTCTTTCCTCCACCCTTAGGCCAGGGTGTTAGGAAGGGAGCAGCATCTCCCCGTGGCCGGCGGTTACGATGGTGGCAAAGCGAGGGAAACCCGAAGAGAGGCAGACACTGGCGGGGCAGCTGCCAGCAGCATCCAGGCTTGCCCTGCCTATCTGGAGGTCCTTCCAATAATAATATTATAACCACCACTCATCGTTGCTGACTGTTTACTGTGTGCCAGAGCTTATGCTGAGCACTTTATAATAGTTGTGGGGTTGGATCCTATTTTCGACTTCATTGTATGGATAAAGAAAGTAAGTTTGGAGATTCAGAAGTTTGCTTAAGTTCGCGTAATGAGCAAGAAGCAGAGTAAGACCTGGGGCCCAGGGCTGCCTGAGGTTAAAGCCCATGCCCTTAACCCCTTCACACGGATGCTCAGTTAAAACCCCGGCACTTGCTTTGTCTGAATTAGGGAAGACTTCCCTCACTGCAGGGACGCTTCTGTTCCACTCACCTAACCCAGAAGCACGTACTCTGTAAGTCTTGTGGAGCTGGTGATGCCTCGGGCTTCAGACCAGGTCCTGCCTGTGAACCTGAGCTGGTCCTACAACCTCACTGGCCTGAGTGTCTCCCTTTTGTGAGCGGCAGGGGCCCTCTTCTCTCTCGTGGGGCTGCTGGATGGTTGGCTGATATGTCCGGGCTGCTGGGAGGAGAGGTGGTGGCGGTGTCCTCCATCCACAGCTGTGCAGGGGCTGTCTGTCCCAGGGGCCTCCGGCTGCCACTCCTCGTGGCCGCCAGCCTCCCACACATTGCCTGCTTCTCCGTGTGGCAATCGCACTGGGAGAGCTGGAGAAGGGAAGTGAGAGGGGACGAGACTGTCTGATGTCTTTTCTAGGAGGAATTGAAATGCAAGCAGGTCCAGGGTCAGGGCGGGATCCCGCAGAGGAGTTGCTCTGTGCTGGGGGATTTTCCCCTCTGCTGATTTGATAAATGATCCAGGGCTGGGTGTCCAGGCCGAGCATGTGGGTCGTGGTGGCCCCCACTGCCCGTGCACCTCCCCATGAAACTGACAACAGAAGCTCCTGGCTTGATCAAGATAAAGACTTTTTTTTTCTTAAGCTACCATTCTTTCCAGAGGTTTTCCTGTCATTGTGGACTTGACACCTCACTCTCAGAGGGCCTTGGGCCCCTGTTTCTTTCTTCCCCAATGTGCCTCCCCCTCCCACATGTGCCCCTTGGTCCTCGGGTACCCTGGCATTCTCTTCCAAGCCGTCTGTCCCAAACTGGGGAATCTCAGTGAAAATCCTTACAAAGGGTCTTAACTTTCTTGAAATAGTACTTTGGGTGCTGAAAATGGTCTCATTCAGGGCAATAGTGGACTTGAAGGATTAAGGTCCCTTCCAGAAAGGCTGATTTTATCGTTTTTGGCCGAAAAGAACCATAACATCTTATCACTGGATTCACAATTACTATAAAAGCTCTCCTAGGCTGAGTGCTCAGCAGGTGCCGGATGCTGCTAAGTGCTCGTTTCAGCATCACTTCGTCCAACCTTCTGCCTCTGTGTACAACATCCCTGCCGAATGGACACTTGGCTTCTGCCTGAGCATGTCTGGGTGGCCAGTCCATTGCTGGACTGGTCCCTTGGACTCAGAGAGGATCGAAATCTCTCTCTGCCTCACGACCTCAGCTCCCAACGTCCTATTTCTGCCCTTTGGAGTCATCCTGAAAGCTCACTCTCTCCTCCCAGTGGCAGACCCCAAGTTCAGCTTAAACATCCCCAGTCCCTTCAAGACTTCCTGGTCCTCTGTAGTTGCTTGTTTTCCTTTTCATCTTTTTAAGCAGCCTGATACCTCTGAGAGTACAGTCAACTTAGTAACTCTCCTTTGCAAGAAGCAGCGTCTGAGACACAGAGTGGGAACTCCACAGTTCATTCTCAAAAAATATGCTTTTCTTCGGAAACACTCCTCTAATGAGTATCTTCCACCCCCAGCCCCCCCGCCCCCCGCCGGCTAACTTCTTGGAACTAGGACCTCCGACTAGTCAAAGTCCCCCATCTCCGTAGGGCGGCTTCTCCTCATTTGGGGGATGGCTTATGAGTCCTGGTGCTGCTGCCACAGCTGCTGGACGAGGCCGTTCCTTGGAAAGGCTCTGGGATTGCAGCCTTCCAGCATCTTTCAGCATCTGCCTCATGTTGGGTCCTCTGGGCTGATTTGCCCAAGGACTGGCTGCCTGATTAGTCTCCTGGTGGCTAGAGCCCCCGTGGAGCAGCCTATATTGGGTGGACTTGCTCGGAGGGGAAGGCTGGCCGTGCTAGGTGGGGACCCTGCAGGGGCTGAAGGAGGCCTGGTCCAGAAGCCCTATTCTTCTTTCTTCTGCTCTGTCCACATCCTGGTTCCTTTGGTCAAGACCTGGCTGTGGCAGGGGGTGTGTGAGGGGTGAAGGTAGGAGGGGAGAGTGGTGGTTTGGTCTTTCCCCTCTGTGATCTGCAGCTACTCCTCAGGCCTGGCGCAAGAGTCAGGAGTGGGATAAAACGCTAAGGATTAGTTTCTCATTGGGAATGAAAAGAGGAGGGACTGAGCTTCCTGGGAGAGCAGCATAACCCAAGAATTATGGCAGTAATAATGGTGAACACGGATATGACAGCTGTGTGTGCCCAGCACTTTTCAAGGCATCTACACCTATTCACTCATGTAGTCCTCACAAAAGCCCCACGTAGTATGTGCTATTAGGACCCCGTTCTATACATGGGAGCCTGAGGTTCAGAGAGCGACTTGCCCAAGGTCACAAGACAGATGCAAGTTTTTCTCCAGGCTTGGCACTCCTGATCTTGAGAAGCAGAGACAGGTGGGGAGCAGAGGTTCCAAGCCTGGGGTGGAGTCTGGGCCCCAGTGCTGAAAACTGCCTGTCTTCTGTGAACCCCGGTTTCTCCCCTTGTCAAAGGGCAAGAGTAAGACCTACCTCGAGGGGCTGTGGTGAGGCCTACCAGAGGTGACAGGGTCAAGCATACAGCCCAGTGCTGGGCATATGGCAAGGGCTCGGTAATTTTCTCTTGATATGAAGGGGAAGGTGCTTTGATTTTCAATCACAGAGAAAATCTCCTGGCTGTGAGGCCTTCAGAGAGGCTGTCCATCAAGTAATAAAGCAGAGTCAGGGAGCAAAGGGACCTGGGTCCTCATTCTCAACATCACACTTTTTTTTGGCTCTCTTGGGTGAACCGCTGGCACAGTGGGGTGTGGGCCACAGGGTAGCTGCCATGAAGGTAACTGAGATGAATGAAGTGCTTGAATAGGAAGGGACCCCTTCCCTTTTCCTTCACGGCCCCAGCTCTGTTGATGATATGGGGAGGAGGGTGGGAGGAGAAGTGAGTCAGCTGGTCGGTCTCAGCCCAAAGGCCTTTACAAAGAGCTGGCTCTTGAGATCCATGAGAGTGTAACCCCACTCCTTCCTCATTCTCTCACTGAAGCCCACCAGCCAGATCACGGGCCCTCCCTGCCCTGGCCCACCCAGGGCCCCCTTCTGCAGAGCGGGTCATGGACTATGGTCAGCCATGTTTCGGCGCACGTTGCCATCCATAATGCAGTATCTCAAAGTAAATCAGCACTTATGGGGAGGGTTAGCATTCATGACGCGTTCATGATGGT
Source organism: Lipotes vexillifer (assembly GCF_000442215.2). NCBI lineage: Eukaryota > Metazoa > Chordata > Mammalia > Artiodactyla > Lipotidae > Lipotes > Lipotes vexillifer. The sequence continues at coordinate 903,034 of NW_006782674.1, read as the reverse complement.
GAATATAAACCCAGGTATCAAAATAGTCTTCCTAATAATTTTGATTTTTTTGTTTTTTTGAGAAGAGAATGACTTCTGGGCTGGTTAGTTGACCCTGTGGCTTATAATGTGGATGATGAAAGGTTTGTGCTGGGAGTAGAAGGATCATCTCTTCATGCTCTTATTGCTTGCTAGCGCTTGCATTATTTGCATTATTTTCTAGCTATGTTCTTCTTAAAAGAATCTTTTAAAGTCACTTGCCCATTTTAAAAAACACTGGATGGTTAAAAAGAAATAATGCAGTACATCGTAAAACCCCTTAGTTAGCACAGATAAGCGGCAGTATCTTGTACATACTGTTGGCAAATTAAGGTGTGAGGGGACCACCTCAGTCCCTTGGCATTATGAGAGACCTACTCTGCCCTCAGGACCCCTGCTGTCCCCTGCAGGACACAGGCCTGTTGATATATCACCCCCAGGGTCATGCCGGTTCTATATATCGAATATTAGTAGAGCCGTTAACTTTCATCCTTTTGAGATAAAAATATATTTAAATAGAAATTCTAGTATTTTCTTCCCGTATCTCCTTATTTTAGAGACCACTAAAATAAAAGACCTCCCACACCAGCCAACCCGGTATCTGTCCCATTTGCTCTGACTCCTGACTCTCACTCTGAAGGTTCCATCCTCCTCCCTTTGCTCTTTCCATACCTCCTTTGCCCCATGCTGTGTCTGTACACACGTGCACACTCGTATGTGTCTCCATGGGGATGTCCCCTGTAGCCAGACTCTCACCTCTGCACTGTTGTAGGGACACAAGCATAGGGAGGCTATGCTTCTCTCTCCTGGAAGATGAGATGCTCCTTCCTTACTGGGACCCCTACAGCAGGAGTGAGTCTAATGGTGGGAGGAATTAGTAGGACAGGTGACCCTGTGGCAGGTCAGTTGAGGAGCCCTAGGTTAGGGTCAGGGAAGAATAAGCTTGCTGATGGATCTCGCTATAGGTATCCCTGTTCCAGCCAAGCAGAGAGATGCCTCCTTTCTTTGTTGATGCTGCCCAGTTATCCGTTTCATCGCGAGCACCTGCTCCCCCTTCCTATTCACACCGCCCACCTCCCCAGACACACATCAAGCTGTGGCTTCCTCTTTACCGGCCATGTCTCCTGAGTCAGCTCAGCCCTGGGAGTCACCACTGAGTGGCCATTTTGTTTCCCAGGCTCCCTTTCTTCAACCTTTCTCCTCCCCCAGCAAAGGAATGTCCTTCAGTCTCATTGCTTCTGTTGCTTGGTGAGTTGCCCAAACAAACCAACAAACAGATCCCCTTAACAGAACAACCCCACAGGGCTTTGGTTCTGCAGGCAGTGGGACCACACCAGAGTTCTGGGGTCCCAAGATGGTGTGGCTTTGTCCAGGGAGCTGGTTGCTCTGGGGTGTTGGTACCAGGGCTGTGAGGCAGGCAGCGAGCAGAGGAGAGGCAAGGTACTGGCAGCGGGTGGGGAAGGGAGCCTGCCCGGCCTGTCAGCTGTGTGCGGAGGAAGCTCGCAGACTCCACTGAGTCTGAACCCCCCCCCCC
>NW_006782674.1:890082-900879 GCF_000442215.2 Lipotes vexillifer | reverse complement strand
GACCCCCCCCCCCCCTAGGTGGGCAGGGCAACTGCAGCTTCATAGACTAGCAGAGCACAGGGAGAACAGAGGCCGAGAAGCATCAAATGAGAGAACAATGGTTTTCTTGTGAAGCCAAGGTTTTTTTGTGTTAAGTAAGCACAAGGGACTCCTGATGTGGAAGGGAATCTTTGAATTATTGGAAGGTGCTTTGGGGGTAGAAAACTGGGCTGAGGCTGGCCTCTGTGGATTTGGGGGAGCTCTTTGAACAGGGGCGTCTGGAGACTCTTCTCCAAAGCTCAGCGACTGGTTCACAGGACAGGTTAAATCTTTTCATGTTGGAGGCCTTGCACCCATCTGATTCCTGAATTTATGTCCTGCCCAAGGATTTGGCTACTCTGATGGGGCTGAGAGCACTGGGAGGGGCATTCTAGGGTCCATTTAAGGTCTGATGAAACTGATCATATGTCCTTCCAACTCCTGAGGGCACTTGCACTGGGCTGAGTGCTGAGCCCTGTGCATTGAACTATACATAAGAAGCATATCTTCACCTCAGTAGGGCTTATTTAGCTGCCAGGTGAATACAGGATAAACGTCATGGCAAATGCAAAGTAGAAAGTGATAAGTTCTGATATTTGCACCCATTGTTTTGGAAATTCAGGGAAGGCGAGAGATTCCTTTGGCTTGGAGGTTAAGAGGGGTTTGTGATGGTGGTAACCAGTTACACAGACTGCCTCGTTTCTTCCTCACCACAATCGAGAAGGCAGGTCCTACTCTCATCCCCATTTTATGGTTGAGGAAACTGAAGCTTAAAGGGAGTAAGTAATTTGTCCAAGGTCGTATTTGTTAAGGGTAGTGCTAGAGAAGGGAGGAGAGGGGAATCTCAGGCAAAGGGAACTCGATGAAGACATGAAAGCAGGAAAGCACAGGACATGTATGGGCAGTGAAGAGGAGTTCTGGGGCTTCCCCGGTGGCGCAGCGGTCGAGAGTCCGTCTGCCGATGCAGGGGACGCGGGTTCCTGCCCCGGTCCGGGAAGATCCCACCTGCCGCGGAGCGGCTGGGCCCGTGAGCCGTGGCCGCTGAGCCTGCGCGTCCGGAGCCTGTGCTCCGCAGCGGGAGAGGCCGCAGCGGTGAGAGGCAAAAAAAAAAAAAAAAAAAAAAAAAAAAAGGAGTTCTATTTGAGTGGAAATGATGAAAGCCAGATGGAGGAGGTCTTTGAATACAAAGCCGAGTCTATCCTTCTTTCTGTAGACAGTAGGGAGCCACTGAAATTTCCTGAGTAGGAGAGTGTCATCGTCAGAACAGATAAGCTTTTAGGAAAGAAGAGAATCAGATGTGTAGAGCATTAAGCAGCGACTCTTATAGAACGTGTGACAGGTGATTCACTGTGCCCAGAGGCATATTACTTTGGACAATGCAAGGAGAGAAAATTTCTTTTCATTTTGTTAAGAGGTAATTCATTTCATAAGAATGAAGGAAAAATCCTCCGTATTTCAATTCTTTCCAACTCCATCTACACATCTGTGCCTATTACCTTGACCCCCAAACTAGACTCTAGTCATTACTGCTCCATTCTCTTTCTGTCTCCTTACTGGATTTCTTTGATACCAGTGCCAGTTATTTTCTAGATCACCCTCACACCATTTTATTGGAATGAATCCAAACATCTTTGATGCCTTCAGACATTTATTGACTTTGAGGGAGGTGGTAGGTGACTGCAAAGAGCACTGAACTCAGGTTCTAGGTCCAGCCAGTAACTCCTTTTGTGGTTCTAGGATGTGTGATCTTTGATTTTGAGTTTCTATAGCTGCAAGATGGGGATTATAATACCGAAGCAAGTGAGAAACATGAGATGGTGGTGAGGGAAACCAGAGTCTGTGTATCGGTGGTCCTCAAAGTGTGGTCTCCAGGCAGCAGCCGCACTGTCACCTGGGAACTTGTTAGAAATGCGTGTTACTGAGCCCTGCCCCAGACCCATCCAATCAGAAGCTCGGCGTGTCTTCTCCAGGGGATCCTGTGATGTGGAGTCAAGTTTCACTTGGGCTGTTCCCACCTTTTGGCCCTTGAACACTGGCTAAAATGAACATTGGTGTATGTATATCTGTTCGGGTCCCTGTTTTCAGTTCTTTTGGGTATATACCTAGGAGTGGAACTGCCAGATTGCATGGTAATTCTATTTTTAGCTTTTTGAGGACCCACCCATTTTTCACAGCAGCTACACCATTTTACATTCTTACCAACAGTATTCAAGGGTTCCAATTTTTTCACACTATTGACAACACTTGTTATTTTCCATTTGATTTTAGCCATCCCAGTAGGTGTGAAGTGGTATCGCATTGTGGTTTTGATTTGCATCTCCCTCATGACGTCTTTTCATGGGCTTCTTGGTAATTTGTATATCTTCTTCGGAGATATGTCTCAGCAAGTCATTTGTCCATTTTTAAAACTGGGTTGTTTGTCTTTTTGTTGTTGAGTTGTCGAACTTCTCGATATTTTCTAGACTTATCAGAAGTATGATAATTGCAAATATTTTCTCCCACTTTGTACGTTGTCTTTTTTAGTCTATTTTTTAAAAAATTCAGTTTATTGAGGTATAATTGATATAGCATAAACTGCATAAAGTGTAATGAGTTTTGACATAGGTAAACACCTGTGAAACCATATATTCACAAACAATATATTCAATAATAAACATACCTATCACCCCCCAATGTTTCCTAATGACCCTTTATAATTCCTTCTTCCTGCCTTTGCTTTCTCTGTTAATAATAGTGCTCTAAATACCCTGCTGTTGACACTGAAGCATAATGGGAAGATACCTAATCTGGGATTCAGGAGTCCAGACGGCTTGTGTTCTGGCTCTGTGGGTGGTGGATGGTGATGTCCAGTGGCCCGTTCCATTCCTTGGGCTTCCTTCCTCACCTGCACAGGATCAGCTGTCAGCAGTTCTCATCCATTCTGGCTGCATATTAGAATAATCACTTGGGAAGCAAGTGATAATTGCTTTTTTTAAAAAACAATATTTTAATAATAATTTAATAATTACTTTTAAATAATTATTGCTTTTCAAAAAATACCGATGTCTATCCCACATCTTTTGTTTCTTTCTTTTTTTTTTTTTAACATCTTTATTGGAGTATAATTGCTTTACAATGGTGTGTTAGTTTCTGCTTTATAACAGAGTGAATCAGTTATACATATACATATGTTCCCATAAGAGCTGCAATGAACATTTTGGTACATGACTCTTTCTGAATTCTGGTTTCCTCAGGGTATATACCTAGTAGTGGGATTGCTGGGTCATATGGTAGTTCTATTTGTAGTTTTTTAAGGAACCTCCATACTGTTCTCCATAGTGGCTGAACCAATTCACATTCCCACCAGCAGTGCAAGAGTGTTCCCTTTTCTCCACACCCTCTCCAGCATTTATTGTTTCTAGATTTTTTGATGATGGCCATTCTGACTGGTGTGAGATGATATCTCATTGTAGTTTTGATTTGCATTTCTCTAATGATTAATGATGTTGAGCATTCTTTCATGTGTTTGTTGGCAGTCTGTATATCTTCTTTGGAGAAATGTCTATTTAGGTCTTCTGCCCATTTTTGGATTGGGTTGTTTATTTTTTTGTTATTGAGCTGCATGAGCTGCCTGTAAATTTTAGAGATTAATCCTTTGTCAGTTGATTCATTTGCAAATATTTTCTCCCATTCTGAGGGCTGTCTTTTGGTCTTGTTTATGGTTTCCTTTGCTGTGCAAAAGCTTTGAAGTTTCATTAGGTCCCATTTGTTTATTTTTGTTTTTATCTCCATTACTCTAGGAGATGGGTCAAGAAGGATCTTGCTGTGATTTATGTCATAGAGTGTTCTGCCTATGTTTTCCTCTAAGAGTTTGATAGTTTCTGGCCTTACATTTAGGTCTTTAATCCATTTTGAGCTTATTTTTGTGTATGGTGTTAGGGAGTGATCTAATCTCATACTTTTACATGTACCTGTCCAGTTTTCCCAGCACCACTTATTGAAGGGGCTGTCCTTTCTCCACTGTATATTCCTGCCACCTTTATCAAAGATAAGGTGACCATATGTGCATGGGTTTATCTCTGGGCTTTCTATCCTATTCCATTGATCTATCTTTCTGTTTTTGTGCCAGTACCATACTGTCTTGATTACTGTAGCTTTGTAGTATAGTCTGAAGTCAGGCAGCCTGATTCCTCCAGCTCCATTTTTTGTTCTCAAGATTGCTTTGGCTATTCGGGGTCTTTTGTGTTTCCATACAAATTGTGAAATTTTTTGTTCTAGTTCTGTGAAAAATGCCAGTGGTAGTTTGATAGGGATTGCATTGAATCTATAGATTGCTTTGGGGAGTAGAGTCATTTTCACAATGTTGATTCTTCCAATCCAAGAACATGGTATATCTCTCCATCTGTTTGTATCATCTTTAATTTCTTTCATCAGTGTCTTATAATTTTCTGCATACAGGTCTTTTGTCTCCTTAGGTAGGTTTATTCCTAGATATTTTATTCTTTTTGTTGCAATGGTAAATGGGAGTGTTTTCTTGATTTCACTTTCAGATTTTTCATCATTAGTATATAGGAATGCCAGAGATTTCTGTGCATTAATTTTGTATCCTGCTACTTTACCAAATTCATTGATTAGCTCTAGTAGTTTTCTGGTAGCATCTTTAGGATTCTCTATGTATAGTATCATGTCATCTGCAAACAGTGACAGCTTTACTTCTTCTTTTCCGATTTGGATTCCTTTTATTTCCTTTTCTTCTCTGATTGCTGTGGCTAAAACTTCCAAAACTATGTTGAATAAGAGTGGTGAGAGTGGGCAACCTTGTCTTGTTCCTGACCTTAGTGGAAATGCTTTCAGTTTTTCGCCATTGAGGATGATGTTGGCTGTGGGCTTGTCATATACGGCCTTTATTATATTGAGGAAAGTTCCCTCTACACCTACTTTCTGCAGGGTTTTTATCATAAATGGGTGTTGAATTTTGTCAAAAGCTTTCTCTGCATCTATTGAGATGATCATATGGTTTTTCTCCTTCAATTTGTTAATATGGTGTATCACGTTGATTGATTTGCGTATATTGAAGAATCCTTGCATTCCTGGACTAAACCCCACTTGATCACGGTGTAGGATCCGTTTAATGTGCTGTTGGATTCTGTTTGCTAGTATTTTGTTGAGGAGTTTTGCATCTATGTTCATCAGTGATATTGGCCTGTAGTTTTCTTTCTTTTTGACATCCTTGTCTGGTTTTGGTATCAAGGTGATGGTGGCCTCGTAGAATGAGTTTGGGAGTGTTCTGCCCTCTGCTATATTTTGGAAGAGTTTAAGAAGGATAGGTATTAGCTCTTCTCTGAATGTGTGATAGAATTCGCCTGTGAAGCCATCTGGTCCTGGGCTTTTGTTTGTTGGAAGATTTTTAATCACAGTTTCAATTTCAGTGCTTGTGATTGGTCTGTTCATATTTTCGATTTCTTCCTGATTCAGTCTTGGCAGGTGGTGCATTTCTAAGAATTTGTCCATTTCTTCCAGGTTGTCCCTTTTATTGGCATAGAGTTTCTTGTAGTAGTCTCTCACGATCTTTTGTATTTCTGCAGTGTCAGTTGTTACTTCTCCTTTTTCATTTCTAATTCTATTGATTTGAGTCTTCTCCCTTTTTTTCTTGATGAGTCTGGCTAATGGTTTATCAATTTTGTTTATCTTCTGAAAGAACCAGCTTTTAGTTTTATTGATCTTTGCTATCGTTTCCTCCATTTCTTTTCCATTTATTTCTGATCTGATTTTTATGATTTCTTTCCTTCTGCTAACTTTGGGGTTTTTTTGTTCTTCTTTCTCTAATTGCTTTAGGTGCAAGGTTAGGTTGTTTATTCAAGATGTTTCCTGTTTCTTAAGGTAGGATTGTATTGCTATAAACTTCCCTCTTAGAACTGCTTTTGCTGCATCCCATAGATTTTGGGTTGTCGTGTCTCCATTGTCATTTGTTTCTAGGTATTTTTTAATTTCCTCTTTGATTTCTTCAGTGATCACTTCGTTATTAAGTAGTGTATTGTTTAGCCTCCATGTGTTTGTATTTTTTACAGATCTTTTCCTGTAGTTGATATCTAGTCTCATAGCGTTGTGGTCGGAAAAGATACTGGATACAATTTCAATTTTCTTAAATTTACCAAGGCTTGATTTGTGACCCAAGATATGATCTATCCTGGAGAATGTTCCGTGAGCACTGAGAAAAATGTGTATCCTGTTGTTTTGGATGGAATATCCTATAAATATCAGTTAAGTCCCTCTTGTTTAATGTATCATTTAAAGCTTGTGTTTCCTTATTTATTTTCATTTTGGATGATCTGTCCATTGGTGAAAGTGGGGTGTTAAAGTCCCCTACTATGAATGTATTACTGTCAATTTTCCGTTTTATGGCTGTTAGTATTTGCCTTATGTATTGAGGTGCTCCTATGTTGGGTGCATAAATATTTACAATTGTTATATCTTCTTCTTGGATCGGTCCCTTGATCATTATGTAGTGTCCTTCTTTGTCTCTTCTAATAGTCTTTATTTTAAAGTCTATTTTGTCTGATATGAGAATTGCTACTCCAGCTTTCTTTCGGTTTCCATTTGCATGAAATATCTTTTTCCATCCCCTTACTTTCAGTCTGCATGTGTCTCTAGGTCTGAAGTGGGTCTCTTGTAGACAGCAAATATATGGGTCTTGTTTTTGCATCCATTCAGCCAATCTGTGTCTTTTGGTGGGAGCATTTAGTCCATTTACCTTTAAGGTAGTTATCGATATGTATGTTCCTATTCCCATTTTCTTAATTGTTTTGGGTTCATTATTGTAGGTCTTTTCCTTCCCTTGTGTTTCTTGATAGAGAAGTTCCTTTAGCATTTGTTGTAAAGCTGGTTTGGTGGTGCTGAACTCTCTCAGCTTTTGCTTGTCTGTAAAGGTTTTAATTTCTCCATCAAATCTGAATGAGATCCTTGCTGGGTAGAGTAATCTTGGTTGCAGGTTTTTCTCCTTCATCACTTTCAGTATGTCCTGCCACTCCCTTCTGGCTTGTAGAGTTTCTGCTGAGAGATCAGCTGTTAACCTTATGGGGATTCCCTTGTGTGTTATTTGTTGTTTTTCCCTTGCTGCTTTTAATATGCTTTCTTTGTATTTAGTTTTTGACAGTTTGATTAATATGTGTCTTGGCGTATTTCTCCTTGAATTTATCCTGTATGGGACTCTCTGTGCTTCCTGGACTTGATTAACGATTTCCTTTCCCATATTAGGGAAGTTTTCAACTATAATCTCTTCAAATATTTTCTCAGTCCCTTTCTTTTTCTCTTCTTCTTCTGGAACCCCTATAATTCGAATGTTGGTGCGTTTAATGTTGTCCCAGAGGTCTCTGAGACTGTCCTCAGTTCTTTTCATTCTTTTTTCTTTATTCTGCTCTGCAGTAGTTATTTCCACTATTTTATCTTCCAGGTCACTTATCCGTTCTTCTGCCTCATTTATTGATCTTGTCTTTCTGGTGGGCAGGTCCACGTCTGGTGGTGTGTTTTGGGGTGTCTGTGGACTTATTATGATTTTAGGCAGCCTCTCTGCTAATGGGTGGGGTTGTGTTCCTGTCTTGCTAGTTGTTTGGCATAGGATGTCCAGCACTGTAGCTTGCTGGTCGTTGAGTGAAGCTGGGTGCTGGTGTTGAGATGGAGATCTCTGGGAGATTTTCGCCATTTGATATTGTGTGGAGCTGGGAGGTCTCTTGTGGACCAGTGTCCTAAAGTTGGCTCTCCCACCTCAGAGGCACAGCACTGACTCCAGGCTGCAGCACGAAGAGCCTTTCATCCACACGGCTCAGAATAAAAGGGAGAAAAAGTAGAAAGAAAGAATTAGTAGAAGTAGAAAGAAAGAAAGAAAGAAAGAAGGGATGGAGGGAGGGAGGGAGGGAGGAAGGAAGGAAGGAAGGTGGGAAGGAAGGAAAAAAAGAAAGAAGATAAAGTAAAATAAATTAAGATAAAATATAATACAGTTATTAAAATTAAAAAGTAATTATTAAGAGAAAAAAAAAAAACAGGCAGATAGAACCCTAGGACAAATGGTGGAAGCAAAGCTATACAGAGAAAATCTCACACAGAAGCATACACATACACACTCACAAAAAGAGGAAAAGGGGAAAAAATCATAAATCTTGCTCGCAAAGTCCACCTCCTCAATTTGGGATGATTCTTTGTCCAAAGGAGGGAAGGAAGGAAAGAAAGAACAAAGATAAAGTAAAATAAAATAAAGTTATTAAAATAAAAAGTAATTATTAAGAAAAAAATTTTTAAAAAAAAGGATGGATAGAACCCTCGGACAAATGGTGGAAGCAAAGCTATACAGACAAAATCTCACACAGAAGCATATACATACACACTCACAAAAAGAGGAAAAGGGGAAAAAATCATAAATCTTGCTCGCAAAGTCCACCTCCTCAGTTTGGGTTGATTGGTTGTCTACTCATGTATTCCACAGATGCAGGGTACATCAAGTTGATTGTGGAGGTTTAATCCACTGCTCCTTGAGGCTGCTGGGAGAGATTTCCCTTTCTCTTCTTTGTTCTCACAGCTCCCAGGGGCTCAGCTTTGGATTTGGCCCGCCTCTGCGTGTAGGTCGCCGGAGGGCGTCTGTTTTTCGCTCAGACGGGACGGGGTTAAAGGAGCCACTGATTCGGAGGCTCTGGCTCACTCAGGCCGCGGGGAGGGAGGGGCACGGCGTGCGGGGCGGGCCTGCGCGGCAGAGGGCGACGTGACATTGCACCAGCCTGAGGCGCGCCGTGCGTTCTCCCAAGGAAGTTGTCCCTGGATCCCGGGACCCTGGCAGTGGCGGGCTGCACAGGCTCCCCGGAAGCGGGGTGTGGAGAGTGACCTGTGCTCGCACACAGGCCCCTTGGTGGCGGCAGCAGCAGCCTTAGCGTCTCATGCCCGTCTCTGGGGTCCGCGCTGTTAGCCGCGGCTCGCGCCCGTCTCTGGAGCTCCTTTAAGCAGCGCTCTTAATCCCCTCTCCTCGCGCACCAGGAAACAAAGAGGGAAGAAAAAGTCTCTTGCCTCTTCGGCAGCTCCAGACTTTTCCCCGGACTCCCTCCCGGCTTGCTGTGGCGCACTAACCCCTGCAGGCTGTGTTCACGCCGCCAACCCCAGTCCTCTCCCGGCGCTCCGACCGAAGCCCGAGCCTCAGCTCCCAGCCCCGCCCGCCCCGGCGGGGGAGCAGACACGCCTCTCGGGCTGGTGAGTGCCGGTTGGCCCTGATCCTCCGTGCGGGAATCGCTCCGCTTTGCCCTCCGCACCCCTGTCGCTGCGCTCCCCTCCGCGGCTCCGAAGCTTTCCCGAAACCTCAGCCGTCCGCAGTCTCCGCCCGCGAAGGGCCTTCCTAGTGTGTGGAGACCTTTCCCCCTTCACGGCTCCCTCCCACTGGTGCAGGTCCCGTCCCTATCCTTTTGTCTCTGTTTATTCTTTTTTCTTTGGCCCTACCCAGGTACGTGGGGGGTTTCTTGCCTTTGGGGAGGTCTGAGGTCTTCTGCCAGCGTTCGGTAGGTGCTCTGCAGGAGTTGCTGCACGTGTAGATGTATTTCTGGTGTATCTGTGGGGAGGAAGGCGATCTCCGCGTCCTACTCCTCCGCCATCTTCCCGGAAGCCTTATCCCCCATCTTTTGGATGATAGTTTCTGGAGGTGGGATCCTGGTGTCTGTGCTTTATAAAAATCTCCCCTGGTGATTCTGATACACAGGAAGTTAAGCTGATTTCCTACACAGCCTTCTTATCCAAAGTACCATGGTTTATATATCACTTTGTTTTCTTCATATTGATTTCATTTTACTCTAAAAAACACCGTGAGGTAGGTAAGATGTAGCTTGTTTAAAGACAAGGACACAAATACATCGAGTGGATAAAGGACTTGAGTGGATGTGAGGTAGGTGGGGCTGGAAGGAAGCATGTGTTTCCCATCATTCTCTTCAGTTGCCATTAAACAAGGTGACACCAACATGCAGGCAGCCAATGGCTTCCAGGTAGGGTCTCCCAGGGTGGGGTTACCATGGACCAGGGTCTGCCTTGCCTGTGTATCCAGAGATGGACAGATTCTCAGGACTAACTCACTCTAATTCTCTGGGGTATTGATATTGAATGTAAAACACCATTTATTAATTGTAGTGGGGTCTTTTCCTATTTAGTTAATAGAAGAATGGTGCTTGCTGTCCTAGACACCCTTCTTGGCTTCATGGTATCAGGGTATCTGGAGATCACCTTTGTAACCTGAAAGTTTACTGGGTGAGTCAATGAGATGCCTTCAGCTGCTGTTACAGAACCCAAGAATAATGTGGACAGTAAGTGAACGGTCATCTCACATGAGAAGACCACAGGTTCGTGCCTCCAGGAGTGGATCGTTCAGTGACTCAACATCATCCTCATCCCCCCAGGGGCTTTCTTCTCTCTGCTCAGCCATGGTGGCTGTGTTGGTAATGTCTCCCCTCATGGTCAGGAGGAGCCTACAACAGTTGATGACATGAAGAGTAGTGGGCAAGTGAGGCAGAGTGGTACTCCTCCACATGAAGTCCCCAGTAGGCTTCCCATTTGGTCCAGTGGGCCAGGCTTGAGTCTCATGGCTGTTCCAAAACTTATCACTGGCAGGGGGAAGGAGACCCCCATGACTGGCTTAATCCAATCATGATTACCCACTGGGGCTGGGATTCACTGGCTTATTCCAGTTGTGATTGGCCCCCTTCTGAGGTGGGGCTGCATATGGAGGGTGTACTCCTGAATAAAGTTGGGGGATATCCCAGCAAGAAAGAATCGGCGGGGGGG
>NW_006782674.1:878840-890013 GCF_000442215.2 Lipotes vexillifer | reverse complement strand
GGGGGGGGGGGGGGGTCAGCTGGCTCACTGGGGGAATGTGAAATTGCAACCGAGAGTCTGGTGGTTTTGAGAACCACGTCATCTGTGCCGTGGAGAAGCCTGGTGACCAACTGCTGTCCCTCCTCTGAGCACGCCTCCCGGTGGGCGAGCCCCATACTCATGTCTGGTAGCCACCACCGTGCTCTCTGTCTCCCTGGTTGGTGTGAGATTAAGACTCATCTGTTGCTGCCGTTTTGCGCCAGGCCAACCACCCCGAGTTGGCTAATGCCTTTTTTATTCAGACTGTTTAGATTACAGCCTTCTTGACTTACATTCTCGTCTAGTGGAAGAAACCGTCTCACCCTGAGTAGGCTTTGGTTCCCTGCTCTTTCAGTAGTGATTTGGAGACACTTTGCCCTTGTAAGGTGGCTTCTGCAGATACCTGGTGCTTCCATGAGGATGTCTTGATTGGTTCTAAATTAACTCTCAGAAGGTGACCTTACCTCCTTGTTTCAGGGGCTTCTTTCTGTAGCCTGTGTGTGCAGACTCCATCAACTACCATTCAAGGGCTGTTTGAAGATGCTGTTCAGATCAGTGCAGGGTAGGTGCCTAGGTGGAGGTTAAATCTGGTACCCAGGCAGTACGCTGGCAGGTGGCATTGGGGGTTGGTTTGGGCAAATACAGACATGACTGTGATGTGGTCGGGTGTCAATTCAGGTGGGAATATGGGTCATTGGTCGGTTGCCTCATCGATCTTTACAGGCTGAGCATTTTGCCTCATTGATTTTTCACTGTAGACTGAATCTTGTTCATTGTTCACTTAGAGATTTCTTCATTTCTTTTCAATTCATTTTTCTGTGCCCGTTTGACACTTTACCACATTGCGTTATCCTTCCTTGATGTGGCTGCTGATCACCCCTTTCCTGGAACAATCTCTGTGACCTTGGGAAAGGCCTTTAACCTCTCTGAACCTCCGTTTCCTCATCTGCTAAATGGAGATGATAATTCTTGCCCAAAGCATCTAGAAGCCGGGGAGGCAGGCATGTGGGTGTCCGGGAGAGTAGCTCCTGAGAGGTGATGGCAGTGTTTGCTTGGTCAGGGAACGATGGCCTTGCTCAGACTTAGCGCTGGAGGAAGAACCTCCACTTGAGGAGGGGTGCTGAGATCCTGCAGCCTCAACCCTCACCCAGAGATTGGGATTTCTCCTGCTAATAACTGCAGCTTCGGCCACATTGGCTCCCAAGGACGGAATGCATCTTCCTTAGAACCTCAGCCTGAGAGTGCGTTTACAACTGCCCATTAATATCTAATAGCACAGTTGAGACAAAGCTGGACATTTTAGTAGGACTTTGCCTGGGGCCAGGAGGTCATAAAAGGAAAATAAATAGAGTTACTATAACAAGTCAATGTGGTTTCCAAGTTATAGTTTATTTCACATCATCGATAGATGAAGCTCCAGTTTAACACCGACTGTGCTGCCAGGACCACTGTCCTTTTTTGACCCCTGGCTAGACTCTAGAGACCCTTTAAAGTTTAGGCATAAAGACTGAGGCCCAGAGAGTGATGGGAGTCCCCCCTCCTACCTGTGAAATTGTGTCATCTGTCGACCTGTTTGGGGGGCCACCTGTTACCTGGATGACTGACGCAATGATGGTCACCCCGTTGTGAGCATAGCCTTACACCGTAGACCAGGACAGAGGCTCATTATCCCTCAATAAAGCAGCAGCTCCCACGGGGCACCAGAAACACTTGCATTACAGACAGTGAGGAAATGAGACAGCTGGGCAAGGTGCCTTAAAGTTGAACCCACTCTTTGGGTGTGAGGATGGAGGGGCCTTTGAGCCTGGGAATGAGTTAGGAATGGATGAAGCAGAAACCCCCGTTTGTTCAGAGAGGCACATTTTATGCATCTTCCTTTGTCTATGTTTATTCCGTTTTCCCGTCAGATTTCCTATAATCATAGAGAAAATTGCAGCCTCTCTCAGCAATGGTAAGAGGAAGCAGGAGAAGGGGGTTACAACAGGCGGGCCGTCTTCTGCCAGGAGGTTAAAAGGAGGGATGCTGTGTGTTCTGGGGCTGTGGCGATGGTGGACAAAATGTGTTACGTGAGTGGGCCTTTAGCAGAAGGAGGACATCAGGGGGACAAAGTTTAGACCACTTGTTGCAGATGCTTCTCTCACCTGGAGATTCTCCTTCCAGACCTAAATCTTGATAGCTTTGGGGTTTTTTTTGTTTTGTTTTTTTGTTCTTTAGTAAGTGAAGCAAATTACCTTAAATTTCTCAATCTACTTGACAGAATTTTTATAAAGACTAAGTGAGAAAATAGATGTAAAAGAATTTTGAGGAATGAAAGCCAGCATACCAACATTTCCCAAAGTGTGTATCATGGAACAGTGTTCCGAGAGATGTTAATAGGTGTTAAGCAGTGGAAGGGTTCCTTAGTCAAACATGTTTGAGAAACCCTTGTTAATTATCCTTCAACAGGTGTCTTTATCAAAAGAATTCTCTGGGCTTCCATTTTTTATTTTTTTTTAAATTAATTTATTTTTGGCTGCATTGGGTCTTCATTGCTGTGAGCAGGCTTTCTCTAGTTGCGGTGAGCGGGGGCCACCCTTCGTTGTGGTGCGCAGGCTTCTCATTGAGGTGGATTCTCCTGTTGTGGAGCATGGGCTCTAGACGTGCGGGCTTCAGTAGTAGTGGCACGCAGGCTCAGTAGTTGTGGTGCACAGGCTCTAGAGCATAGGCTCAGTAGTTGTGGCGCACAGGCTTAGTTGCTCCGTGGCATGTGGGATCTTCCCAGACCAGGGCTCGAACCTGTGACCCCTTCATTGGCAGGTGGATTCTTAACCACTGCGCCACCAGGGAAGTCCCAGGACTTTTAATAATAAGCTAACGTGCATCTTGGCTGTCCAGGAGGGTGACTGGTGTTTCCCAAACTTGCTTCATCAGGAACCCTTTTTGGGCAGAGCTTTGGGAGGCACTGATGTTCTTCTCGGAGCTCTGATGTTATAATTGTGTGGGTTGGAGTTGCGGGTGGTAGAAGGGGGTGTGCTTTCATTCAGTAAGCTTTGATAGGTATCTGCCCATTACCTTTTCTCATTTCAACATTTCTTCCCCTTCTCACCAGCGTCCATGCCATGGCACCTGTGAGCAGGAGTTCCTTAGAATCCAGAACAGTTTGGGGGGGAGGGAGTCCACTTTTTAAAATTAAATACTGCCTTACTCTACATTCTACAGCATGGATGAACCTTAGAGACATCATGCTAAGTGAGATAAGCTGGACACACAAGGACAAGTACTGTATGATTCCACTTATATGAGGTCCCTAGTCAAATTCATAGAGACAGAGAGTAGAATGTTAGTGGCCAGAGACCTGGGGGGAGAGAGGTTTGGGGAGCTAGTGTTTAATGGGTACAGAGTTTCAGTTTGGGATGATGGAAAAGTTCTGGTGATGGATGACAGTGATGGTTGTACAACGATACAAATGTGTGTTTAGTGGTATTGAACTGTACACTTAAAAATGGTTAAAATGGTTATATCACTTATATGTGGAACCCCAAAAATGATGCAAATGAACCTGTTTACAAAACAGAAACAGACTCACAGACATAGAAAACAAACTTACGGTTACCAAAAGGGAAGTCGTAGGGATAGATTAGGAGTTTGGGATTAACAGGTACAAACTACTATGTGTAAAATAGATAAACAACAAGGGTTTACTGAACAGCACAGGGAACTATATTCAATATCTTGTAATAACCTATAATGGAAAAGAATATGAAAAAGTGTATATATGTGTGTGTGTGTGTGTGTGTGTATGTATAGCTAAATCACTTTGCTGTACACCTGAAACTAACACAACATTGTAAATCAACTATAGTTCAATAAAAAAAGAAGAAAAAATGGTTAAGATGGTAAATTTTTACCTTATATAGATTTTACCACAATTTTCTTAAAAGTCTTGTCCTTAGCCTGAGTTCTTTTGATTTTGGTCTAATTTCTTTCAGACGCCTACTTTTAGACCTTCACTGGTTTGCGTAACTGGGTGCCCAATATTCTCTTTATAACCTGAGTGAAGAGAGGGCTCCTTGCTAAGAACTGAATAACTGATGCTGAATATCCTTTGCCATTTCCACTCTTTTAATATTATTAATTTTGGCTGTAAATTTATGAGGTTTACAAAGTAGCCTGTACTTCATAAGCATTTGCAATTGCCCTTTAGTAAAATTGAGACTTTGATGTGATAGTTTTTCTTTCGCAAAAAATAAGTGTAAAATGCTAGGTCCCTTAGGAAAATATTTTAGTTGGCATCCCCTTCTTCCAGCCAAGGTCCCTTGGTGCAGCCTCTGCCTCTGCCGAGGGCTGGCACAAGCAGAGGGCCCTGATGCCTCTGGGGCTTCCTGCAGGCTTAGGTTCAGATCTTAGCTTCACTTCATGTTAGGTACTGAGAATCAGTTTCTCATCTAGAAAATAAGGATACCATTAGCATCCTCTTGGAGTATTTAAATGAGATGCTTTCTGCAGACCACACAGCTAGCTTCTCTGTAAGCCACTTCCCTCCATGATTCCCTCCCGTACCAACCCTGGCAGACTGTGCAGACAGCCCTGCCCTTGATGTCCCAAACTGGACTCTTGACTTCTTTGTTCCCCTGCCCTGTTTCTCCCTAGCCTCCCCCATATCAGTAAAATGACACAACCATCCACCCAGGTGCTCAAGCCAAAATCAAGGAGGTATTATGAATATTCCTCTCATTTCCATATTCACCAGCAAGCCCTACTAGAGCAGTGATGACCTGTTTTCACCTGCATCATGTGAGCCAGGCCGCCATCACCCCTCAAGGAACCCCTGCAGGTCTCCTGTTCCACCCACAAATCATTCTCCACCTTGAGCCACACTGAGTTTGTCAATGATAAACTGGTCGTGTTACTTCCTTGCTTAAAACCTTTTCATGGCTTCCCATACCGTTTGGAATGATATTCCCGTTCCTTCCCCTGGATTTGAATGCTCTCTGTCATCTACCCCCCACCTTTCCCTCAGACCCCATTATTCACACTTCCCTGCTCGCCCAGTGTCTTCCGGCTGCTCAGCCTTCTTCTGCCTTTTCCTTGCCAGGTCTGCCCCCTCCTCAGAGTTTCTGCACTCACTCTGCCTTTGCCCTAGAATGCTTTTTCCCCAAATCGCTGCATAGTTGGCTTCCTCCTTGTTTAGCCTCCCTGCAAGCCTCAAGACACCTCTACTGGCCACTACAGCTAGGGAATGCCCTGTCCCCACAGTTATTCTGTATGAAATGAATATCCTTTTTTTTTTTTTTTTAAAAGGACTTACCCTATCTGAAAATAACTGTTTTTCCTGTTTACTGTCTGTCTTCTCCCTATTAAATGTAAGCTCTGTGACATCAAAATCTTTTTGTCTTAGTCACTGTGCACCCTTGGGACATGGGTTCCTGGTATGTTGTAGGAGCTGAACAAGTGCTGTTGAACGAATGAAGGGGTGAACTTGGGTCACCCTCCCCGCTTGCTACTTTGCCCCTTATATCATCCCTTGGCCACCGAGAACTTGTCCAGTTGTGCCACCTCCTTGGGCTGAAGGAAAGGGTCCTCTCCCAACACATGCAAAACATCAAGGTAAATGGAGGTGATGACAGTCCAAAATTGTTTAGTTTTTATACTCTAATAGGCTAGGAGGCCTTCCTTTCCTCCCAGTTAACCACTGCATTGGTCATGGGGTCTTCTAGACTTATCCCCCATCCCGCTTTGACATACGATCTTCAGTGATGACTCTGATGGGTGGCCTTGTGGTTTACAGGAAAGTGTTGGGTCCATCAGAAGGCTTGAGTTGTGGACATATGAAGAGCGGAGCTTTGGACAACTTAATGAAATTCTCTTGAGTCTTGGTGTCCCCATCTGGACAGTAATAATAATGGGTTGGATGGGGATAGATATATATTTTTGGAGTCATGAGCGTTGATTGCATATGAAGGAGCTTGTGGAAGGCAAGATATAACCCACAAACAAGAGGTGGTGGTGGTGGAATTTCAGGCCGTGTAAGAGGAGGAGGTGGCCAGAGTTGTCAGGTGTTTTCCTCTCTGTGTGGAGCATTGCGTGTTTCCGTCCACTGAGTAATGTGCAGAGCAGACTCATAAGAGCTGCAGAGTCTACTTCAGCGTCTCCTGGGTCTCGCAATGGATTCGACCCTCTGTCACACCTGAGATCCGTCTCTTGGACTCTTGTGCCCCCAGTGACACAGCTTCTGAGCAGGTCCTGAAAGGAGGTGTCAGCAGCGTCCAGCAGGATTCCTTCCTCTGCCTGGCCTTGCCCCGGGCCCTCCAGCATTAGCACCGGCTCTGTATTCTTGTCACCCGGAGAAGGAGGACGGCATGGCCAATTCGTAGGGGCGCAGCTATAGGAGGGACTCAGTCCCGGCAGGAGTGCTGGCGAGAGGCCCCAGCATTGATGTGGGACAGAGGTTGTCTTGTTGAGGACTGTGCTGTGTGGTCTGTTTACAGTGATGGGCACCTTGGAGAATGGTCTTGGAGGGTCTTCACCATTCTGTGGCTCACTTGAGAAATGGTGGCAGGATGGAGGTTAAGATTTCCTGCTTCTTGCTTGTATGTTGCTGGCACAAATACGGAAATAGAGTGAGGTCTCAGCAGAATGGAGTGGGTTGGGCAGGGGCAAAGGAGTTGGGAGATTGGAATGTGTTGGTTAATCGAGATTCAGTGCCAGAAACCACATGTCTCCTTGGTCCTTTGATTCATAGGTGTGTGCCCGGCAGGTGGGAAAGGTAGGATGACAGGGTGGCACAGGTCCCCACTGCTAGGGACCCAAACACTTAAAACCCATGGGAATAAGGAGGGCATGGGGAGCCTAGAACCACCTCCTTAGGAGGAATGACACGTTATACTAGTGTTACTTGATCAATACTAAGTAATTTTAAAATTCAGTGTTGCCACGGTGATGGAGATTATTTCCAAACTTTAAGATATAAAATACCTTATTCTGCTAGCTCCTTGCATATTTCCAGGTAGTAGTGCCTGGCCCCCAAACTTTGTTGCAGTCGATTCTGAACCTTCTTTTTAAAGGAGTGAATATAGCTCTGTTCTGCTTCCGGCTGCAGGGAAGATTTCTGCCAAGATTCGCGGCACGCAGCTGAAATATGTTTTGTATTTTCTGAGCTTTGGCTCATCGTGGAATTAAATAGCACTAATTACATGAATATAGACCAGCAAGGGATACAACTGTTCACTTCCTGATTTTCCCAGGAATTGAAAAAGAAAGGGAGGGGGTAGAGGACAAGCAGGGGACAGGGGAGAGGAAGAGCCTTTCCACCGCACATCAGATGACAGCAGAAGTGCGATTATTTGGCCCAGACGTGCCCCAGATAGCCTGTTCCCTCATGGTGTTGCCATTTGGTGGCATCACCAGCTTCCCTCAGGAAGACCCTGTGGGCTGGAAGGCAGGAGGCCGGGCTGTGGGAAGCAGGTCTGCTCTGCTGGGGGTGGCAGTGATGGCCTGGGGTGGGGAGGCGTTTTGGGAGCAGAGTGGTACCCGGGAGAGATGCTGAGTGCAAGGATCTGAGTGCAGTGGGCTCCCATCTGGGTCCCCCTAGCAACCTGCTTCTGGCATCCTTTCCAAACCTGTTGACCTTTTTTAGTCAGAAAAGTTTACTTAGAGATTTCTACCAGTCTAAAGAAGGGAATTTCCATTCCTTTTAAAATTCCTTCTCCTGCTAAAGATAGGAGGTGGAATAGGCAGGATCACTTTATCGTGGGTTATCAGTTAAGCCCTTCGCTGGGTGGGATGGCTTCAGAGCTTGGAGGCCTCCTGCTGATTGTTCACTCAACTGTCGAGTGTTGGGGGCCTCAGAGGTCGGAAGCAGCGAGGGCCCCTCCTTGAAAGGTTAATTTGCTCCCCAGGCTCTGACTCAGTGAATGGGCCAACGCCTGAGCGGACAAAGTGTGTCCTGCTCCAGCAGTCCTTGCTGAGAGAGAGAAAATAGGTCCAAGGAGTGTGATGGAGGCTCGCTTAACAGCTGCATGCGCCGCGTTCTCTGGGGGCAGGTCGTGGAACTAGACCGCAGTGGGCTCTCCCAAGGCTCTTCACAACTTAGATTTCAGCCGCTACAAAGCCAGTTTAGGGGAAGATGCGAAGAGACTGGAAAGAGACTTTAGCACCAGCCTTGTGTTTTGCAGTGAACACACCCTCCCTGGGTCTTGTCATCCTCACCATTTCATGGCAAAGGCCATTTGTGGAACTCTCCCCACACCAGGGTCAACCTGTGCTCCATGAAGCCTGAAATGCTTCACTCTCACTCCTCCTAGATTTAAGCCCAAAAAGAAACATAATGATCTCCCTTGACTCATCACCCTATTTCCAGAAACTCCATTTTACAGATGGGGAAACTGAGGCATCAAGAAAGCAGGACCCTTCCTGATACCTGTAGCATCCTTGCTGCTGTGATTCAGAGAGGGGAGGCTCTTATGGGTGCCTGTGGCCGACACGTTAACCGCTGTGCACGAAGGATATCCTGCCTCTTCCCATGACCGTGGCAGGAGAGAAGGGCCTCGAGAGAGAGGAGCTCATTAGCCTGAAGCCCACGTGACGTGGCTTTACTTTCCGGTGCCAGGCTGGGAGTCCAGGGAGAGAAGATGGAAAGGCCCAGGGGAGTGGGGGAGTGGGTGGCTGGGAGAGCGGCAGAGGGCCTCCTTTCCAGATGAAGATCAGTTAGTGAAGCAAGTCTTCCATCCACTTCGCCCTGGGCCATATGCCTGAGACGGGGCTGCACGGATAGATGACTATCCCAGCACATGGTGGACCCCAAGCCCCTTCTCTGTGACGCGAATGTCCACCCAGGTCTTGTGGCAGCAAAAGTGACAACAAATTCTGCCTTGGCCACAGCTTTGGGGTGTCTTCCCATGATGTGCCTCCATTTCTGCACCTGCAGAGGCCAGTGGGGACCCTCAGAAGATACTAGGAGCCAATCCCCTGGATAGGGCATTTCTCACCAGCCGGGCCAAGGGCTAGGGTGGAAGAGAGTGACCACACTGATGCCAAGTTGGCTGGTACATCTGCCCCCCGGTTCCTGGCTGGCTGGTTTCTTTAAATGAGACGCTGGAAAGAAGCTGACGATTCTGTCCTCCCAGCCCAGGCTGCTATTGAGAGTGTTGTGTTTTTAAAGCCTCACAGCCAGACTTGGAGGCTTAGCAACTCCCCTGCCCGAGCACGGTGCCTGGAATATAAAGAGCTGCCACAGTGTAATAATAGAGTTCCTTCTTGGGCTTCCTGGGCTCGCTGGAGCTCCCACTCGGTCTCTGCTGGGGACAGCAGACTTGGCCAGGGAAAGGTGGTTCTGCACCCTGGGGGGCTCCCTCAAGGCCAAGGATAGGGAGGCCTGGGGGAGGGGAAACCATAGATGGGGGCCTCAGGGGTCCGGCGTGGACCTAATCTCTGAATGGCGGTGGCTCACTGACTCACCCTCCTGCAGAAGCTTCTTACAGGCTGGTTGCAAAAGCTCTGTCCATGGTAATCACGTTCCCCCAGCCCTCTCTAATAAACTGGAAGGTAAGGATTAAGTAGTTGAGCTTGGTGCTGAGTTTCCCAGGGACCAGGCTGGTTGCCTGGCAGCTGGACGCTAAGCCTGTGCCTGGCTCCCCACGGCTCCCTTTTCCCCATCCTTTATGCCCTTCTCCAGCCCTTCCTCCGACCACCAATGTCACATTTCTCATTGCTCAAAGGAGCAGAAGCAGAGGGAAAGCAGACTGGAGGGATTGACTCTTAGGCTTATGGACCTGCCCCGGCTGTGGCTGGCTTCTGCTTCTGTGCTGGGTTACGGCCAGGCTGACCCTTCTGGGTCCCCCCTCCTGCACATAAGACTGTCCATTCACAGTGCTGTGGCCTCCTCTTGGTTGGACAGTTACTTTGACTTGATCTTTCCCCTAGTGGTAGTGATGGATTGCACTATGGCACCCACACCCTGGGGCACTTTTCCTCTTATGAATGTGGCAGTCATTTCTGAGACCTCAACAAGGAGGAGGGTGGCAGCCAAGGCCAGGACTAGGTAGTGAAGCACACATGGGGCTGCATGCCCATCATGGCTTCAGAAGGCAGGCACAGATGTTCCATGTAAATATAATCCTCCAGGAAAAGAAAGAAAATCACAATTCATGGCTCCTACTTCTAGAAACCAAGAGTTTCAAGTGAGAAATGCAGACAAGAAAAAATACTGGTTACTTACTGAGGATGTTCTTCTGAATGCATAGATTACAAATTGGAGTAGGAATCTTACAAAGGCCTTTCTCCATTTTGCTGGTTTGGATCAATAGCTGGCTGGTGTTTCTTGGATGAAAGAGAAAGGAGACCTGGGCTGTGTCCCCAGTCCCCTCACTGCCCTTAGCTGCACACACACAGTGCCTCCCTGGTTCTAAACTTCAGAAGGACCACTTCGGAGGAGCATGAAGATATTTCTCCCCTGCAGACATCGGCATGGCCATCTCCCACCTCTCTGGGCTTGGCAGCTTGCAGTCTGGCTTTGGGAACAAGGAGGGAGCTACTGACACCTAAAGAGGACTTTCCCTGGGGTCAGCCTGAGGCACTGCAGGAACGGAGCCCCACTGTGCCCGGCCTCGGGTTGGAATGCGGCTCTGATAGGCAGCGTGCTGGCTGCGTTTCTGCCTGTGTTTGTTAGGGTGGTGCCAACTGCAGGGACACACAAGTTCACCATTTCAGAGCCTTGTCCCAGGAATGGTTTATTTCTTGTCTGACCTGGATGTCTGTGGTTAGTGGGTGGGTCCTTCCATCTTGAGGCTCCACCATCTTGCAGGGCCTCAGAATCCTGTTTATCCTGCTGGTAAAAGGATCTGTAGAGAAGACATATCTGTTTCTTACCTGCTTTGGGATAGAAGTGTCACCATGACACTCCTTCACCAGTCATGCGGTCACACCTGGAGACTGTGTGGAAAAGGAGAGGCCGAGAAGTGTAGGCCATAGCTGGTAGCCATCTCTTATCAACAGCTTTACACCAGCAGCTGCATGGGTGGGGACACACAGTTTTGGTGGATAGCTAGCTTCCTGTCCCCTGGCCTCACCTGCGTAAGAAATGAATTACCTCTAGTGCAGCCCAGTCAGGGGGAATAAGGGGAATGAGGCTCCTGGTTTCCTTGAAACCAGGAGGGGTTGGGAGGTGGAGCTCGGAAGA
>NW_006782674.1:876635-878780 GCF_000442215.2 Lipotes vexillifer | reverse complement strand
GAAGAGCTTGCCAGTGACTATGGCTGACCTCAGAGGGGAAGCTACAGGACCCAGTAAGAGACCTCAGCCATTGGAGGGCAGGGCTACTGTCCTCCGCTTTGGAGTGTCTGTAGCCCTTGCACCCAGCTGAGAATCCCTCTCGTGGTACGTGATCCATCAACACTCATTGGCCGAATGAACAAATGCATCCTGACTTCCAGCAACTGGGCCTCCTGCGCTGTCTCTTTTCCTTGCTGCGGTTTTGTGTCCAGGCCCAGCTTCTCCTCAACGTAGGCTGCGCTGATGTCCTCTGCTGAGTAGGGCAGTGGTTCTCAAGTCTGATTTGTGGATGCAAGGCAACCTGTTATGGTATTCCAGCTGGAGGACCGGCAGTTCTCATTGTAAATTGTGTCTGAAAGATGTAGTTTCCATGTTGCCTTTGAAGTCATGCTTTTAATGGGCAAAAGTGGGTATTTTAAGTAGCTCTAAGCCCTGATTAGAGCAGGGTAAAATCAGCATTGTGTGTTTGGGCTCAGTGGCTCAGCACCAAGATTTACTTGGTACTTCAGCTGTGGGTGAGCCCAGCTGCCACCTCATACACTCTTCTGTGAAGTCGTCATCCGTTCCTCTTTTAGTCATTCATCATTCATTCCTTCATTCATTCATAATTCATCCATCCGTTCCTTCACGTATTCCCAACATACTGACCATATATCAAGCTCTGGGCTTGGAACTGAAGAGAATAGTGGTGAAAAATACATAGTAATTTCTGACCTCCAGAAGCTCACATTTTTTAGATGGCAGGGAGCATCGGTGGGCAAATATAGCAGCGTTTGTGGAATGTGAGATGCTTGTGGTTGTAGAATGTGAGACTAACTCGAGTTCCTGGGCTGACACGCAGTGGGGGCTGTCCTAGATCAGGGCCAGGGTCAGACACACTTCATTGGAAGGGTGAGGCCCTAGGTGAGGGAGTGGGGTGGTCATCCTGGGCAGGGGAAACCACCTGTGCCGAGGACACAGAGGCATGGACAGGTGGAGAGCATCCCAGGAGACTTGTCAGCACAGCCCTCAAGGCAAAGGCCCAGCAGACGGGGGAGCATCGCGATGGATTATGAAAGTCAGCACACACACGCGCACACACACACACACACACACACACACACACACGCGTGCACGCACACACACCCAAACTCACCTGGAAAAAGCCGCACTATTTGCAAAATTCTAGTTTATCTCTGGGGCATTGGGACACTGAGATCTCTTTGGCATGCTTCTTCTTGCGAAAGAAAAGTCTATTAGGGAGGATGTGGTGAGAGACACCTTACTCTTTTGGCTGGAAGGCTGGATTCTTTTGTGTGTGGGTCAGGATTCCTTCATTAACAAATGCCAGAGCCCTCACTGGCTTATGCAAAAGGGGAATTTTTGGCTCACGTAGCCAGGAAGTATAAGCGTAGAGGTGGCTTCAGTGCCACCTAGACATCTGTGTGATGTCACCAGGACCTGGGACTCAGGACTTTCTATGCCCTGGCTCAGCTCTGCTCTCTTCGTACTTAACTTCCTTCTCTTCAGGCTCCCCTCCCCCCCTCCCACCCCCCTGGTTACGAGATGGTGTCCGCAGTTCTTAAGCCCACCCCTCTCCAAGGCCACAGCCAATGGAAGACCTAGGACTTTTTCCTCAGCACTCCATCCAAAGTCTGTTGCCTCCCAGAGATTCTGATCCAACCAGGTACCCATCCCTAAACTAGTCGCTGTGACCTGCCCTTGCTCTGTGCTGATTGGTTTGGGCCCGGGTCATCTGTCCTCCCTTGAACCAGGGGTGGAGTCAATTTCCCCAGACGCTTTTGGGCTGAAAGGGGGTGAAAGGGTGGATTCCCACAGGATAAATGAATGGTAGCAAAAACAACATCAAAAACAACAGGTGTCTACCATCTCTAACAGTGTCTTCCTTTTTAAAAAAAATTTTTTTTTTTTTTTGCGGTGCGCGGGCCTCTCACTGTTGGGGCCTCTCCTGCTGCGGAACACAGGCTCCGGACGCGCAGGCTCAGTGGCCGTGGCTCAGGGGCCCACCCGCTCCACAACATGTGGGATCTTCCTGGACCGGGGCACGAACCCGTGTCCCCTGCATCGGCAGGCGGACTCTCAACCACTGCGCCACCAGGGAAGCCC
>NW_006782674.1:859327-876607 GCF_000442215.2 Lipotes vexillifer | reverse complement strand
TTTTTTTTTTTTTTTTTTAAATCATGACTGTATTAGAGTTTTCCAGAGAAGCAGAAACTACATATATATATTGAGAGAGAGAGAGAGATTGATTTTAAGGAATTAGGTCATGCAGTCATGGAGGCTCCAAGTCCAAAAACAGGAGAGTAGGACTGCAGACTTGAGACTCAGAGGAGATCCCATGTCATAGTTCTGCTACAGAATTCCCTCTACCTTGGGGTGGTCAGGCTTTTGTTCTATTCAGTCTTCACCTGATCTGGTAGCCACACACTTATATTTTAGGGGAGAGTCTGCTTCACTCAAAGTCCACTGATTTAAATGTTAATCTCATCCAAAAACACCCTCACAGAAACATCCAGAATAATATTTGACCACATATCTGGGCACGATGGCCCAGCCAAGTGGACACATCAAATTCACCATCACAGTGACCGACAGTAAGAAGTACACTTACATCACACTCATGCATACACATACGTGGCTGAAACAGAAGTCTCACAAAAGTCTTATCCTTCCTAAATGTGACATACTCTTATTTTTCTATTCTATTTTATTTCATTTAAAAAGTACTTGTAACCTGCGCAGGCTACTAGACTGATGCTGGATTATGAATTGTCTTTTGAAACGTCATCCTAGAAGACATTTTCTGGATGTTCTATTATCCCATGGCAAACGTCCTGAGAAAAACAGGATTCTGTCCAGAGGGTCAGGGAAGGTACTGTGTGCCACCGAGGGAGACCCGAACAGATTGCCAAGTCACACTATCCCTGGGTGTGACCCCAGCCAGGGCCTGTCCCTGCTCATGCCTCCGTTGCCTTATCTATAGAGGCCGTATACTTACAAATACCTCTTCTACCGAACAGCGTTGCCACGTGCAGTACAATCAGAATGAGATAATATATATGAAAACACTTTGTAAACTCTAAAGTAATTTCGTGAGGTAATTGCTATTTTTAAACTACTGTATAATAACTTTCTTCTCTGCCACTCAGGAATCTGAGAAGATGATGCTATTTCATGAAAATTAGTTTGAGCTCTTCACCACTTGCCACACAAAACAAAGCCCCAATTTCTCTAATCAAAATGGTGATCAGCTTCTAAAAATGAGTCCCATCTCCCCTGAGATGATTCAGAATTAAAATTTGATTTCAAAGAGGGTTTGGGTTTGATTCAGAGACTTTCAGTTCTGTCTTCCCGTCCCTTTCCCACCCTACCTAGTTCAGTGAGTCCTTCCGGGCCATCTTGGGGTGACTCGGTTACATTATTTGCCTTGAAGAATCAGAATTGGGCTGAATGCTACCTCTGATACTTTTGTTTTAAAAGCAGATGAGGGACTTCCCTGGCGGTACAGTGGTTAAGACTTTCCAGTGCAGGGTGTGCGGGTTCGATCCCTGGCCGGGGGGTTAAGATCCCACATGCCTCGTGGCCAAAAAACCAAAACATAAAACAGAAGCAATATTGTAACAAATTCAATAAGGACTTTAAAAATAGTCCACATCAAAAAAATCTTAAAAAACAAACAAACACAAAAACAGCTGAATGATGACCTGAGAGAGAGATGGTGCATGGGATCTGGAATCTCAACGAGGGTTTCCTAGGTTGAGTCATCACTTAATGGATAGATGGAACGGACACCACTGGAGAAGTCCAGCTTTGCCAGGACGGAGAGCCTCAGGCTGCCCTGGAGGGCAGGGGCGGGCAGTTCTGCTCACCTGTGGGTCCCGTGCTGGGGCAGGAGGGCTGCAGCCGGCTCACCGCTGTGGCAGTGCCTGGTGGGGTCTCTGGTGAGGCAAGCTGAATCCCACATCCCTGCTAGCTCCCCCTTCTCTTGCATTTCTCTTGTTTGTTTGCTAATCCGTCTCTCTCGTGGTGTGTAGAATGAGAGGCTGGTTATTCCTATCACACGCCATCGATTTCTGTGGGCTCCCCCCTCTCCAGTCGCAGTAATTTCGCCATCCCCAGATGAGGGTGAGGAGTGTTTGAGATGCATAACTGTGTCTCCTTTCAGTGCCTAGTACAAGATGGAGAATGAGGCCTGGCACCTTTCTGCTCAGTAAATTTATAATTACAGGCTTCCTCGTCTCGCCTCTTGCAAAGCAGAGAGCTGTTGACTGGCTTGTGGGTCCGTGAGTGTGTACGGTAAGGCAGGGTGTGGCAGGCACACTTTCCCGGGGCTCAGCAGGTTCCAGTACAAGGACGGCTGTAAGTTCCCTCCAGAGGGTCGGGGGCTGAGGCCTGACCCGCACCTGCCTGTCTGGAGTGAGGATGACCAGCCCTGCTGGAGTCTGGTTGTTGGCAGTGGTGTTCTGAGAGCTGTGTTAGGCAGCAGAGAATATGGCACCCAAAGAGCGGGCTCCTCCCGACAAAGGCCAGGGAGCAGGTGCTGAAGCGGGTTCAGGTAAAGTCAGGGGATATGGGAAGAGCCCTGGATTAGGAGTCCAGGGACCTGAGCTTAATCCCACCCCCACCATGAACTCACTCTGCCACCTCCTGCAAGTCCTTTAACTTCTGTGGATCACAGCTTCCTCGTCACTAAAATCAGCGACTGGGAATCATCAAACTGGACCATCTCTTTCAGCTCAAAAACTTCTAGATTCTTCTCTGATATTTAGATTTGCACAGGCAATTCATGATGAACCAGCCCGACCTCCTGACCACTCTTCACTCTAATGGAGATGGTGCCATCGGGCATTTTTTTGTTTGTTTTTGTTTTTGCGGTACGCGGGCCTCTCACTGCTGTGGCCTCTCCCGTTGCGGAGCACAGGCTCCAGACGCACAGGCTCAGTGGCCATGGCTCACGGGCCTAGCCGCTCCGCGGCATGTGGGATCCTCCCAGGCCGGGGCATGAACCCGCGTCCCCTGCATCAGCAGGCGGACCCTCAACCACTGCGCCACCAGGGAAGCCCCATCGGGCATTTTTTGATCCTAATCCTTTCATCTTCTTTCACTCTTGTCAACACCAACAACTCTCACTTAAGAAGCACTTACTTTGGGCCAGGAGAAGCCCTGTGCCAGGCACTTTCCAGCCCTTTATGCTTTCAGAGGGAAATAGTTGTGCCCGTTGTGAAGGGCATGACCTGTGAGGTTATGCCCTGGGAGTCCCCAGGGGCTTTGCTGTCCTCCTGTAGAGCTGGTATTGCTGGGTGATGTCCTGGGATTTCTGTGTGTGGGAACTTACATGGGTTAAACTGGACTTCTGAGGGCTCTGGAATTGTGCTTTCCTAGAAATAGGACGGGCTTTGCAATGTACAAAGCTGGGTTTCAACCCCAGCTCTGCCACTTATGAGCCATATGCTCTTGCAGAGCTAGTTTCCTCACCTGAAAAGCAGGTCAGACACTCCTGACCCCAGCAAACGGTTGTCTGAGAAGTGAGGTAATGGGTGTGCCAGCATTTGCCTTGGGGCCCGGGGTCCCATGAATGATGCATAGGTGCTGATGCTTCTCCTCGCCTCCAGCCCCTCTTCCTGCCAGTCAGGAAAGAGTTCTTGAGTCTCCCCTCCATGTCAGGTGTGGGTCTAGCACTGTGGACACACTAGCAGGCAAGGCAGCCCTCCCCCCGACCCCCACGGAGCTCACAGGCCTCAGCTCCAAACTCAGCTCTTTAGGCAAAGGCTAAATCGACAGGAGCGCGGAGGCTCCTCCCTGGGAGCGGGGACTGAGCTCTTTTCCTTTAAGTTTCTCCCCTCGGCACTGTGCATTTTAGTCTTAACCTCCCAGGGGCACCCTGACGAGGTCCTGGCTCCCTCTCCAGCCCTATCTCCTCCTGCTTTCCAGACAGACTCTTCCTGGCGTGCACCCTGGTTGAAATGCCCTTGCTGTGGCTCCATGGACCCCTGCCCAAGGAGGCCCTTCCTTTCCAGCTCTGCGGGTCCTCTCGAAGTTCACGGCTCAGCCCAAGTGCCTTCACCTCTCCAAGGCCTCCCACAGCCTTCTCCTTGCTTCCTAGCCCGGGGTTAGAGGTCAGCTGTCCTCACCTGAGCTCTCGAAGTCCGTCATGTAACGTTTCACCGTCTGAGTAATTGGGTTCTGGCGGTGTCTGCCCCCCTGACTCTGGGTTTTTCAGGGGCCTGGTCCAGCCTCGGCCATCCTTGAATCCATGGTGTCTTGTTCATTTGGAATGTGCCCTAAGCCTACGTTTGCCACGTGGGGGAAGAGATGAAGGCCCTCCGCTCACAAGACTGCTGTTGGTCCGTGGGTGTGCCAGTTTCCCTCCTCTGATGTTTTCTTGAGAACGTTTGTGGTTTTCTTTGGGAATGAAAACGTCAGTGTCATTGTTAACTGACAATGTCAAGTGTTTGTTTTGCTTTCCTTCTTTCTTCTCTTGGTTTCCATCTAACTTTGTACTCTCTCTGCTTGTGGGAGGGTCAGATAGGTTTCTTTGGCTCAGCCATCTACCTCTTCCCATCACCTTGTTTCTGAGTTGTTTGGGAGGGGGAAATGAGAGAAATTCCACAGAGCTGAGATGTCTCTGAATAAGATGTAGGCCATTCCTGCCCAGATTTGTCCCAAACTGGAAGAAATATGAAGCCATCCTCTGGAAACACACGCAGAAAAGCATCTTGAATAGAAATGAGTGAGACCATTAGGATGGAAAGCTGTTTTGTTCCACGGGGAGTTATTTATTTATTTACTTGACCACTTTTCTTAAAGCATTTGTTCTCTGCCTTTAATGAAAACCTCTCAGAGGAGACCTCACCCTGGGCAGCGGCCAAGACCTGCCTCATTAAAATGACGTCGGGGGACTTCCCTGGCAGTCTAGTGGTTAAGACTTCACCTTCCGATGCGGGGGGTGCGGGTTTGATCCCTGGTCGGGGAACTAAGATCCCACATGCCTCGCAGCCAAAAAACTAAAACATAAAAAAAAC
Organism: Lipotes vexillifer; assembly: GCF_000442215.2. NCBI lineage: Eukaryota > Metazoa > Chordata > Mammalia > Artiodactyla > Lipotidae > Lipotes > Lipotes vexillifer. The sequence continues at coordinate 871,742 of NW_006782674.1, read as the reverse complement.
AAGAGCAATATTGTAATAAATTCAATAAAGACTTAATAAAAAAAATGAAAAAAAAACCAAAATGGGGCTTCCCTGGTGGCGCAGTGGTTGAGAGTCTGCCTGCCAGTGCAGGGGACACGGGTTCGTGCCCCGGTCTGGGAAGATCCCACATGCCGCGGAGCGGCTGGGCCCGTGAGCCATGGCCTCTGAGTCTGCGTGTCTGGAGCCTGTGCTCCGCAACAGGAGAGGCCACAACAGTGAGAGGCCCGCCTACTGGAAAACAAAACAAAACAAACAAAGCAAAACAAAAAAAACCAAAATGACATCGGGGCTCAGACCTGGGCAGTGCGCCCAGAGGACCTGGTGGCTGCCTCAGAGTAAAGGGATCCGGGATGTGGGTTGTTAATTTGGCCTCATGCACCGTCCAGCAGGGGGGAGGTGCAAAGGAGAAGCTTCCCCTGCAGTAGGTGCAGACCCAGAGGGCCAGGGCTGTAACGGACAGCCTCCAAAAAAGGGTTGTTTGAACTAGTCTTCTGTGCGTAAACAGTCACTGGTGGACGTCCCCGTCTGTACCTGGCTCGGGTAAACTGAGATGTTTTAGCAGGATAGCATGAGAGTCTGCCATGGACTTGGACAGTCCTGGTCCTGGTTTCAGTTGGTCTCTAGGGCTTTTAGCTGTACAACCTGGATTACTCCCTTCAGCTGTAAGGTGGGAGTGTCAGTAGTACTTATATCACGAGGCTGCTAGTCAGGGTCCCAGCAGGAAGCATTGTACATACAAATCACGTCATTTGCACAAAGGTTAATAGAGGGGGTCTTGACACGTGCCTCCTTAGAGGCAGGGCAGTGTTTGGGGGGCGAGAACATTGAGGCCCATTCCCTCCCCTGGGACCAAAGGGAGTCAGGCAGGAGGTGGTTCACAGGACCTGCAGCCCCCCTCCCCTCCTCCTAGCCTCTCCCCGTCCCACTGGGCTTCGGCTGATTCTCCCCACTGGCTGCACCTAACCAGGCCTGCAGAGGTATAGTCCATACAGGTCAGCCTCCTGGGCATGGAGAAGGGTAGAGAGCAGATCTGGAGGGGCAGGTGGAAGATGACCCGCACTGAAAGGTTTGTTAAGATGAAATGAGAGTCTCTGGGAGGTGCTGGACAGTGGCTGATGCAAAGTCAGGCATTCTGTGGGCAATGGCTGTTCATCATCATCATCATCATCATCATCATCATCATCATCATCACCGTTATCATTGTTGTTACTGTCGCTAGTATTATTACTAGTACTATTACTGAAGTGCCCTCCTGCTGCCACCTAGCTTGGGCACTCATACCCACACACTGGGGACTGGCTCCCTTGGCCCCAGCGTCCCCCAATGCAGGTCTGTTTCAGCGTGTGCAGGATGCTTTGAAGGCCCAGCCATGACAAGCTGTGGGGTGAAACTAAGCCTCTGCCTTTGTCAACCAGCATCACGTCTTTCCTTTCCCCCCTGTAGGGAGCCTGCACTCCTCCCTCGACACTGCTGTGCTGAGTGTGACTGTGACCTGAGGACGCGTCTCTGAAATGAAAGCCATGCCTTGGAATTGGACCTGCCTGCTCTCCCACCTCCTAATGGTGGGGATGGGCTCCTCCACTCTACTCCCCCAGCAGCCACCCCTGCTGCCCCAGAAGCGGTCTTTTGTCACGTTCCGTGGGGAGCCCGCCGAGAGCTTCAACCACCTGGTGGTGGACGAGAGGACAGGGCACATTTATGTGGGGGCCGTCAATCGGATCTACAAGCTCTCCAGCGACTTGAAGGTCCTGGTGACCCACCAGACCGGGCCGGACGAGGACAACCCCAAGTGCTACCCTCCCCGCATTGTCCAGACATGCAACGAGCCCCTGACCACCACCAACAATGTCAACAAGATGCTCCTGATAGACTACAAGGAGAACAGGCTGATTGCTTGCGGGAGCCTGTACCAAGGCATCTGCAAGCTCCTCAGGCTGGAGGACCTCTTCAAGCTGGGGGAGCCTTTTCACAAGAAGGAGCACTACCTGTCGGGGGTCAACGAGAGTGGCTCTGTCTTTGGGGTGATTGTCTCCTACAACAACCTGGATGACAAGCTCTTCATTGCCACCGCCGTGGACGGGAAGCCGGAGTATTTCCCGACCATCTCCAGCCGGAAACTGACCAAGAACTCAGAGGCGGATGGCATGTTCGCATATGTCTTCCACGATGAGTTTGTGGCCTCGATGATCAAGATTCCTTCGGACACTTTCACCGTCATCCCCGACTTTGATATCTACTACGTCTACGGCTTCAGCAGCGGCAACTTTGTCTACTTTTTGACGCTTCAGCCTGAGATGGTGTCTCCCCCTGGCTCCACCACAAAGGAGCAGGTTTATACGTCCAAGCTCGTGAGGCTTTGCAAGGAGGACACGGCTTTCAACTCCTACGTGGAGGTGCCCATTGGCTGTGAGCATGGCGGGGTGGAGTACCGCCTGCTGCAGGCTGCCTACCTGTCCAAAGCTGGGGCCGTGCTCGCCCGGACCCTCGGGGTTCGCCCAGAGGACGACCTCCTCTTCACCGTCTTCTCCAAAGGCCAGAAGCGGAAAATGAAATCCCTGGACGAGTCGGCCCTGTGCATCTTCGTCCTGAAGCAGATCAATGACCGCATTAAGGAACGGCTGCAGTCCTGCTATCGGGGCGAGGGCACTCTGGACCTGGCCTGGCTCAAGGTGAAGGACATTCCCTGCAGCAGCGCGGTGAGTCCGGGGAGGGTCTGTGGGCCGGGGTGGCACGGTGTCGAGACCTAGGCTGTGGCCTCCATGGGGTGTGAATCATCTGTCCCATTTTGTAGATGAGACAAGTATATCCCACCTCTGGGTCTCACCGGACTCGGATTATCACCAGCTCAAGCATGCTGTGACCATGGCACTGAGCTTTTAAGAGTCAGAGCTGGAGCTAAATGTAGATTTCCTATCGGCACTTTTCTCTATTCTGGTTGGCTCACTGGCTGTAAGAGGAGGGGCTGGAATAGGCGGAACTGTGTGCCATAGATGCCACGTGCACCAGCCGTTCTTGAAGGCTGCACTGTCATATGCGGTGACTTGAGAGGTGTACCCACCTTCTTACCGACCATGCTGCAAGTCACTCTCCTGGGAGCTTAGAATAAAAACAATGGGTGGTGGAGGCAGAGCTTAGAGTAAGACCAGTACTGGGAGTAGGGAGGCAGTCACTTTACATTTGGGGTAGATGTAGAACTTCAGGAGGGGTACGTTTTTAGCCCCTCGCGTATCTTTAGGAAATGGGAAAATAAGATCAGAAGAAGTAGGGTGAGAGTCCAGTGAACATAGAGGGGGAAACAGTTTTCTAAGCTTGCTTAGAAAACTGTATTTATTAAGTATCTTCTGTGTGCACAGTCTCATGGAAGAAACATGTCACAGTGTCCAGAGCAGCCATGGAGCAGTGCTGGGTGACAGAGGGCTGAAGGAAGCCAGGGGGCGGGGAGAATGAAGGGTTGGTTTAGGAGGCCTCCCCAGGGCCCGTGAGCCCTGAGGGACAGACCGGACCTCAGAACTGCTGGGCCACCACCAGTGCCACGGGAGACACAGCCTCCTGCCTCTCCCAACATAACTCACTGTGACCCAATGTGAAAAGCACCTGCCTTTCTGTGGCTTGACTTCTGTTCATCTTCATTGTTGTTTTTTCCTCAACCATTCTTAACGTGACTCGGAAGGTTCAGCTGTTGGCACCTTCTGTGCCCTGTGTCACTTTCCTTTCCCTTTTTCTTTTTTGTTGTCCAGTTGAAAAATTATGAACCTAGCTGGAGAAAATCTGTCCTATAGTCTCAATGTAGGGAGAAGAAAGGACAATTCAGCCATCAGGTAGAAGTATGCATGTGCACGGATGTGATTCTTGACTCCTAGTCACACTTTGGTGGAATTCCCTATTAGGAAAACGTACTTGGATTGATTTAAGAAGTGCAAGTTTCTGTTCATGAAATATGGCTGCTTGCCAAGCAGACCTCAGAGGGCACTGGCACCCACACCTCCGGCACACGGTGAGGCCATTCCTCCGGGCAATGGGATTTGGAGGAGGGGAGAGGGAGGAGAAAGAAGGAACTCACTTGTGCCCCAAGGTTTCTCTTTGGTACCCTAGCATTTAGGCTCAGGCTGTTTTCTAGTGATGAGTTTTCCAGTTACCTGGGCTGATACTAAAAGATGCCATTTCTTCTCGGGGGTTCTGGAAAGCCAGGAGACCCCTAGTGTCGCAGAGGAAATGGGAGAGGCACCATGCACCAAAGAAGGAAGCAACACGTTGACCATCATTGCCAGGCCAGAGAATTGAGGGGAGTCTCCTGTATCTGCTGAGCCTTAGCAGGTGACATATCTTTTGGAGACTTTGGTTTGGGCAGTAGGTGATCCACTCAAGAGGGTCTGTGAGACTAGTTTATGAACTTGGGGGTAATGGACCTCTTCCACATGAAGTCAGTGAATGACAGGCCAGGTGCTGTGCTTTGTGTATGTATATTACACCCTCAGACGTAGGTCCCTGGGGAGATGCCCTAAGAGTGTTGGCATGGGGAAGGTGCCCAGAGATCCCTTGGTCTTTACCTTCATTCTGAGGCCCAACAACTTGAATGAGTTGCCCCAGGTCATAGAATTTGTGAGTGAATAGCAGAGACCGCATTTGAAGAGAACCACCACCTCCCTTGCCTCTCACCACCACGCTTGCACACATGCACATACATACACGCTCCTACACACATGCATGTGCACGTACACAAGAAATACCCTCACAAGCACTCACCTGTGTTAGAAAATAGCAAGTTTATGCTGTGTGCTTACTAAACAGCTAGTTCTTTTGAGATCAGAGGGGTTGGCTATTTTTGCTGCAGAAAACTTGCTCCAATCCTGTCTTTTCGGGCAATGCTTTTGGGAGTAAAATCAGCTGCGGAGATCAGCCTGGCTGCCCATGGGCAAGCATTTGCTCCCTGCCACAGTACAAAAAGCAAAGTTCATCACGGGAGTCTGCAGAGCTGCAGGTCCTAACATCCGCTTGGCGGCCTTGGAGAGAACAGAGGGAAGGCAGCTTTGCAAGACAGGCTTATGCCAGGACTGGGAGTAATGGAGCCAGATAACAAGCTTTTGATTTTTCTTTGGGCTTTAATTAGCCCTTTCAAGTTCGAGGCAAGTTCAGGGCTGAGAGCAGAAAGGAGGAGGCCAGAAACTCCGCACAGGGCTGGGGCTGTCTCCCCAGCCAGTCTGAAAGGCCACACCAGCTTTTAATGCACAGTATCAGTTTCCTTTGATTCAGCCCACACTCGAGTTAGTTTGCTCTGGGGCTTGGCTACGGTTCTTTTGGCCTCAGCTCAGACCACGCAGGCCAGTCTCCTGGGTGTCCCCGTTCAGGAGCCCTCACAGGCACAGTGTTTGCAAACCTAGCTTTTCCCGCACTCATTCATTCACAAGACCGTTGGTTTCCTTTCCTTCTTGCCTTCTTACCTTGAGGCAGGGAGGGATGAGATGAATTCTAGAGTTCTTTTCTGCCTCTGAGTCCAGGATTCCCTTGAGGCCTGGGAAGGGGAACCGATTCTCAGATGGCTTCTGTCCTGTGGCGTTTCAGCTGCAGGAAAGTGGGGGAGGGGAGCATGAGGCCCAGGAGGCCGACTTTAGGACTTGTTTTTTGTAGGGTTGGGTGTCCCTTGTGGGTTTTGTCATAGTTACAACTCAAAGAGCTTGAAAAGTGGTTCGTTTTTAAAGCTGAGGTATAATTGACACGTAACGCTATATTAGTTTCGGGTGTACGGCATAATGGTTCAGTATTTGTATACATTGCGAAATGATCACCAGAAGAGTCTGTAGTTAACATCCATCACCATACATAGTAACACATTCTTTTTCTTATGATCGGAACTTTCGAGATCTCCTCCCTTAGCAACTTTCAAATATACAGTACGGTACTGTCAATTATGTCACCGTGCTGTACATTACATCTCCAGGGCTTATTTTGTAACCGGTATTTTGTACCTTTTGCCCAGTGACTCATTTTTATTGTTCTCCTGTTGTCCTAATTCCCTAAGCTAGAATGCTTGTTCTGTGGTGCTCTTCAGGCTTTTCTGGTCTCTTCATGTCCTGGGATTCACATTCCTTCCCCTGAACTCATGCCTCCAGGACTCAGAGCAGGTAGTAGTATGAGCCCTGAGGCTCCACCCCCTCACCAGGTCTCGGCTGTGTTTGGCTGTGCTCGGGGAAAATGGGGTCGGAGGCTGCCATGCATGGGGCGTTGGTGGAGCCACGTGGTGGCCCACAGCCTGGTGACCAGCTGTGGGGAGAAGCTTTGGGCTGGGAACCTGGAGCCTCGATCTGCAGGCCCCCAGGGAGCAACCTGTTGTCTTCATTCCAGGAGAACCAGAGAGGCTGGCTGAGCCCCTATCACAGATAAGGGCCAGCCGGCCAGGAGTGTCTTCCTCTTGGGACTGTGTCCCTGTGAAAGTCAGCGCATGTTGCAAACAAAAATCCTGGAGTGGGCGTTGGGTGTAGAGGCTGGGGAGGCAGCCCAGGTGTTCGCTGGTGCTTGGGGGTGCAGTACGAGGGCCTCTCACTGTCATGGCCTCTCCGGTTGTGGAGCGCAGGCTCAGCGGCCACGGCTCACGGGCCCAGCCGCTCCGCGGCATGTGGGATCTTCCTGGACCAGGGCACGAACCCGTGTCCCCTGCATCGGCAGGCGGACTCTCAACCACTGCACCGCCAGGGAAGCCCTACCATTCTTTCTTGTGTCCTGTTTTTTCCCAGCTTGGATGGAAAGACGTATCCGAGAACAAACGGGCTGGCGTCTAAAAATTACTCTAGGGACCTCAGGAGGGCCTGTGCAGAAGGAGGGTCCTAGAGGGATCAGCCAGGGCTCCTCCAAGTGTGTCTTAGGACTTGGGAGACTGTAGATCAACCTAAGGCCTTTTGCTGGTGAGCATCCGGGGGCGGGGTTAAGGATAATGATGTAATTTCTTTGTTTCTGCTGCTCAACCCTGAGATGGTCTCTATCTTTGGTGCCTGGGAACGCTGCTATCCGGGGTCCCCGAACCCTCTGTCTGCAGAGCAGTGACAATTGAGACAAGGAGCTCATAGCCTGAGGCTCTTGTCATGCGCCGCGGCCCTGAGCAGGCCAAAGCGACAGTTCTCAGCCCCTTTCTGGGATCCCCGACACTCCTGACCTGCAGTGGGACTGCTGGGCTGGAGGCTGTGCTGTTGAGGCCCAAGGCTCTTGTGTTCCATGCGGGCCGAGAGGCCCGGTGTCCTGGAGGCCCCCGGGCATGGCTATCTATATCTCCTCACCCTTTCTTCAGCCTTTGGGGTCACCTCACAGGACACTAGCCCTTCTGCCTCCAAATGAGTTAATGAATGGATGAAACTCTCGTTAGGCCCTTGGCAACGTACCCTCTCCTGGTTGGTGCCAAGAATCATGACATGACATCAGTCTCCAGGAGCCTAGGAGTCCAGGAGAGAGACGCATCCAAGCGGGTCATTACAGCCTGTGGGACGGGAACGAGGGCTGTGGCCATGAGAGTGACTGTCACTCGTGCCACTTAAGTCTTCCCTAAGTTTGGAACCAGTTGAGAAACGGATGTAGGAGTCAGGCAGCATCAGCTTTCGTGCTGAGAAGCCTGGATGAGCAAAAATCAGCTGCTTAATCGCCCCCTCAAGACTCGAACTTGGAACTTAGAAGATGTTGGTCCGTGGGGCGGAGACTGTCACCGGAGTTGACCACCTCACACCTGTCCAGCCTCAGTAGCGGGGGCAGAGGGTGGTGGCCTCCGAGCCGCCCGACAGTCCCCCTGGGGAGTCCGTGTGGTGCCTGACAGTTGACAAAGGGCTTCATTGCCTCCTCTTCTCTCAGCAGTTCTCGGGATAATAGGAAAGGCAGACATCCTGTCCAGTTGAGGAGATGGAGAAACGGAAAAGTCAGGTATTTCACTGAAGGTCATGAAGTTGGTGGACTAGAGCCTTCTCTGCATCGAATTCTCAGCCAGGTGCTCTTCCCGCTGGTGTATCTGCATGATGCAGCGGTGGCACCTGGGCTGGGATGACTCTCGGCGCAGGGCCGTCTGGCATTGCAGGGCGTTTGCCTTGCTGGGCCCTGCAGCACTAAGTGCCAGTGGCCCTGGACTCCGCAGTCACTGCGGGAACTAGGAAACCCCTCACATTTCCAGAAGCCCCTGACTGAGAGCCATTGCCAGGCCAGGTGCCTGCCTGAGTTCAGGGTTTACTCACCAGCCCCGCTCAGTCTCGCAGGGCTCACAGAGGCACCCGGGACCAAGTTTTTTGTTTTCAACCCCAAGCTTCGCTTCATATCCAGCAGCGGGGAGTGGGAAAGGAGAACCCCGTTTGTGTGTGCTGTTGCTGTGACTCATACCCATTGCTCTCCGGCAGGGCAGTCCTGGGAGGAGACAGGGTCACCCCCTGGACGCGGGCTGGCCTCACAGCCCAGCCTGGATGGTCACGCCATTCGGTCTGGCGCCTGGGATCCTGAAGCTCCACCAGAGTGCGTATCCGGAATGGCCGGGCAGCCACCCCAGGCTCCGGGTGCCGGTTTCTGCCCGTCTGCTCGGGCTGTTTTCTTTTCATGTCAGCAGGAAGTGCAGCTCTGACTGGATGTGTATGTCCTGTTGTTTGTGGCGCGAGGCAGGCCTTTCTCTTTCTGCTCAGCGGCAGTCCTCTCTCGGACCAGGAACTTCTGCTCCTGTCTCCCCCATCCCTCCTTCCTCGACTCCAGTTCACTTCACACACACACACACACACACACACGGGCCATTAAACATGTGCCGCATACACCACACTCAAGTCCCAGTGACGGCGCACATCACAAATCTCCACACCGGCCCAAGCCCTCACCCCTCACAGCCCACTGACCCCGTACTCCAGACCTGTGTTTTAGCGGCGGGTTGGGAGGTGCTGCCACATCACAGACCCTGTCTTTATTCAAGTTTTCCCCCCTCCCCTTGAGATGGCTCCTGTTCCAGGTATTCAGGTGAAAAGGACACCCACCTCTTTCTCTTTGGCCAGCAGAATTGGCGATTAAAGTTGCATCTCAGCCAAGTACACATGGTGCTTTGGGGTCCAGGATGGTGGCTGAGCCCTGGGTGATATGCTGGGCCTGATGAGAGGAAGGGGCCTGAGGCCGGCCTCCTAGGCTGGGCACGACCTCCCAGGACACCGCCCTGGAGCCCATGGGGCCAGCAGGGAGGGTGACGAGACCCAGGAATCACATCTGCAGACCGTTAACACAGACAGCTGCCACGACCTCAGGGTGGGGTTTATCGAGCAGCGGTTAGGATGTGAGGCCGGCAATGCCGTGTCCTAACACCGAGAGAATGACTTCATGAAGCCCTGCACAGAGGTGTGCACCCCGATACACACACCCACGTGCGCACACGCATCCTCTCTGCTCTGGATATATGAATCACTTTCTCATGGTGTCTGTTCCCCGTCATTTCTGTCTGTCTGTCGCTCTCTCTGCTGTGTTTCTCTCTCTCACTTCCACTCACACTCTGTGCACAGTCATCCCTGAGGCTGCCTCTTTCTGTGATTTATCCTCCCTCACACCTCCACACTACACACAGCAGCTAACACAGCGAGATTTCTCTCCCGTGTACACACACGCTCGCGCAAACACACACACACCCCGCCCAGCCCCAGATGGTGTGCGACAGCCCAGCCCAGATTGGCAGCCAGGCCTCTCATTCAGTCAGCACACAGACTGGCCTGACTTATCCATCCAGATCTTCATTTCTGGGCCTTTCCTTCAATTCCCGTCATCCTCACAGGGTGGCGTCTTGGCCGGGATGCTGGCCTGGGAGCTTGGGCCTCTGGGTCTCTGCCAGGTCCAGCTCGTGAGAGATCACTGAGCTGGTGAGCGCTTTCCTTTTTGCTTTAAATTATACATTTCACCTTCTAGAAGGAGGTGATAAAACAATATCCCTTTAATAAAGTCTGCTGAGACTCCTAGGGCAAGAGAAATACAGAGACATTAATAAATGATGATAGTCACAGAGCACCTTATATTTGTAGAACACTGAAACATCTCATAGCATCATCAGTGTAGTCTCCTTTGGTTACAGTAACCACCTGATGAGACAGAAAGAGACTTAATAATATTGCTGTGATTTCATACTGATATTTTTTCTCCACCAATACCTGCTTTTGAGAGATTTGGGCTGTGCCTAACCCAGATGTTATGTTCAGAATCCCAGGCCTGGAGCGTGCCCCATCCGCCTTCCCTGCCATCCAGCACGTGTTATGAATCCTAAGTTAAGGCCTTTGAAGGAGAGGATACATTTCCAGCCAGATCCTCCCTGCTGTCACCTTCATGTGCCCCTTAGTTTTTGTAAGACAGAAGGGAATGACTACACGTGGGCACACGGCGCTTGCTTCATTTCATTAACAAAGTTAGTGGAGAGCAGGAAAAAAGACAACTCACGGAGTTCTCCATTCGGCCTCTCAATTTACATTTTTTTTCCTGGTGGATTGGGCCCCGCATGCTGTCCATGTGTTTGAAACGGGATCAGCGGGGGAGAAGAAAGCCCACATCTTTTCCCAGTCTCGGTGTCGTTACTGTGTCTCTGTCAGCGTTCCAAAATATAATGGGATTTGTTCAGCTGATTTATCCTGCGTGCAGGCAACATTATCCAGACCCACACTCGGGCCTGAGGAGCAGAGGGGAAGATGCACAGCAACGAGAGTGGGGCTAATAAAATTTATTCCCGCTAACAAGGGAATGACCTACCCCATAATTCAGCCTGGCCATCGGGACCACTGCTTCCCAGTGCCCGCTAGAAAACACACAGACTTAATCATTGTGGTGTGCCCTGCTCCAATTACAGTCCTGGTGGCAGCTGAGTTTGTCTGCAGTAGACAGGGAGAGAAGTGGGAACGTGGGATTGATGGGCTGGGTGGGATTTCTTTGCCCTTGACAGGCAGCCACTGGGGACCTCTGAAGCTTAAGGTACAAAAGGAAAGGGACAGCACCCGAGTGGGTTTTGCTTGGAACCATTCCAAGGCCTTCCCTGGTCTTTTCCATGGGCCCAGCTTTGGCTTCTGGACTAGTCCCATCACGGAGGTCACCTGCAGAACTGGGCTAGTGGATTTTCATTCCTGTTTCTTTTGCTTGGCCTGCCTGTATCTCCAGTCATGGTGCTGTGGCCTTCTCTCCTTACCAGAGGGAGGAACGCAGGGCTCTCAGCAGCTGAGCTAATGAGGAGCAGGTCAGGGGTTCAATCCCTGGGATCCTGACTTGGAGCTGCTCTGTGCCCGCTATGCTCAGCATCTCCTAGGAGTGGTGCATTGCTACGGCTCGCTACTGGTTACACTCTGGACTGCAGAGAGGGTGCTGGGCTTAATGCCCTTCTCTTGGGAAAACAGCTCAAATTAGTGGCATTAGTTTCCTATTAGAAGGATAGGTTGTTATCATGATGAGTGAGTGACCACGTAGATGACCTGTATTTTGGTACCCACCCTTTTGAGTTGCTTAAAAACAGGGCACATGGCTCTTGGGAATCTTGGTGCGATTTGTCGGGTTCTTTCTCCAACCCCAAGACACTTTTCGTGAAGCCCCTTCAATAGCATGTTGGTCTAACTAGGTTACTGTGGCTGTGGTTTGCTGGCTTCCCCTCTCTGTCTCTGCACATTCATTCCCCCTACAATCTCATTGAAAAAGACACAATAAAGAACCGTTCTGGGATAATGCATTAGTGATTAAGTGGAGGAGGCCTCCTTCCCACTCCTTTCCTGACGTCTGGGCTCACAGCCAAGGTGTAGGGCCGACTTTCACCCCTGTCGGGGCTTCTCCATCTTTGAAGAGAGTTCGACCACCTGGGGTCAGCACGGGGGCCCGCGGGCAGAGCTTCGGGGAGGGTTAGAAATCATAAGAGCGGGAAGCAAGTTTATGCAGAACAGTAAAGCAGTGAGAGGGTGGTACCGTCCAAGTTTTTGGATCTCTTTCTCTGTTACAGAAATGAGCACTCAGGCACGTGGGACTATTTTATGGAGTAACAGGCTTTCTGATGAGAGTAACCTTAAGCCAACCAGGGCCTCCCCACGGGGTTCCTACCTCCCTGAGGGCTCTCTCTGCTTCCCTCCTGCCCTGCCATCAGACAGCACACAGAGTCATACACAGTGGGCATCAGACCCTGGTGCATTGATGAACACCTTGGGGTCAGCGGTTCTATTTGAGATCTGGCCCTAATAAGTGGGAGATCATTATCTTTCTGTACCGCCGAGATTTACAGCTGGGGTCTGTATGTAGACATGAGCTGCTACACTTACCTGATCAATATCTCCCTTTATAAAGAAATCCCACATGTGTAATTCACTGTGGAGGTCTGCTCTGGTCAGCTCCCGGGGTGTGTGTGTGTGTGTGTGTGTGTGTGTGTGTGTGTGTGTGTGTGTGTGTGTGTGTGTGTGTGGGT
>NW_006782674.1:824535-859127 GCF_000442215.2 Lipotes vexillifer | reverse complement strand
TGTGTGTGTGTGTGTGTGTGTGTGTGTGTGTGTGTGTGTGTGTGTGTGTGTGTGTAAGTGTAATTAATTAGTGGGAAGATGTTTGAGACAGGAATCTAAGGACTGCTGAGCATGAATCTAAAGACATTTTCTTTTCCACATCGGCAGGCACCTCATGGGCTTCCACCTTCTTTTTCACCTAACTTGTATTTCTTTTCTAAACTTCAGCTCTCACTTTCCTTTGGGATAGGTCAGCCCAGGAAAGGAGGAAGCCCACTCTGATGACTAGCCAAGGGCCTCCTCGGGATGGGAGAGGTGGTTCCTCCCAGAGATCACAGAAGGGTGGAGGGCTCATCCTGGACAGCAGAAAAGGAAGCAAGCACTGTCCCAGAGCAGCCTCTCATCCTGACAGTAGGTTCCCTGATCCTGGAATTGGTTCCTTTGGGGCCACCCTCTAGCAACCTGGAGGAAGCCTCCATGTAATGCCAGTTTTTCCATCTAGTCTGGGAATGTGATAGGTCATGAGGGGTCATTTCACTCTCTAAGCCTCAATTTTTCTCTTCTGTAAAGTGGGGCTGTTGAATTCTAAGATCTTGAGTCATTTTCCTCTGAAATAGCACAATGTGTGAAAGCTTGGCCATGCACTGTCCTGGACAGAGAACCCAGAATTGAGCCCCAGTGTCACTTCTTCCTTGAAACCCTGCTGCTCCCCTCTGCAGTTGTGGCCCTGCCCTCTGTCCCCACAGCGCCAGGTGCATAACTGAAGCTGGGCATACATGGCCTCGTCTAGTCATGGACCCGGTCTGTCTCCCCCACTGAGAAAGGGGCAGAAACAGAGATGTTTTCATCTTTATACTGTTGGGTTCTCACCTGGTGCTTGGTACCTAGTCGGTCCTTCTAAACATTCTTAAGCAAAGTAATAAATGAAGAACAATAAGTAGCGTTGTCTTCATTTAGTACGTCAGTTTCCCCTAATGGAAACAGCGAGTTCCAGTAGCCTAAGAGACCAAAAGTTGGATGGAAAAAGGCCCAACTGAAGGCCGCACGGTGGGTGAGCTTGGAAGGTCTCTGATGCCTTCTCCCCCAATAATGGTCTGGCTTCCCAGCTTTGGGGGTGGGTGCAGGGGTGCTCAGGACTCCTCTGCATGAGGCTGGATGCTACTTTTGCCTTCAGGGAGGGCTGGAGAGCCGGTTTGCTCCGAGATGAAAGGACTCCTCTCTCTTCAGGAGCTGCCCATGAGCAATGGGAGGACCAGGTCTGACTTTGTATTTTCCATCCTGGGCTCAGAGACTGTAGCTGCCCGCCCAGAGCAGTCGGCGGCTGCAACCCCTGTTGGAGGAGTCGGCTGCATTTGTCCATCCCTGCAGGCTCATCTGGTTAGCCTCCTTTGGATCAGTTTGGGATATTTGCAAACAGTGGATGCCGTGGGTGAGAGGGGCAGCCTGTGGCTATGGCAGAGACCGGGTCCCAGAGCTGAGCTAATTGGCCCACAGGGGGATGGACCTGGTGACCTTTACCTCATTAGCGCTGCTTTTGGACCACCGAGCTCTGGCCAAGTTCTGATCTTTCCATAATAAGGACTCAATGTGGGGTTTCTGCAAAGGTGGGGCAATGAAGGGCAGGGCTAAAACAGCTCCACCTGGCAAGGCAGGTGCATCAGGAACCAGGCTGGGGGCCATGCTAGATCGGAGGAGGAGTGATCTCAGAATCAGGTTCCTGCCCCACCTCATCACCCAAGGCCTACGGGATGGGTTGGCACAGGTGTCAGGTTGATGGTGGGGCACAGGGTTGGAGGGTGATGCCCTCATTGTCTCCCAGGTCTGCCCCCTTCTTCAGCCCTTCTCAGAGGGTCTCCGCAGAGACCACCAGACCCTGCGGGGGCCCTCGGGTGGCTGCTTTGCAGCTCTGCCCTGGAGCCTGTGGAGACTGCGGAGGAAGGCTGCTGGCAGCATTTAAAATCCCCTTTCCGTGGAGATGATAGAGCTTTTCAGAGTGCCAGTCTCTCTGCAGAGTGGGAGCAATTTCCCTGTAATTGGTAAAGTAACCGTAACTGCTCTGTCATTTGAATGTAGCGACACGTAATTGCATGGTAACCTTTACCGCGAGGGAAGCACCGTGAGCTGTGAGATCGTAATCCGGGGTGTCAGCTCCGGCTCCCCGCGCCACCTCCACCACGGCTGCTCGGCTCGGGGGGCTGCCGTGGGCCCCTCCCCCCGGGTCCAGTGGGTCCTGCTCCAGTGGTTACGCTTGTCACGTGCCGTTCTCTCCTGGGCCGGTCTATAGCACCCTCAGCAAGGAAGGGACGCCTGTGGTGATCTAGGAGGGTGCTTCTTACGAAAGCGCTGGGAAGGGGTTAAGGTACAGATCTCTGAGCCCCACATCCAGAGTTTCTGATCCAGTAGATCTGGGGCGGGGCCCGAGAATTCACATTTCTGATGAGTAGCGCAACTCTTCTGGATCTTAAGACTATTTATCTGCTCCTTCATTCAGCCTCATTGGCCTGATCTCTAGGAAGTACCACCTTTGCTATTTCATCTTGGTAACATTAGCCCCTTTAATCTTGATCACACCTCTACGAGGTGGATATCATGAATTTCCCCAAAGATGCTAAGACTCACAAAAGTTATCTGAATTGTCTAAGGATGTGACCAACAGTAATAAGAGCCAACACTCTCTTAGCACTTACTAAGTGCCAGACATTGTTCTACATGTATTAGTCATTTGATCCTCACCACAGCACCGGGAAGTATATGCTATAATTATTATCCCTATACTACCCATGATAAACTGGGGCACAGAGAAGTTAAATACCTTGCCCAAGGTCACACAGCATTAAATGGTGGAGCTGGAATTCAAACCTAGGCATTCTGACCCTAGTTCCACAGTGCTAGCCACTGTGGGACTCAAGCCTTTATTTAGTCATCTATCCATCCATCCATCCATCCATTATCCATTTAACGTGTATGTCTTAACCTACTGTGAACCAGGAACCAAGCTAAGGGTACAGACATGGGTAAAACATAGTCCCATCCTTGAGCTCATGGTCCCTGGAATCCAGTGGATCACCAATCTTAATTTATAAGCCAGGTACCCCATGAGGACATTTATGGAAAGCAGATTTGGTATCTTCCTGATGGGGCAGAAGGGACCCCAGAGGGTGTGGCCCTGTCTAAGGCCTTGAGGTCTATTCACAGGGTTGCCTACCACATATATTCCCATGCAGCAGACCCTAATTTCTTTCCTTGGTAAGAATGAAGCTGCTGTCTAATGAGTAAGCACTGTAGCAGTGGCCATAGCTCATCCGTGGGTATTTATGGAGTGGCAGGGGAGAGGTGCAATCTGGGCCTGCAGGCCTGCTGGGCCCCTGCTTACAGCAGAGCCCAGTCCCTTCCTGGCTCCTCTGGCTGCCGCTCTAATCTTGCCGTTAAGGGGCCCAGGGGAGGGCTCGGCCAGGACCAGACTCCCCCGTTGCCCAGGGTGCTCAGGAATCTGCACCAACCCTTACCCGTGGAAGGCTTTCGCCCATTAGCCTTCCCTTCCAGGGGCCCGGCATCTGCTCCCTACACCCCAGCCCCCGAGGTCTGCGGGCCCTGCGGGACTCTCCCTCCTCTCTCCTCTGCTCCCAGTGCAGTTATTACTCTGTGGCTTCAGCTCAAACTCAGCAGGTGGTGTCCTTAGAGAGCTGTGCTCTGGCCGGGGGGGGGGGGGGGGGTGTGTGGGGGGGGGGTAGGCGGGTTAGGGGTGGATGGGGGCGGGGCGGGGCGGGGCGGGGCGCGGGGGTCTTTTGCCGGACGGTGCTGTGGAGGGACACACCGGCACACAGGCGGCGGCGCCGTGGCTGGGCGCCAGTGGGGGCGGCCGGGTGCAGGTCGAGGGCCTCGCGGGCCGCACGGACGGGGGTGGGGGGGGGGGGGGGGGGGGGGGGGGCGTGCAAGGGCCACTCCCTGCCGCCATCCTACTTCTGTTCTGGGCAGGATTTCCATTAAAAAAATTAACATGAAATCCCACCTTACCTTAATGAAGGGCTCTCCAGTTTAGCCGGCGTCTTCACACCTGATATCTCACCTAGGCCTCGGGATGGGCCCGTCTTGCTATTTTACTGTCAAGGAAGGTGAGGCCCAGAGGACAGGAGCAGCTTGTGCCAAGATGTGCAGCTGGGAAGCAGCTCTGCTGCCCGTGGACGCGAGACCTGTGCTTTCCCCGACTTCAGTGTTAAAACTCCCTCCCCTGTCACCCCCGCTTTGAGGAAACAAGGAGTAAGCCCCTTCCCACCCCACGCCATAGCCAGGGGGCCTCAGCATCCATGCAGACCCGGGCTGCTCCTGGTCAAAGGCCTCCATCACCCCTTCATCACCTGGGGCCCCACTCAGAGGGAGGAATCGAGGCACAGGTGAGCCTGGGCGAGAAGCCATCATCCCTGGAATCTCGGCCCAACGGTAGGAGCCCCAGTTGTCCCCTTTGCCTCATCTGAGCCTGGTGACAATACCACAAGGTAGGCAGTGCGGGGTGTACCTGTCAGGTACAGGTGAGGAACCCGAGACCTGCCTCCTGATGGGGCCTAGCAGGGAGCTGTCATGAGCTGAAACCAGCAGAGTCCTAGCTGCCAGGCCACCAGGCTGAGCTGTCCTCACTTCCTTCCGATGAAAACATTCCTTACTTGGCCCCTTGACATGCAAGATGCCGCAGTGGCAGAGACTTGCAAGTCCCTGACTTTCTGCCTCTGAGCAAGCAGGGATTTAATGTGGCAACTGGCTGAATGCACACTCTCTTTTTGCACGTGGTTGGTTTTTATCTCGTGTTCTGCCCAGCGAAGAAGAATGGTATTTGGAAACTGGCCACTCAGAAATGTAGTTTCGGGGGGCTGAGCGGCCTGAGCCTTATCAGGTCAATGAGGCGTGTATTTGTGCCTCGCTCCCTGCCTCAGTATCCCCTTGTGCGGAGCAGACAATCATTCGGTCTCACCTACTTGGAAAATGGTTGAGGTCCTTTTGCTAATGGTAGAAGTCCCAGCAGCACAGTTTAGGGCCCAGAAAGTCCAGGATGAGGACTCCTTCTGAACCAGAGGCAGGAACATGCAAGGCCATGAAGATTCCTCAGCTGCCCTCTGAATGCTTGGCAGGTCACGGCAGTTACGTAAGTCCAGCAGGGAGAAAACACTGGCTGCCCTTTATCTGGATTTTTCCTTCCTCTCTTCTGTCCATCTCTTTCTCTCTCCACTCTGTCTCCCCCTGCCCCCATTTCCTCATTTTAGGAAAGAACCATAAAGATCAGACGAGACCTTGAAAGTTTCCTCCCACCTTTGACTCCCATAGCTGTTTTTGAAGGGGTGAGGTGCGTTTGGTCCGGGCTGTTGGGCCAGACCCAGCAATAGAGGCCAGAGGCAGTGCCAGCCGTCGCGCAGTCGTCTGCTCTGCACGTGGCCTGCCGAGCCCGCCCATGCTCTCTCCCCCCCTGCCCTGGCTGCTCCCACCACGATAAGAGGGAGGGTGTCGGTGCTCAGCACATTGTCTTCCCTGAGATGGACAGCACTGCTGGGAGAGAGCTGAGGGAACCCCCGCATCCCTGGAAAGCGCAGAGTGGGCCGGTTTCACGCAGCTCCACTGGCAAGAGCCTGCCTGCTGGTTCTCCAGATGCCTCTTCCTTTGGCTGGATTGAAGCCTTTAAGAAATGACACCTTGTATTTTATTTCACTCCTTTCTCTGCAAAGTCCTAAGACGTTTACAGGCATGAGCTCTATAGGCTTTATGGAAGCTCATCAAAAGGCAGAGGTTGTTTCCTTCATCTTTATAGAGTGGAAAATAAAAGCACAGGAAGATGGAATGAGTCTTCTAAGAGCACGCAGTTCTTCTGAGAAAAAAGGGGAAACCCAGTGCAGGATCCTAGCACCTCGGGGAGATCTGTGCCAACCCAGAGCTGCTCAGTGGAGGGCTCTGGAGGCCCCTCACCAGCCATTGTCAAGGTCTTCTGCACTCCCCAGTAGGACTCCCTAGCTGTGACCCTCTGCTTACATGGGGGTCCGGGAGCCTGGAATAAAACGGGGAGAATTTCAGCTAGAACACTGTGGGGGGTGCAGGGAAATGGGCCAGAGATTTTTCTTGTTTCTTCCCTGACTGCTGAAATTGTCCCAGAGTCAGAAGCAAGAGTTGGGTCAGTGTGTCCCACAGGATACCTGGAAAAATAGTCTCTTTAAGGGATGCTAGGAGGTGTTCTGGTCAAAAAAGTGGTTTAGGGAATAAAATGCTGAGAGAATTTTAAACACATTTCTTCCTAAAAAGACTTTACAGACCCTTCTTGTAACAATTAGGAATGCCTCACATAGTGTTAGAATGCACTGCGTTTCAGTACGTTTCCCAGAGTTATTTGCCCAAGGAGCCCGTTTATGGTAGAATATCTTGTGGGACTGGGGTTCCGGTGGAAGACACTTTGGGAAATGCTGGTGAAGGTATGACAAGGTCAGGCTGCCTGCCCTCCTTCGCCATGTTCTAAAAGAAGCAGAGAGCCTGAAATGGGACACAGTGAGGCACCTGTGGCCTGCTGAGTTCATCCACAAACCTTCCACTCCTCCTTTCCCCAACCGATTGTCTGTACATGTCTCTGCCATGGTGTTGTCGCACATGTGTTAACATTTCTAGTTCTCTGTTCCACACGTTCGAGTCCTCGCCTGTGTGTCTGCTCAACAGTAAGTGTGTAGATGTGGAGACCTCGCCCCTCTCACTCCCCAGCAAGGCTGTCTGGAGCCCATGCTCATGGGTGCTGGCCCAGTGCTTTCCCAAGGGATGGTGATGATGGGCCGTCTAAACTACCAAGATGGTGCCTGGAGGGGTTGGAGGAGGGGCAGAGAGACCACGTGCATAGTGTAAAGAGACTCCAGGGATCTGTGACTTTTTGCCATGGTCCTGCAACCTACTTAGATGACTGTTGACAGGTTACCGAGTTTCTCTGGAGCTGAGTTTCTCATGTAATAAAGGAGGGATTTATAACAGATGATCCATCTGTAAGGATTCTTCCAGCTCCAGAGTTCTCTGACTCGGTACCTCCACCCATTGCCCTGGTGCTTCGCTTCTAATTTGTCTCCTTCTTTATTTTCAGCTCTTAACCATTGATGACAACTTCTGTGGCCTGGACATGAACGCCCCCCTGGGCGTGTCTGAGATGGTGCGTGGCATCCCCGTCTTCACGGAGGACAGGGACCGCATGACTTCTGTCATCGCATACGTCTACAAGAATCATTCTCTGGCCTTCGTGGGCACCAAGAGTGGCAAGCTGAAGAAGGTAGGACAAGGTGTAGACATTTTGGTTCTTGTGGAGACAGCCTGTCCCCGCCAGGATGGATGTTCTCTCGCATTCTTTCACTACCTTGGGCCTGGTTGGCAATGATACAGGTTTGAGCTAAGGAGCTGTGTTGCTGTTGAGGTCATCAATGCTACTCTTGTCCTTTATCTGCCTTCACGTGCAGGGTTGTTGTGGGACTCACAGTGGGTGAGTGTGTGGACCCATCTCTTCCGTTGGGCTGGTGTGCTCCTGAGAGGTGCACATCTCCAGGTTGCTAGGCCATTCTAAATATGGTGTATTCTGTCCAAATTGGGCTTATGCCCCAAGACAATAGCTTTATGAGGCCTGGGTGGTTGAGGAGGATGGACGGGGGCAAGGGATATGCCTGTTCCTCCTGCTTCAGCCGTTCTGGCTGGTGCATCCATCTGGACTCCATTCAGGGAAGCCGACAGAGGAAAGTGTAGTACCTGCTGGAGTTGCTGTTAGGGCTAAGAGCCAAGTCGTGGGATGGGGAAACCCTGGATGTTTTGGGGGCACAGAACTGCCCTAGGGGGAGTAGAACCGCGTGATCTGGGGACGTGAGTTTTCCTCCTCGTTCTCCAGAAGCTTGCTGGCTTCAGGGGCACTGGGTGGCCTTGGCCCATCCGCCGTGTTGGGGGCCCCTATCTATCCAGAACTATTTTCTCGCCCACCTCTGCTTGGTTTCTTATCTCAGTGAGTTGGTGCTGGCCCCATAGGGTGCCCTCCTTGCTTGGATTAAAAGCCTTTCTAAGACTCTAGGCAGTAGGTCCTGTTTTCTGTTGGCTGAATATCATACTTGAGTCTTTTCCCCGGGAAATATTGATGACTCCATGTGGAGATCCTGCTTGTTTTAATTAGGCTTCCCTTGGAATTAACTGGACATTGTGTGATTCAGATGGATAAAGCGGCACTGCCTGATCTGAGACTGAATTTTGATGCCTGCTTTTCTCTTTGCTGTATTTGTGGGTGTTAGCTTGATGGTCAAGGGGAAATGCTCTCTGCAAATCTAGGGACTGTGCCTGTTCTCCCATCCTGCTGTGTGACAGCCCATTTCAGCAGTTGTTTTTTTCTTTAGAATGTACGTCTCTGTGGAACAGGCAGTGGGGCTGGAAGGGGAGAGGTGGGGAGCAGAGCGTGTGGGGGGTGGGAATGTGTGTGGAGCAGTTACATGCGTAGCAGCTGGAAGAAGAAACATAGGTTGGGGAAATGCCGTGGCTCGCTGCAAGGGTGATGCAGGCAACACTCCACGCGTCTGGGATTGCCCACCTCATTGTAGTGTGCTGCCTTCTGTGTCAAGTTAACAAATAATTTAACCATCATCCATATAGCTTTAAGAATTACATTTTATGGTCTGCCTTCTGTGAAGAATATATTAAACACAATTGAATGTTTTCTTGCCGCCTTGACCTTCTCGTTTAGATTATTACTCACATGTTGAACGGGGTTCGCGGACGCCCAGGGAAGATGCTGGGAGGTGTAGGTGTGTTGTGTTCGATCGCTGTAGCCTTCCCGGCTCTTCTTCTAGCGCACCGTGTCACTCAGCACTTGCAGATGCTGCCAGGAAGTACTCGTCCACGTCAGCGCCTTTCTTCCTCCCTCAGTCTGTGGCTTCCAGCTTTCAGTGAGCTAGGAAATCAGATAACCAAGCTTGCTGAAATTGTGTCTGATAAGCCTCAGTATAAATCGAGGAGGGAAGTCCACGGGCTGTAGAGCAGGGGCCGCCGGGACGTTTCCGTTAGCTGCTCAGATGACTTCATTCTTCACTAAGAGTCAAGGAATTTGATTTGCTGGCAATGCGAAGTCTGAATACCAAAAGCATTCCCGTATGCAGTTGACACAGTGAAATGTGTTGACCTGCTTTGCTTGCCCCGATGGGTGTATAAGTACTGTTGAGGGTAAATACGTAAGCAAGGAAATTTGGGGTGCTGTAGCTCTTGTCTCTCCTGAGCCCAATCTCAGTGCAAGGGAGAGGAGACTTCCTGCAGTGTGCTGAAACATGCCCACCCCCTAAACTTCCTACCAGGTGCCAGAGGATCCTTCACTTTCTGGCCAGACCAAGTAGACCCTGTAGAAGGTTTGTTTTGTTTTGTTTTTCTGCTATTGTCTGAGCTGGTTGGTATATGGTGTCAGTGAAATAAACTTTGAAAATTCAGTGCACATAACAGAACAGAAAGTTGTTTTCTTTTGGTGGCCGGGGGGGGAGATGTTTCTTGGCCATGGCTGCATCGTAAACCCAAGACGGTCGACTTGCAAATGTGTGTTTTTGGTCAGAGGGTGGACAGAGGCTCATGGGGGCTGGCTCCCTCTCCCCTGTGGAAGCCGGCCTCCTGATGGGAGGTGAGAATGCAGCCCATCTCCACGAGTGTGGGCTGAGGACACCTCCGGGAGCTTGGGCAGGCCAAGCGCACACAGACATCCCTCATGGGGCAGGCTGTGGGCAAAGCCTTGCCTTGAAGTGTCCCCACAGGTCATCCAGGCCAGCAATGACAGGCAACACTTGACCGGGAGCCTTGGGACTTTATAAACCGTGGGCTGGCCTTTCTCATCTTTTACTTTGCGGGGGTGGGAGGGCTTATATAAGAACAGTTCTGTTTCAGCCACCTGGGACATTACATTTAATTTCCAGAACTATAGTGGGACTGGTGAAGCATAAACATTTGAGAGGTAAGACCAGAGGTCACGTCGGGGGGAATGAGCCAGTGGCCCTCCCGGGGAAGGCCAGGCCATCAGGGCAGCCAAACTTTCTGCTCCACGAGCTCTGAGCGGGAGCCTTTTTAATAGTTTAGCTGAAGCTCAGCTACCCTCCTGCAGACTCAGCACAGCTGGCCCAGGGGGACAGTCTGAGTTGGTAAAGGAAAGCCGGGCCGCCGAGTCTGTTGTTTGAAATAATAAAAAGCGAAACTGGCCAGTTTATTTATTTTTTCTAAACAATAGAATTTCCCAGCACCCTTGCTCGCTGAGCACCACTCCCCTTTCCTTGTAATAACTCTGCCTTGCTTTTCCAAGAGGTTATCAGGACTCCATTCACCTTTTGGGCAGAGGCCCAGCCATGAAAAGCTCTGGGACTGCAGGAGGACTTAGCAGGAAGTTTTGTGAGCTACTGAAACCAGGGGGCGAGAATAATGGAAATCACACTGTCGCCGTAATTACAGAGCTGGTTTCTCTGAGCCCTGTAATAATCTCCCGTGTGTATCAAGGACCTCACAGAAGTTCTCTGCAATATGACAAGGGACTCAAGGTGGGAAGGCTGGGTGGGAGGGGGTTGGGAGGTTTGCTAAGAGTAAGGGAGTTTGCTGTGAGTTTCAGGGGTCCAGGAGCTAGACTGTAGCTATCCATGGGCTGCCTTCAAAATTACTGCCTTTTCATTTTGTTTGAAAGGTGTGGGTCCCCATCATTTGCGACCTTGTCTCTGATGACCGTAATTTCACTCCTTTAGTGCACACATCACATGAGGCAGGGGGAAAGGAGGTGAGGAGAGTACCAATTTGGACGTCTTATTTTTTCTGATGTGTGTGTGCTACAGCTGGCATTGGCATCCTTTTCCATGGGCTGTTAAGAAATGTGGCACATAAATGCTCCACTCATCAGGAGGTGCCTAGGAAGTTAGGAATAAGTCACAGACTATTGCAATTTCAACTATAGGGAAAACTCTTAAGGCAAACAGCATCCTGATTTGCTTTAAGATGTCCGTTTAAATCTGGAAAACTTTGAACCGGCTTGGGGTAACGAGGTCAGTGTTGCCTCAGAAGGACGAGACCTCTTTGCTTGAATATTCCAGCCAGAAGTCCACCCTGCTTTCTCTGTCTCTGTCACATTTTTACCGCTAAGTGATCATATTTTATGGCTGCTGTTCAGCAGTGAATTACTGCCTGACATTAGGGGGAGAGTAATGTTCATTGTGAACCAAAACATCATAAACTTCTACTTGAGGTGTGCTTGCTCCTTTCATTTTGTGATTTGCATCTTTCCTGGGTGTTTTGTTAGGTTGAACTGCTCACACGAAGGGGCAGAACACTTGATGGGTGTTGGTTAAGCAGAACCCTGGCTGGCCCTGCTACTGGCTTGTCGTAGGATGGGCGTGTGTGCACATGTGAGCACACACATGGGCAAAGCACGCCATACCAGCCCCTCTGGATAGGAATTGGGTGTGTGTCAGCATGGAGGGTCAACAGCAGTAGATAACACAAAGTCATTCTTCTTGGGAATTGTCATGCAGATTAGTTCAGTCTTCCTAATCTTTTTCTCTTGAGCCTCTTTGAATTATTTTTACATTTTGCTTTACTTTATTTAAATATAGTGGATTTACAGTGTTGTGTTAGTTTCAGGTGTACAGCAGAGTGATTCAGTTATACATATCTATCTATCTATCTTTTCTTTTTTCAGATTCTTTTCCCTTACAGATTATTACAAAACATTGAGCGTAGTTCCCTGTGCTATGCCAATAAGTAGCTCCTTATTGGTTATCTATTTTATATATAGAAGTATGTATACGCTAATCTCAAACTCTTAATTTATTCCTCCCCCGCCTTTCCCCTTTGGTAATAATAAGTTGTCTATGTCTGTGGGTCTATTTCTGTTTTGTATATAAGTTCATTTGTATCCTATTTTTTAAAGATTCCACACATAAGTGATACATATGATATTTGTCTTTCTCTGTCTGAGCCTATTTGAAATTGATTTGCTCATGTTCTGTAGGCCCTGACTATGGGTCCAGAAAGGCAACCAGCCAGAGGTGGAGGGAGACCCACCTGAAGCTGTGTCGTTCTGAACATAAGTTCTCAGGAATGGGTGCTGTGTGTATGTGTTTCTGTAATGCCTGAGTCACAGAGCAATACCAGATCAGAGATGCGTGGCCCCTGCCCTGCAACTTCCTCAGTGTATCTGAGAATTCTCCTTAACATTCACCTGGAAATTTAACTCGACTTTAACTAAAAAGAAATTCATGCCCCAGAAGGCTCTCCAGATGGCTGGAGGCATCACAAAATCCAATAGAGATACAGCTGGAACTCCAGCTTGCCCAGGGCCCTGCCATCAGAGCAGAGGCCGAGTATACCTGGTGTAGGGTTTGGTCAGTTTGCTCTGACATGTTAGGAGTTTCTCAAACCAGAGCTGCTGGCCAGTTTGCATGTGTTTGGATACCCAAGCAGAAGAGAAATATGGAAGAATCATTGCTGGACAATTTCCATTATGGGAGGAGTCCATCAAAGCTTCTTTTTCTTTTCTTTTTTCTTTTTGATTATTTTCATCGTGTTCTGTTTTTGCATTTCCCACCCCTGGTTTTGCAAGTAGTAAGCCTGTATAGATCTTAACCTGTGAGTTAAGTGAGGGGGAGGCTGAGGCTGAGGGTGTCGTAGACAGGAGAGCACAGTAGATGTTCCGGGGGGCCCCTCCTTCCTCTGACTTCACATCTGAGCAGGGACAGAGAGACAGCTGTTGGGTCCTCAGTCCTTCAAGCCTGGGGATCCTGGGACTGGCCCTCAGACCAGCTTCACCTTGTGCCCACCCGTCCACATCTCACGGTCCTCCTCCCACCTCGTTTCCGTCTCCTCCACTAGGTCGTAGGCCTTTTTGTCCATGTTGTACCCAGGAGATACGGAAACCAGCTAACCTTGGCAGTATCCTCTTGGGTATATCTTATATTCTTGAACAATATCAAGCCCTCACTCAACCATCCTTTTTATGTAAATGTGTCCTCACTGGCACTATTTTCTTATCCTATCTTACTTTTCACTACTTGGCCCTGAGGCTTACCCACTGTCCCTGCAGGTCCCTGGTAGAGATCTCAAGTGGTCACCAGTGCTGACCTGAGTGGGGTTGGGGTGGTGTCCTCCCAATTTCACATCTGCTGCAGCCCCTCCCAAGGCAGTTCGATGCCAAGAGCTGGGGCTTAGACCCATTCTCCTCCTGGTGTCCTCTTGAGACACACTTTGAGATCCCCAGAAAATACTACCCTGGGAACATTTGTCATCCTATTTTCCAAATGATCATTGCTACTGCACATGATTTAAGGAGATGGTTTTAGGTGAGCTTTGCCAGTTCAAGATTAATTGATACATGTGTGCCATTTTTTTTTGAATCATATGTGCATGTGTATCTATCTATCTATCTATCTATATACATTTGTGTAGAATGATCCTGATCATAAATTAAAACGCAGACATGAAAATTGAAGAAAGTGCTGCAGAAACACCCCAAATCATAGAGCTCACTCAGTCAGCTGATGCTCAAATGCCAGACGCGCTGGAGGAATTCATCCAGTGACACATGCAATTGAAGTAAAATATTGTGCTTTACAAGAACGTATCATTAAAATGAAGACTAGCAGCATATCAGGAGTCTGGCCATGTAACCAAGACAACAAATATGGGAAAGGATAAAAGACATGATGTGCCAGAGGAAGAGGGAGGAAGCAGAAAGCAAGAGGAGGAGGTGGGCCCCCAGCTGTAAATGGTCCCCTCACTGTTGGGCTCATAGCTGATAGACTCTGGATGGGAAGAGAATAGAATCCAGATGGTGATACCAGTGGCAGCTCTCAGCAAGGACAGGACCACGGATGGGGAAGGCAGTGGTAGCCAGATTGACTCAGAGCCCACCAGCTGAAGCTCTGATTAGGGGTCTTCTTATAGTTCCTACTTGTTCTCAAGTGACTTCCTGTGAATGTGGCCACTGGGCTTACTTCCTGGTGGTGTCCTGGTGCTCCTTCCAGCAGCTTTGGTTTCTCATAGAGGCGTTCACAGTGACTTCTAAAAGAGCTCCTCGAGTCTCTCGCGTTCACTCCATGCCGTCTATCCTGTCCCCAGGGGACACAAAGGTATTGGTTATGGATTGATGTGTAACAAATGACTCTGAAACCTAGAGGCTTAAAACAACACTTATCTCACAGGGTCTGTGGGGCAGGATTCCAGGCCCGGCTTAGCTATAGGTCCTCTGGCTCAGGGTTGCGCACAGACTATAGTCAAGGTGTTGGCTGGGGCAGTCACCATCTCCAGGCTCAAGGACGGACTGGGAGAGGATCCTCTTCCAAGATCAAGCACGTGGCAGTACAAGGCCTCAGGTCCTCACTGGAGACATCAGTCCCTTGCCATGTGGGCCCCTCCGTCGTGACGGCCGCTCACACCACATGGCAGCTGACAGAGAGAGAACCAACAAGAGACAGCGAGCATGATGACAGCCAGTCTTTTTGCTAATTTCAGAAGTGTCATCCTATCACTTTTGCATCATCCTATTCATTAGAAGCTAGTCACATGGTCCAGCCCACACTCAGGGGAGGGGCGTCCACAAAGCAGGAATACCAGGAGGCAGGGGTCATTGAGGTCATCTTAGAGGCTGTCTGCCACACGAGGGCTTTGTTTCTGGACCATCAAGGACACCGGAACCAATATTTTTAAAGTTCAAGTTGAGTTTTAGTGATATAGGAAGGGGCACAGCCCTGCTCAGGAACCAAAGTGGCCCCAGCACTGAATCCTGACTGCTGGCTCCCAGAGGTTTTGGCTGACATAGTAGAGAACCCAGAGGATGAGTAGGAAGGGGTGAAGCGGCCTGCCACTCCCCCAGGGCCAGAGAGAGTGCCACACCGTCCTCAGCAGGAGGTCTGGGAGCATGTGGGGACCGTCCTGGGGGCTCTGCTGATCTTATGGAAACAGTGGTTGTTTATAAGGGTGGATGAGAGAGACTTCCGTTTCAAGTCGGGAACTGATGAGAGCTCTGTGTGCATGGAGAATCCATGCCCCCTGACTGATCTCTTTGAGGGATCACCTAGCTTTTAGGAAAAGGTCGTTTTCCTGTGAATTAGAGCTGGCAGGAAAGAGGATGAGAAGGGAACTCTTCTCTTGTTGCAGAGCACGGGCTCTAGGCAGGCGGGCTTCAGTAGTTGTGGCTCGCGGGCTCTAGAATGCAGGCTCTGTAGTTGTGGCACGTGGGCTCAGTAGTTGTGCCTCACAGGCTCTAGAGCACAGGCTCAGTAGCTGTGGCACACGGGCTTAGTTGCTCCGCAGCATGTGGGATCTTCCCAGACCAGGGATCAAACCCGTGTCCCCTGCATTGGCAGGCGGATTCTTAACCACTGCGCCACCAGGGAAGTCCCGCCCCTCACATTTTGAGTCTCAAGGGTCCCGGCTAAATTGAAATACCAAGGAAGAGGCTCCCACCTGAGAGACTGTGGGGTTCCCGCCTACACAGCAGCTCTCGCATCACCAACCTCCCTCCAGGGACAACTTCCCTCTCGAGGGGCAATTATGCTGGAGCCCATCCCGCAGCAGAGTGGGCAGTGGCCTTGGAGAAGGGCCCAAAGTTTTCCGGGAAACAAGCTGTGCTTTTCCACTTACCACTGACCTGCCACCCAGGACTCATTTGGGGTGTTTTTCTGTGGGGTTCTCACTAGAATTCTCTCTCCGAACAGCTTGTGGGACTGTGTGTAGTGGTTCTTGATTACTTTTCCTGTTGCTGCTCAGCCAGCATCCCTGTCTTTACTCATTTGCTAGACAGCTGCAAACTGAGTCATATCCCATAACTTGGCAAGTCCTCTGCAGCTGAGGACCTAATTATACCGTCTCCTTAGACCCCTGGTCATTTTAGCACCTACCTCCACCAGCCCCTCCAACCTTCCTTTTCTTTCTAAATGCCGGTCTCCTCCACCCGAGCCTCCTGGCTTTTCTCTGTCCTGGACCTACTCACCCCACATTTACTCTTTCAGCTCTTAACCTTTGTTGTCTGTCGCTGTGCAGCATTGGACTCTTAACACAGGCAGGTCCACTCTCAGATGTTATCTTGACCAATTACCCCTGATGACTGTGGGGTAGTAAGTCACGAGGCAGCTCTGGCTCCATGATTTCTTTATAGATTTGGTGGCTTGAGGGACACTGTGATCAGATGGTTTACTCTGTTGACCTGCTTTGCCCTGTTGGTGCCCGTGTGAGTCTCATTAGGAAAAGTGGGCCAACGAGTGGGTCCATGAGCAGTGGGTGTTGGCTCAGGGGTCCTCCCCGCTCCACAGGCTCTCCCTTCCTTAGGGCCACTCTCTGGCATCCCCAGTGCCTCCCCTCATCCTAGTTTTTCTGCTGGGACCTCCTTTGAGTCCCCTTCCAGAAGGTTCCTCCCCCCTCTCCCCCAAGGCTCCAGAGGCCTTGGAAGCAAGAAGGGTGGAAGGGAAGACATATAGGAAGAGGCTCCCCCATTCTGCTCTCTCCAGGGAGATGGACTGTCTTTCTGCTTAACCATTCACTTCTCCCACCAGATTGAGAGTGTGCCAGGGCTGGGGGAGCCGAACTTGAGAGTGCCCTCAGTGAATGGTTGGACTTGAGAGACCAGAACGATCCTGAAGCCACCTTATGACCCGCTCTCATCACTGCATCCACAAGTTACACCAGATCCTGCTGCTTTCCAGGTCTTCCCAGCGGGAATCTCAGTTGCCAAGTGTTGTTTCAGGCAGGATTATACCTAAGATCACATGGGTATCTTACAGGCTTTGTGGTTCCTGATAACAGTGAAGGTGGTTAGATACATTTGGTTCATTCTTAAAGATCTGTGAGTGGATAAATTCTTTAACTTGGTCCTTCTGCTAACTTGCCAGCATTCCCCGCAGTGTTCACTCAGCTCCTTCCCTTTCGTCCTACCTTCCCTAAAAGAGCACAGCATTTATCCATGCTTTTCTACCAGATACAGGATCCCTTTACAGATACTTTTCATGATGGGTGCACAGGCTTTTTGTACTTATAACCATATTTTAAATGCTTTAGATGAGCATGCATAGAATGTCTTATTTAATCTTTATGATTAAAGCTCTTCTGGGTCTTCCCCCATACATACCAGGCTTGGGAGAGGAAATTAACATTTTAAACCTCATTCACAGAATCCATCTTTCTTAGATCCCATGAGGTTTAATCAGGCAAGATCAGCTGAGGCCCTGTATGGACCTGAACTTGCACGCTGTTGGCCTCAAGTGCCGCTGTGGCAGCTGGGGTGCTAGACTCCTCCATGAGCTGGGCAGGGTCAAGGCCACCCTGATGCAGGTAGACTGACTGCTTCATTGCCTCAACTAGGTTGTGGGCTTCTTAACCCGATGGAAAGGTCACGGGCTTAAGAGATACGAGTTCATCAAGGGAACCAATAAATCCTTTTCTAAACTGAAGAATCCTTTTCTAAAATTAATAGCCTCCGAATGTATCTATTTTACCAACTTGAGTTTTTATTCAGTCACATTTTGATTACCCAGAAATCATAGGCAATAGAAGGTTTCAAAATCTGAGAATTCTTCCTGAGAGGAATTTGTTCATTTTCTTCACATAAAAAATACATTTATTAACACATCTGGATCTTTCCCCCAGCGTGTCTAAGCCTTTCCCAGTTAGAGATAGGTGCCCAGCACAGCGCTTTCCTGGAGGTAACAAACGCTAAGTAAAAAAGGTATTTGAAGATTGACTCTTGGGTCTTAGGGTCTTATAGTATGTGTGTGTGTGTGCGTGCGTGCGGGCGTGCGTGTGTGTGTGTGTGTGTGTGTGTGTGTGTGTGTGTAAGTGTAGGTGTATCAGCTTGCTTAGGCTAAGTCATGCTGCAGTAACAAATGACTCCCAAATTTAAGTGGCTACAACAACAGCATGAGCTCGTTTCCAGTTCATGTCCATGTCCACTCTGGTTTGGCAGCAGCTATGCTCTATGTCATTTATTTGGGACAGAAGCTGAAGACATGCCAGTCTCCTTCCTGGCAGAAGGAAAAGAGCGATGGCTGTTAATGCTGCTGCTTGGAAGTGGCACATGTCATTGTCCCTCACATTTTATTGGCTAAGCCAAAGGGAATGGTGTGGAGAGTGTATCCTCGCCACAGGAAGAGGCCTGGTGCATATATGTGTAGGGAGGTGGGAGGGAGGGGCAGAGAATATTTTGTCAATAATACAGTTTACTCTAAGGATTCTTATTGTGAACATTGCACTGAATCAAGACATATCGACTTGGCCCATCCGTAATGTGTTAGGTGTTTCTTGAGTTAATGAGCACATGGTATCTTCTTACTTAATATTGGAGAAGAGGTATGAAAAGTACAGGATATGGCTGATTTTACATCATCAAGCCCAGACATAGTGTTGGAGATTTTTTTAAAAATGAAATCCTCTATCAGCTTGTTTTCCTGTGATTTGCTTTTTCTTCTGAAACTGAAATTAGAATTGTTCAGTTTGTTCCATTAGTCGGGCTCTGGATGTTTGTATTTCCCTGCATCCAGTTTTCCTACAGAGTGAGGGCACTTTTCTACTTAAAAACAAAGATTAGATTGTGTTCAGCAGATGTCTCTTGGGATAATTAAATTATCCAAATTTATTACATCATTTCTCTTAACTACAATTAAATGGAGCCTTCCAAATGAATTTTCCCCATTTCTTCCAAATTAATTTAACCCCCCCCCCCAAATTCTCCTACTTCCCCTCTGAATTCTGCTTTTCTGACTGTGAATTCCAAAACATTCACTCTGGACATAGGCAGGACCTCTGGCCCTTGAAATTCATCCTCCAGGCAAGAAACCCAATCTGGGAATTCCGGTTCCAAAGCTGACTACTGACTCAGGACCTGCTCACAGACCTCCTTGTCAGGGTTCCCCGCCATCTGCTCCTCTCTGGAAAAGGCAGAAGTGCAGAGCTGGAATCCTGAATGGAGGAAGCCGTCCTGCAGATTGGTTTGAAAAACATTGATTTTTAGCCCTCAACCTCATTCTGTAGATTGCCAATATTTTGGCTGACGTGTCTTAAATTTACATCACATTGATGATGTCTGAGGAGTCATTGAGCATCCATAACTGGGTAAAATGATATGTATTTTCCTGGCTGAGCTAGTGGCAGCGATTGGAAGGGCCTTGGCAATCACAGAAAGCAGTTGCCCTGCTGCAGGTATGCTAGGAGGAGCCCTCTGATCCTTTCCAAGCTCTTCACCTTCTATTTTCAGGTGGGTAAGAGATATACCCACGTATGCATGACTGTGAGCCCTCTCCCACAAATGCATATACATTCATGTCATAAACATGCACATGTGCCTAATCCCATGCATGCTGATGTGTGCACACGCACTTAGGAACCAGACCCTTCTCTTTTAAAAAAATTTTTTTATTGAATTATAGTTGATTTACAGTGTTGTGCTAATTTCGGCTGTACAGCAAAGTGACTCATACACATATATACGTTCTTTTTCTTATATTTTTTTCCATTATGGTCTATCCCAGGAGATGGGCTACAGTTCCCTGCGCTACACAGTAGGACCTTATTGTTTATCGATTCTAAATGTAATACTTTGCATCGACTAAGCCCAAACTCCCAGTCCATCCCTCTCCCTAACCCCCAGCCCACCCGCCTGGCAACCGCAAGTCTCTATGTCTGTGAGTCTGCTTTTGTTTTGTAGGTACTTTCCTCTGTGCCATAGTTCAGATTCCAGACCCTTCTCTTTGCGCTCAAGCCCGGGGCTGGTCCTCCCTGGGATCTGCTCTCTTGGACTGAGCCCCACCCACCTCCCTCACGTTCTCACTGGGAAATTAGCAGCACGCCATCTAATCAGTTTACCTCTGACTCGCCCACTTTGGCTTCGAGATGATGACAGAGTGGAGCTATTTAGCTGTCAAATGCTGTGACTATCGCCCAGATGGACAGCGCCTCAAATATCAGAGTGGTTTCATTCTCCCCCGTGTGTGTGTATGGTTGGGGGATGGGTGGGTAATGAGTCTCCCAGTTGCTTTTTGAAGTGCTTCATGCATCTGCCTTTAATTTTAATGCCTCTTGCCTGCTGACCTCGCTTCCCGGCAGCCAGCCTAAGTGTGATTCCCATAATTAGCTTAGTGATAATTTAATCTCCATGCTTTAAATCTGATTGTTTTTGAGGGACTTGGGTCTGGGGACAGGGGAAAGGGGAACTTTGCTCCTTGTTTGACCTTTGTTTTTGTCTGGCCTCTTTCTCTGACCCGGGCAGGATCAGAGGGAAATAGCTGGGTTGGGTAAGGGGACACGGGGAGAGAGAGGCTCATGGCATTATGGGTAGATTCTAGAAAGGAAGCTAAAACAAAACTCTCTCTTCATTCCCTTTCTTATAAGGGGTCCCCTTTCTTTGTCCTCATTTCTCCCCAGAATATGAAGGCATGTGAGTGAGGGTGCACAAATGCTTTAAGATGCTTTGGTGAGGAGTAGCTTGAAAATGAAAAAGTGATAAACTCCCTCCGTGGTCATGGCAGCCATTCTCTTAAGCCAGAGGAAGGCAAGAAACGGCAAAAGGCGCCATTGGATGCTACCCTGCTGCTTCCCACGTTCGCTCCTAGGCATCCCCACAGGCTTTGTGCCCAAGCATCTGCCCAGGTCTGTATCAGGGGTTGTCCATGCCTCTTAACTGCTAAAACCAGACCGGCATGTCACATGAAGAGTTGGAAGCGACAGCTGGGAAATCTCGACTCTGTTGCTGGCTGCACTCCTGGTTTTGGACAAATTGTTTGCCTACACATATTTCGCCTTTTGAGCAACTAGCATATTAATGTATGCACCCTCCATCTCTCGTATGAATGAGCTGAGGATAATAGTACCTCACATCTGGAGAGCATTCCTTGATTCAGTAGGACGAAAAAACGAGTAGAAAAGAAGATGGTGAGGATCAAATGATTTTCTGTGCTTAGTAAACTTCTAAGGAGAGTCTTCAAACTCCATGGATGTCACTCATGTGAACCCAGGCATGGTAAAAGAGCAGAGGGTAGAAGGTCTCCAGGGGAACCTCGGAGGCTCCAAGTCCTTGTGGGATTAATTGTGTGTCTCATGTGAACCCAGGCATGGTAAAAGAGCAGAGGGTAGAAGGTCTCCAGGGGAACCTCGGAGGCTCCAAGTCCTTGTGGGATTTAATTGTGTGTGTGTGTGTGTGTGTGTGTGTGTGTGTGTGTGTGTGTGTATGTGTGTGCGTGCACGTATACGCTCAAGATCTCTTTGGAAGACCTTCAGGAAGCCACCCCTGGCTCCTCCCTGGGCTGCTACTACACTGAAGTGCCGTAACGGGAGGGGTGCCTAATGTGGGTGAGGGAAGGGGGCACAGGGCATGCTCAGATCTGAAAAGCTTGGGATTCTTCCTACCACCTCCTGCAGCCCGGAAACAAGGTATTTGATTTATGAGCTAACTTTTAATTAAAAGAACAGCAGGAAAAAAAATCTCATTTTTCCTCTACAGGATAAATGGTTCACAGTCTGAGCTAATTTTGTTTCTTCTCCGAACGCCCCAGTGCTGCAGGGGCGTGTGCCTATGTGTGTGTGTGCATACGTGTGTGTGATGGGATGCTGGCGCAGTGCTCTGGGTCAGACCCTCTCTAAGGCTTCTTTGCTCCTGCGGCGGGACCCTGCCTCAAGCCTCTGGGTCTTGCTGTGTAGCCCCAGCGCCGGCTTCTTGCCCTGTATCACGGTTTCTCTTTGCAGCTTTTTCTGACGTCTTTACTTGAAGAGATGCTGTCAGTTCCGTTTTAAATTGACTGTAGAACTTTCCTTCCTTCAGCCACAATGATGTCTATGCTGTGTTTGGCGGAAGGAATTTTATTTTGGTGGTCACCCCAAATTCTCAGTATGTTTTGATTTATTTCTCTGACAGACCCTCATTACATCCCATTGGCACTTCGCAGTATGGAATTTACCAGACTCACAGCCCTTCTTCTCTGGGAGTTGATGGTCTCTAATATGACTAAATCCGACATGGAACTCACCCCTGGTGGGTTTGGGTATAAACCTGGCCTTTCTTATCTGACAACTTTTATTTTCTATCACTATCCATCACCTTTAGCAGTGTGAGAGGGACCACTGTCTTCTGTGTGTCCTACCTTCTAGAAGTACCAACGTTTATTTGATATTTAGAAATGTATTTCTTTCTATTTGCGAGGTATCCAGACCATACTCTTAGAATTTTCATACCTCCCTTCATCAGGAAGGACCATGGAGCACTGTCCAGTGGCTGCAGAAGCAGGAGCCAGGGGTCCTCATCCCAAAGGGCCTGCCCACCACTGCCCTCCTGGGACTTTTGGGGCAGCATTAGAGAGGAGCCACTGTGGCTTCTTTGCTCTCGAAGGAGAATCTGCCCATGAAACACACTGAAAAACCTCAGGAGAGCGGACCAGCGGAAGTCCCCAGCTAAGATAAGCCAGGAAACCAACTGCGGGACCACAAAGAGGGAGAAATTTGGGTTTGCACTCAGTGGCAAATTCTCATCCTTCTGCTGCTGACTCACTTCCAGGGACAAGGGACAGTCATCCCTGCACCCCCTGCCCCACCTGGCCCTTTGCAGGGCTTTGGTCTTATTTGCAGCAAACAACAGAGGGAATGAGCTCCAGCCCTCCCCCACCTCCTGCCGCTGCTGCATTTATAAATCCCCTGTCACAGCATGTCCTGGTATAAGCACGAGTGGAGGTTTGCAGGAATGTGAGCCACCAGCGTGCTGGTGTTTGTGGACTCACCTTAAAGCGCCAGCTCACAGTACCTGGGCTGTCCGGGCTGGAGTGGAGCAGGGTGGCAGTGCTCTAGGCCTCACCCTGCCTGCCCTCTGCTCCCACGCCCTGGCATCATCTGCACCTGCTCCTCTTGGGTGAGCGGAGGGAGGGACCCTTGTGCCCTCTACCTACGTTATGGGACCAGCAGTGACGTCCACTTTCCAACTTGTCAAAGTGATGTTTCCCAGAGCACTTGGAGGCCCTGGGGCTGTTCTGCCAGGTGAGATCATTGGTGCTAAATCTGTCTTTGCTGACAGCCCAGAACCCCGTTCTAGGGCCCCTGGCAGGCTTGGGAGGTAGTCGGCTGCGGGCGAGTCCCACATGTGCCCCGGCTCCCGCCACCACCTCTGTCTGGTGAGAGGTGCTTCCTTCTCCTCTGACAGTTCTCAGACCTCTGCTTTTCCGGGTTCCCTGTTCTAAAGATTTGCTTTTGTGCGTATGACCCCCACCTTTGTCCTGAGCTGAAAGAGCCTGCATAAAAACCAGCTTAGAGAGTGTGCCCAGACTCAGGAGAGATGGCATGCCGCTTCCTTACTTGTCCTCGTGTGTGGACAGTTGTCTTGCATCGCAAGCACTGATGGTTGATGTTTTCCAAGCCCACCTCTGGGGCCGTGAGCTGAATTGGGTACCAGAGCATCCTCACACTCCCGCGCGTCTGTGATCTATCGTTCTGACGAATGAGCTTGGAACTCGAAGGGTCCCAGGGACTACTGTTTAGAAACAAGGCTCGGGAGTCCCGTTAAGGAAGCAGGCCCACCTGAAATTGGAGGAGAGGACAGACTACTGCTCTCCTGGCGAGGGGTCCGGGCCAGAGCTCCACAGAAGTAACAGGAGACACACAAGGTTCCCTGCTGGGAGGACTCAGTCAGCAGCACCTTCAGAGGAATCAAGCCCTGGGGGAATGTAGGGGAGGGAGCAGCAGATACACGTCACCAGGTATTAGAAACAGCACAAGCTTATTGTCTTACAATTCTGTAGCTCAGAAATCCCACACTCACTGGGCTAAAATCGTGATGCCAGCAGGGCTTTGCTCCTTCCTGGAAGTTCTCGGGGAGAAGCTGTTCCCTCACCTTTTCCAGCTTCCAGCGGCTGCCCATGTTCCTTGGCTCACGGCCCCCTTCCTCCATGTTCAGAGCCAGCAGTGTGGCATCTCTCTGACCTTTCCTCTAGTGCATCTCCTGCTGACCACAGCTGGGAAAGGGTCTCTACTCTTAAGGATCCGTGTGGTTGGATTGGGCCCGTGTGGATACTCCGGGATAATCTCCCCAGGTCCTTAACTTCATGAGACCTGCCAAATCCCCTTTTCCATGAGAAGTAACAGAGTCTCTAATTCTGGAGATTAAGATGTGGACGTCTTTGGAGGGGCTATGATTCTGTCTACCACAGTAAAGATAGCTCTAACACATCTGCAAGATTGTTGGGGAAAGAAGTGTGAGGTTGAAAAGTTAGGGAAGCATACTGGGACCAGATAGGACCAATGGGAGGCCCACATCCAAAGAGAAGATAGGGAAAGTATTTAAAAAGATTGAAAATCCCATCAGACTTTGCCATGGCTCCCAGGCAGAGTACTTCAGCTTCTCCCATCCCAGCCAGATGGGGTGAGGACAGTCCTCCACGTTCCTGAGCCCGGGAAGCTCCACTGGCCAAGACAGCTTTGGGCTTTGCCTCTTGGACACTGGAACGAGAGGGGCCCTCTGTGAACTTATCAGTTTCAGTGACTTTATCTGGGGTCTCATTATGTGTAGGTTTGCTTTCCCTTGGTTTCAGAAGAGCTTTTTGGAAAAAAAAAAAAAAAAAAAAAAAAAAGGAAGCTTTTGGAAAGCTCATCTGTGTCTTAACTTTACAAGGTAAAGAAGGCTTTGTTCCCTGCAGCCTGTGCAGCAGCTACCAAAGCCCAGTGGGAAGATCTGGAACGAAACCTGTCAGCACGTAGGGCCAGTTGTAACAGCTGTGAACAGTGTCCCTGCCCCCAAAAGGGAGTCACCATCGACCTTGATTATTTACCGGTTGGGAAACCGTGATTGGCCAGGCTCATGTTTTTGTGTCTCTTTTTGTGTCCTTCCTGTAATTTCCCAGCACCACGGCCAGCTTCTACTAAGGTTTATTGTTGAACAAGATATGATTTTGGCATTATGAGATGATCAAACAAGAGAAGAAAAGGGCCTTTATGTCCTTGGTGATTTTAGGTGGGCAGAGCAAGTTAGAGTGGGCTAATGGATTCGTTAGAACAGATTGAAGTTCGTCTTCAATCTCGTATGTACAAAATAGAACTAACTTCCAGCCCCTGGGTGAATCGTCGGTGAAAGCTGGCTCTGCTTCGAAGGTGGAAACCACTGCTTCATCAGTCAGGGTTGGGGAGGGAAGAGAGAGGCTGGAAGATGAGGAAAAAGTGAGCAGCTACTGTGTGCTGTGTCCTTTGCTACCCATACCTTACAGTGAACGTCTAGGGCTCTCACAGCAACCCTGAATGGTGAGGATTTTTGCTGCAATTTTACCCCTGAAGAAACTCATATTCAGAAAGGTAGGGTGCTTGCTGGCACATAGACTCCCAAACCCGTGCCCTTTTAATACATTGTTATCTCCGCCTTTATGGATATAAATGACTTTTTTTGTTCCTTTTGCCTGTGTGCATTTTAGAGCTCAACTTGGCTTCCCCATCAAATATCCAGTTCTGTGTAGGGGTGAGGCAGGGGCATGTGGGGAGTTTGAGGCTCCAGAAAGAAACACTCGGTACTAACATTTTCGGGTAGCTCTCCATGCTGGAAGCTTCTAGGCATTCCAGGGCGTGTGTTCTGAGCCTCAGAGAGAGTGGGCCTTTTCTCTCACTGCCTGTAGAAGTCCCTGGACCCTCACTGCAGGCTTCTATATTGCAGGATTGATCTCAACTGGGTTTGTGAAAATGAACAGCTGATGTGTTATATAATTCCTTTTCTCTTCATATGTGTGTGTAACAGTACATACATAAATATAGTGTGTGTGTGAGTGTGTGTGTGTGTGTGTGTGTGTGTGTGTGTGTGTGTTCGGGGTGTGTTCCTGGAAAGGCTGAAGAGGACATGTTTGCCATTTTTGATGACTTATTCTAAAGCTTGGCTCTGCCTTACTTATCATTCTGCTTCACCTAGTCCTGCAGGAAGAGGGAGAGAAGTAACAGGACAGCAGGCATAGAAAGGGACCCTAGAACATTGTGTGGGCCTGTGACTGCCATTTCTCCTTTCTCACCACGAGGCCAGGACTTCCCTGTCTGACCTCTGCTCTTTGGGTTCCTGAAATGAGGATTTTTTTTTCCCTTCACAGTTCACTGGGATTGAGTGTGCCAACTAATAACACTGTTAGGAAAAATTATTTGTGTAGAATATGTGGGGAGTATGCATAAACATTCATTTACAAAATGATTAATGGGGACTGTTTCTAAATAGAGTCTTGTTAATGTGAATTATAAGTTTTCAACAATACCCTGTGTATGGGTGTGTGTATCAGTCATTTAAAGCCTTACAGTTTGATGCCCTGTGGTGACCTAAATGGGAAGGAAATCCAAAAGAGAGGGGATATATGTATACGTATAGCTGATTCACTTTGCTGTACGGTAGAAACTAACACAACATTGTAAAGCAACTATGCTCCAATAAAATTTAAAATGAATAAATAAAGCCTTACAGTTTGAAAGTAAAAATTTTCCTAACTCCGTCGTAATTACTTCAAACTTATCTAAGCCCGGTTGATACCAGACTACAGGGTTTTGTGCCAGTTCTTCCAGAGAATTTAGAAGGAGGGGCTCTTCCAACTCAGTCACGCCAGGATTGATTGGGGAGCACACCCAGGTATACCTAGGGAGGCAGCCAAAGAGCCAGTTGGAGGCTGGGTGTGTATGAGCATGTGAGAGCCATGTGTAATTACCGCTGATGGCGTTAGAGGGGACAGGTGTTTCATTAAGTTTGAGAGATTTGGAACATTTTAACTCTACCATGGTGGGATGCTGGCATTCCAAAGTGAGCTAGCAAGGATCCCACTGCCAAGAAGCTGTATTTCTCAGCAGCGCTGTCATCCAGGGATGGCATATTTTACCACTTGGACACCACTGTCCTAGATGATGAGCTTATTTAAAATATTAGAAAGACTCGGGAACAATATACTCCCACACCACTTGTGAATGCTCTTGTAGGCCATCACGGGAATAGACTGAAAGTCTGGTCCCTGGTTCACCGCTTTGACATTTTCTGATCTTGGGCAGTAACCTTGGCCTCCGCGTGTGTTAATTTCCCCACTGTCTTTTGAAAGCCAGAAAACGAGCTAGTGAAGCAGACCTTTGAGGAAGCCCTCGATGAGAGCAGCCTGGGAGTAGACCAGTTTTCCGAGCCCAGGATTGGTGGGCCAGGTTGGCCGAAGCAGGGTAGTAATGAGGCCAAGGTCTTTCACGTGCCCCCCTACAGGGGGACAGCAAACAACTCTGGCTGGTGGCCTCAGGCAGAACCCTGAGCTCTTGCCTAATGGGTCACCTTGACCACAAAAGTGTGTGACTGATGCAGCTCTGGAAAAATAATGCAAGCCCCATGCCCTCCCCATTGTAGTCAGTGAGCCTCACACCTCTTTTGGCCCAAGACCAGCCACTCTGCAAAGCTAGGGGAATGGCTCCAGGGAGGGGGGGCTGGGAGCTCCTTCTCTTGTTTGGTTACTTATGAATCAGGAGCCAATTCTCGAGCAGGCAGGAGAATCAGGGCCTGTGGGACCCCGACCCCTTCCCCACCAGGAACTTCCCCCACCAGGAACTTCTCGGGCTGTCTTGCAGCTTTCCCATGTGTGAAACAAGTGATAGGTGGTATTACCTGATGGGGCTCTTTAGGGGGTTGCTAATGGCTACTATGACCAGCTCAGGGGGCCAGGGGTGACAGTGCAAGTTCCTCTAAGAGGCTACAACACATTCCAGGCAGGTGACATCCCCGCCCTCCCCGGAAGTCTCCTACTCAGAAAACTGAGAATTTGTGAGCAGATGACTGCATCCAGGACCATACTCTTTTAGGCTTCTTGAGAATTGGCTTGGCAGTTTGACTTTATGAAAAGAGTACAGAAAATGTTTACGAAACTACTGAAGGAGGGAAATGGAGGGGTCGGGGAGAGGAAAAGATGGAAGAGATGGAAAGGGCATGAATGCCCCACAGGAGGGGGTTGCGCCTAGAGAAGATTGCTGTTCGGGTGCTGGTCACATCCTGCTGCCACGCTGGGAGCCTGAGTTATGCACCCCATGCTCCTCAGTTAGTGGGGCTGAACCCAGCACAGGGGGGATTTGTTGTCTGGCCAACATTTAGTGCGTGCTTGCTAAGCGTGGACGTTGCTCTGGTAACGTGCACCTATTCATTAATTCAATCCTCAGGACTGCCCTACAGAGCAGACATGCTTGTTATTGCCAAGGACATGAGGAAACTGAGGCCCAGAGAGGCTCAGTGGCTAACCCAAGACTACGCGATTAAAGCCGTGGAGGCAGGATCCCAATGCAGACTCCTCAGAGCCCATGCTCGTGCCCATCACGCTTTATTGGTCTCAGGCCGAGCACACAGTGGTCATCCATGATGCCTGCAGCCTCCCAGAAATATCAGATGGTACCCTCTGCCTCGTATCTGTCCCTCAGACTGAGACAGGCCCTCTCTCTTGCATCCTCCTTGCCCTGAGATCTTTGGTAGCTAAGCAGTGGTGGATGACTTCTCCCTGCCTATCTGGTTGATGGCTTCAGTATTTCCGTGTCCCAGGGAGAGAGGCGGAGCCATGTGGCTCCCACTGGCTGACCTCCTGATGTTTTCCAAGTTGAAGCCCAGCCCCCGGCCGTGGGGGCACCCGGGACGGTGGCCTGTCATTGCTCGTGTGCTTTCTACTGCCTTTGAAAGGGATGCTCTCTGGCTCTAAGCTGGCATCTCTGCTTCCCGAGCCTCCTCTTTTTCCAAAAATGTGCATTTCTAAGGAAGCAGATGGGCTTACGGTGGCTCTTCCAGCCCCTCTCTCCTCCAGCTCCACAGGGAGTTTTCTCCTCCTGGTTTTTCTGCTTTCTTTCCTTCCCCCAAACCTTCTGCCCATGTCCCTTTCAAGTCTGTGAGAGCACTTTGCTCATTTGGGCTCATTGGCCTGAGCTGACACCCCTGGTGGCCATGGTCCTGGTACCACAGCACAGGAGAGAGGAGGAAGGGCTTTTTCTGTGAATGAGACAACTCCTTGTCCTCAGGCTCAGTAGCCACGGGTCCAGGGAAATTCTGGATGGTGTTACTGTTGGACTACATTTTCTCACTTAGAAAACACTGTCATTATTTGGGTGGGGGAAGAGGCCCTTAGGTGACTTTGCTCCAGTCCAAGCACCAAGATCCTCTTTCCTAGACTTCTTACGAGACTTCAGAGCAAAGGTTTTGAAGCATTTTAGAGAACTTTTTCTTTGAATAAAACCTCATAAGGAAGTCAAACATAAAATATAAAAGTCAGGTCAGGCTGAAGTTGGCAGGGTAGGTGAGGGGAAGAGGGACCTGATTTCAGAGGCTGCCCCTTTGTCTTCCCACTGGCCCCCAAGACTCCTAGGACACCTCATGGATTGCAGGAAGCCCTACGGAGTACAACAGGGCGCCCCCATCCTACACAGTTGCCTTGTGGGTGGTCTAGACTGAATGATGAAATTGTCCTGGTGTCTGGGCTGTGTCCTGTGTCCCCTGGGTGGACCTCCGGAGAATGGGGGAGGCATGTGTGCGAGGGGATGAAAAGAGGGAGGGGAACTTCCACTGATTCACTGTCACACCCTCTCAGTAGATGGTACCTGGGCTCCCTGGGGCTGCATCAGGCTCTGAGTGATGGTTCTTACAGGGAAGCCAGCCCTCGAGAAATGTCTTGAATGTGATTGGGCATCCTCTCTCTCAGGGTTATGAGGACAATGGCTGTTGGCCAGGCCACCTTTGTCTTGAGGATGAGATGTTTCCATCTGAGAAACATCCTTGAAGACAGGTGCTGGCCCGCGTGCCAGGTCGGGAATGGTGTCTACTGAGCTTGTGTGACAGAGTATCTGAGCTACTAGTGTTCTTTTAACCCTGTTGAGAACGGTTGGGCTAAGTCGGGGCAATTTTCATTTTGGTAATCAGTAAGAGCTGTGTTGGCAAGTGTCACCTGCATCACTACCACCACCAGATACTTAGGGACCTCCTCTAAAATTTGTGTCCCGTGTTATAATTTGCAAAGCCCTTTCATATGTTACCACATTTAAGTGGTGCACACACACCTGTTAGCGGCAGGGTGGGGACTCAACCATCACATCTCTGATTCCGAGTCCAATGCCATTTTCGCTCTTCCACACGTGCCTTCAGTGGGCACACCTGGCGGCTCAGGTCAGAAGAGGAGCAAGGTGCAGAAAGGCGAGATGAATTAAGGAATGCTAGCAGGTTCTCTGCAATCCCCTCCAACATCTCCCCTCATATTCCTGCCTGCCTCCCCCTCCTTCCTAGGTGAGACGGAGCTGGGCTCTTCCCAAGCACATCCCCATTGTTATTTTCCGCATCTCACACCATGTGTATTGCTATTTTTATCCTGTACTAGAAACTATCGAGTGGGGGAGAAATGTTAATTGGTATTATTACAGCAAACTGTGTCCTAGTAACATCGCAATTCAGAGGTAAGCTCTCCCCTCCCCTCCCCTGCCTTTTGGGCAAAGATAGGGGATCTTATTCATTTGGCTGACAGCCAGCATGGTTTCTGTAGCTGCTGCTGAGCCTGTGTAGGGACGGATTCAGGACTCTGGCATCTATCGGCCAGGCTGCCGGGCCTCCGTGGCGTGGTTAGTTTATGCAGGAAGGACTCGAGGGTGGGTGGAGTTGTGATGAATTTGGTTCTGTTTTGTCCCCTGAAACTAGACGGGAGGGATAGTCTGTCTGCTCAGGAAGCTCTCATGGGGTGCGGCTTGCAGGGTCTGGGGGCAAGAATCTGGGACATTTGTATTCGAGGTCCAGCTGAATGTAAGTTGTGTCCTCTTAAGTCAGAGTGAAGAAGGAACCGATTAGAAAAGAATGGCAATGAAGTCAGACAAGTTTTGCTCAACCTCCAGAAGAAAGGAAAGAAAGGGGGTTCAAAAAACAGGCTGTCCGCTGGCTACCAGGGTTCAAACCCTGACAGCTTTCCTTCCCAGCCATATGACCTCAAGCGAGTCTCTCCTCCTTTCTGGCCTCAGTTTCCTCATCTGTAAAAGGGGTGGGGGGCTAGTGAAGTGTGCCTCGCTGGGCTGCTGTGAGGATTAAAGC
This sequence comes from Lipotes vexillifer, assembly GCF_000442215.2. Lineage (NCBI taxonomy): Eukaryota > Metazoa > Chordata > Mammalia > Artiodactyla > Lipotidae > Lipotes > Lipotes vexillifer. Next base: position 828,139 of record NW_006782674.1, on the reverse strand, counting down.
ACATGGCACAAAACACATAGTAAGGACTCTGAAAAGTAAAGCTTTCATGGTGAATTTTTTCTCAGGTGCCCTGAGACTCCTGAGGGCCAAGAGTGCAGGAAGGCAGTGGGAGATGGAAAACCCAGATTCCAGCCTGGTGGTGTCCGCTGATTGCTCAAACCCACCCACGTGGATAATATCTTCCAACTCCTCTTGGTCCCCCCCCTTCTCTACGGTGGGAAGAATCAGTTTGATTTCATGGAACCCTAAAACTTATTTTTTATAGTCCTCATTGCTTTTTAAAAATTATTATAGCAGCCTATATTGTTTGTGGAAAATGTAGAAAAAGAATAGACAAGAAAAATGAAAAATCACCTGAAATCTTACCACCTTCAGAAAATGACTACTGACACAAGAGTGGATTCTTGTGTGTTTTTTTCTGTAAACATGTACCTTAAATATACGCATAGTTGAGGTAACATAACATATATAATATATACACATTTTTGTATCGTGCTTTTCCCCCACTTTTCATTGTGAAGATATCCCCAGGTGATTAAATATCCTTCAAACATGATTTTTAATGACAGCCTAATATTTTGTAATGCAGTCCTTGCTCTTCTGTATCTTTAGGCTTTCTGGCTTCCTTTTTAATGCATTTATTTCCTGTTTCCTTTTTATCTGTTAATTTTTGCTCTGTGGATTGGATTTTCTCCGCCTTCCTTCCCTCTGGTAATTTGGAAAATATTCACCCTATTTGAACTTAATAGTGATTACGCTTAGGCTTTTGAAAGTGTATTTAAAGCCCATAGGCATCAAAGTTAAAATTAAACAGCATGGTTTTATGTCCTTCCCGTCCCCCAACTTTCCAGTTTTCACTAATATGACCTAGGTTTTGAGACTCATACTAATATTTTTACATTATGATCATTTCAGTATTCATTCATCCCTTTCAAACATTGTTTTGGGCATTCCCACTATTGAATCATTGAAATTACACTAAGTATTTAGATAACTTGAACAGCTATTCATTGCTCAAGGGTCTGTCACCCTGCAAATTCCCCACCTATGGGTTCTTAATTTTGATCGGTCTTTTGGTAGATCAGCATTAGCCTTTAAGACATTCTTTTTTTTCATGAAGGGAATACTGGTAATGCGATTTTTAAGCCCTTGAATGTCTGAGAGTGTCATTCTGTTGACCTTACGTGTAAATGGCAACTTGGTTGAGTATTTTTCTTTCCTCAAAGTTGTTGAAATTACTTCATTGTCTCTGAGCAATGAACACAGGAGAGAAGCCCAAGGCCAATTGGATTTTGATTGCTTTGTAGGTTTTTTCCTTTTACTTGTCTAAACGTTTATAGAATGTTCTCTAGATACCAAAGAAGCGTTTCAGGATGTGTATACATGTTGATCTAATTTCTTTTGCTTTATATTTCAATATACTCTTTCAACCTGCAGCCTCCAATTTTCAACTCAGGAAAGTTGATAATGATAATTGTCTGCATAAATATGTTAGGTCTCCTGGTTGTGTTGTTCAGGTCTCATTTTTTTCCCCTTACTATCATCCAAGTTCTGGGAAAGCTTTTCAAGTGTATCTCTCCTTCCTTAACTTGACTGTTTGCAGTATGCTTTCTGCTGCTTTCAGTGAGGTTTTAACTTGGGCCCTTCATCTAAGCTTGCCTGACCTGAGCTCTTCCCTTCTAGACCAGAAGTGGAGGACAAAGTACAGCTGAAGTCTAGATCTGTCCCCTGCGTATTGTCTACTGGTTTGGGGAGCCAGGTTGAGTAGTTGCGAAAGTTGAGTCGTTGCCAAAGAGACCTTGTGGCCCTCAAAGCCATCACTAGTTACTCTCTGGTCCTTTAAAGGAAAAGTTTGCTGACCCCTGCTCTAGATACTACTTACTTTGATTTTTTTCAGACCAAAGTCCTCTTGAATCTTCCTGAAAATCAAATAAGAAAATTTCCCAAGCATTCTCTTTCTCTCTTTTCTCTCATAGGAAATCTCTCTCACAGGAAGATATTTCTTATCGGTCATCGTTTTTTATTTTTATTTATTTTTTGATATCCTTTCTGTGTATTTTTCCCTGTTTGTCCAGCCTTACAAAGGGAGGTTGTGTGGGCAGGGATGATGGGTCTACAAGAGAGAGATGTAGGCTTCGTTCTGAAATGTTTAGGTTTCCAATACGTCTCTCTCTCTCTTTCTCAATCTCTCTCTCTCTGTGTTTGTTTTTCACTGAAAAACCAAATTCACCCTCATAGTGAGTGATATGTGAGATTAGCAGAGGGTGGGATTCATTCTTCCCATTTTATGCAGTGAAGGAAGGAAAGAGAGAAACCCAGGCACAGGGAAGCTTTGACAAGATACACACAATTTTGAGTTTAAACACTGCCTTCTTGCTTTGAAGCCCCCAATCTACTTCTAAGGTGGCAGCCCACCTCCAGGTGTCCTGACTTCATTTGGCTCCGCCTTGGTGAAACCTTACCCAGGGCCCTTCAGGACACCTGAAGCTCTCGAAGGCTACAAAGCTGTCATGCCAGGGGTGGACTTGATGGAGACCCAGGAGGGAGGGGTGGTCATGCAGCTATTTTTGAAAATATTTGGCGAATTCATGATTTGAATTCTTTTTGTGTTGTACGCGAACTGTACATAGTCATAAGTATTCTTGCCATTGGCCGCCATCTTGGAATTCCCACACCTGGACTTTCAGAAGCAGAAGGTGAGAATGTTTACCTGCACAAAGCTGGGTATATTTGCTAACTAACAGAAAATATTGTGTGAGAGTGGTACCCCTACACCGTGCGTATCCTCAGAGGCTGGCAGAGTGACTGTATTGCATGCGTGTGTGACCCTCAGAGGGGGAAGTGGGTAGAGAAGGGGCAGGGTGTGGGCGCACTTCTTTGTAAAAACGTGAATTTGAAAATCAGGCATATTTGCAATTTAGTCAACTCTAATTATCTGTACTTCTGGAAGGGAGGTGTGATGCGGATAACTGCAACCAGCAAATAATTGAAAAATGATTCCCACTTGGTTCTGGGATAGTTTATATTAACTGTGGAGGAGGCTCCAACGTCACATCAGGCTCCCCACCACCCCACTCCCACAGGTTTTCCCTCTGCTCTGTGCTAGCTTGGGCTGGTGGTAAAACAAGCCCAGATTTTCCAACACGCTGACCATTGGCCCGAATGTCTGGGGGGAGTGGAACTATGAATTGAAAATTGCCAAGGGAAACAAGCCCACACAAAACCTCAGGACTGGACCCCATCCATCTTCTTCCCGTGGCATCACTAACACCCTCTTGGGCCTCACCTGAAAGAATCTTACAAAATCAAATTTACTATAGCCCGCTTACTGCTCTTCTCTCTGTCCCTGGCTTTCCTCTCTGTACTGCCAAGGAAATATGATCGGTCCACTTCACATTTGCTGCCCTTTAGTTTGTTCCCAGGGTCTTTTTTTTTTTTTTTTTTTTTTTTTGGGACGGGCCTCTCACTGCCGCGGCCCCTCCCGTTGCGGAGCACAGGCTCCGGACGCACAGGCCCAGCGACCCCGGCCCACGGGCCCAGCCGCTCTGCGGCATGCGGGACCCTCCCGGACCGGGTCACGAACCCGTGGCCCCTGCACCGGCAC
>NW_006782674.1:820549-824300 GCF_000442215.2 Lipotes vexillifer | reverse complement strand
ACAGGCTCCGGACACGCAGGCTCAGCGGCCATGGCTCACGGGCCCAGCCGCTCCGCGGCACGTGGGATCCTCCCGGGCCGGGGCACGAACCTGCATCCACTGCATCGGTAGGCGGACTCTCAACCACTGCGCCACCAGAGAAGCCCCCAGTGTCTCTTGAATGATAAATTATAACCAAGGAGGTTGAATTTCAAATAGGAAAAGAAGGTGGGGAATCTTTTCCTAAACAAAAAGTCTTATTGGTGTTAAAAACAAGATCTTATTTAAATTCTTTCCCTGTGCTTTTCCATGCAATGTTTTAATTCGGGATTCTGTCCCAGAAGGCTGGGAATTTGCTCCCAAAGTCACTATCTGTGTTCAGATGAACAGCCCAAAGGGTCCAAGAGCCTCATGGCCGGATGGCAGGAGGCAGGTGGAAGCTGGGCTGCGCTCTGGCTTGGTTATACCGTGTGAGTGGACCTGCCTCCCCCAGGCCCACGGAGACGTATGTGTTCGTGCTTACTAAGCTCATGTTTCGGGGCTGTAAGTGCATCCCATGTCCCCACAGTATATGGACATGAAAGGAAAATGAGGGCTTTGCACGTTGCAGAGATGTAATTATGGTAATAAGCAGACCTTGTTGGCTCTGTGTCCTGTTTGGCATTTAACCCAGCTATCTGCTGCAGCAGCTTGGGGAGTGGAGGGGCTTGGTGGGGGAACCATTTCCCAACTTGGGTTTCTTGGGTGACTTTTTACTGAACTGTCATATTCATACAGGAAAGGGCGAACCTCCTAAGTGTATGCCTCGGTGAGTTTTCAATTACAGGACTCCTCCATGTACCCAAATCAAGAAACAAAACAGTCCCCGTTTCCCATAACCCCCTAACCCCATTCCAGTCACCGCCCCTACCCTCCCGAGGGCAGCTACCCTCTGAACCTCTCACAGCGCAGATTAGGTTCTCTGGTTTTGTACTTTATACAAATGGAATCACGCGGCACCCACTGTCTTGTGTCTATTCATTTTGCTCTCTTTCATGTTCATGACATGGATCCCTATCACTGCATGCAGTTGCAGTTTGTTCATTTTTGTGTTTGTATAGCATTCCTTTGTGGAACTGTACTTAAATTTATTTTTCTGTTTTATCACTGATGAGCATTTGAATGGTTTCCCATTTTTGCCTTTTATGAACAGTGCTGTTCTTAAAACTCTTGTGTATGTCTTCTGGAGACCATACATCCACACTTCTACTGCTGATGTACCTGGGAGGGAAATTGCTGGGTCATTGCCTATATGAATTCAGCTTTAGTAGAAAATGCCAAAGATAGACTAGATATTTTTAAAGGGCTTTTTAGTTGTGGGAGGCTGGTTAACATCCTCACCAGAAAATGGCAGAAAGGAGGTAGCTTTGCTTTTTCAGACGGCACAGTGTAGTTGGTTTTGGAGGGAGATAGACCTGGGTATATCAGTTCAACATTGAGTGTCCACTGTGTTAAGTGACAGTCTGTATTAGTTTCCGAGGGCTGCTGTAACAAGTTACCGCAAAGTTGGTGCTTAAAACAACACAGACTTATTCTCTTGCAGTTCTGGAGGTCAGGAGTCCAAAATGGGTCTCAGTGAGTAGAAATCAAGGTGTCCGCAAGACTGTGCTCCCTCCAGAGGCTCTAAAGGAGAGTCCATTTCCATCTCCTTGCCTTTTCCGGGTTCTAGAGCTGCATTTCTTGACTCACAGCTCCTCCCTCCACCTTCAAGGCCAGCAGCGTAGCAGCTTTAAATCTCTCTGTTCTCTCTTCACATTGCCTGCTCCTCTCTGTAGCCAAAGCTCCCCCCACCAGCCTCTTATAAGGACACTTGTTATTGCATTTAGGAGCCACCCACCCACATAACCCAGGAGAGTCTTCCCATCTCAAGATCCTTAACTTAATCACATCTGCAAAGTCTCTTTTGCTATGTAAGGTAAGTCCCAGGTTCCAGGGATAAGGGCCTGGATGTTTTTGGGAGCCGTGACTCAGCCCTGTCTCTTGATTTTCACCATGTCATCCATGACACCCACCTTCATAAAGCATCGTCACCCTACCTCACAGGGTTGCCGAATTGTGCTGCTGCTCTCTGTGATTCTTGTTGTGTTGTGGGAAAAGATCCCTGGATGGGACCAGATAAGTATATTTAAAGGATAGATGATGATTTGTTTCATCAGATTGTTAACTTATCTCCAGTGGTAACAAAGACTGTCAAACAGATAGGAAGGAAAATGTCAAAATACAGGACACCCGAAGTGCAATGTGGGATCTTGGATCGGGTCCTGGAACAGAAAATGCACATTCGTAGAAAAACTGGTGAAATCCAAATATAAGCCTATGGTTTAGCCAATTTTGTCTTAGGAATTGTGCCGTGGTTCTGTAAGATATTAACGTTAGGGGAAGCAAGGTGAAGGATATACAGGAACTCTCTGCATTATCTTTACAGCTCTTCTGTAAATCTAGAATGACTTCAAAGTAGAAAGTTAAAAGAAAAAAAAGGAGGGGCACTCAGGTACCAGTGGAAAAGCTCCAGATGCCATCTGTTTATGTGACATGAGAGACAGGGGCCATTGTCGGCGGAATGAATGTAGAGATCCAAACAGTAGTGATGAGGTTTAAAACGTATATAACCATTTAAGTGTAAATGGAGGTTGGCGGGGTGTGAGACCAATAAGATGGTGTTTGTTATTTTGGTGGGAGCATATGGGTCATCTCCAGTCCCACCCAAGGCTCCCTGGGGGAGCGGGGCTGAGGGTGGTCCTCGGGTGTGAATGGAGAGGAAGTCCTGCCCTCGGTCTCTGATTGATTCATCAGCTCCTCTCGGCCCTCCTCCCGGCCCTTCTCCCCTCTCTTCCTGGCCCCATCACGAGCTCAGTCTAAGGGCTCCCCAGTGGCCAGCCGCCTCACAGCTGAGTTGTTATCTTCCCGTCACACACTTATCTGGGCACGGTTAGAGCTTCCTAATAAAATTTGTCACTGACTGTAATCCCATCACTGTCCAGACCTGGTTGATTAGCCCCTCTGGTTGTTTTGGCTTTGCTCTGCACCTCCAGCCTCTTCGGAGTAAATTGGCAGGGAGAGGAGTTCAGAGAGAGCTCTTGGCCCTATAAAAAGAGAACAGAGAAGACGCAAACCAGGGCCACCAGCTACTTGTACAATAATTAGATACAAATGGCTCAGTCCCGCTCCTGCCACCCGGTCAGCCCTACTTCAGGCCGCCAGGGCCAGAAGCGGGAGAGGGGCTGCCTTCTCTCGTGGTGCCAGAAGCTGCAGAGACTGGCCTCGCCTCCGCGCTCCTGACCGCTCCGCGTGCTGCCCGCACTCGTCCTCGGTCTCCTGAGATGGGGAGAGGGGATGATGAGGTGGGGCGGAGGCGGAAGCTTCTAGTCCGCTTCCTGGGAGCCACGCCACCACACCCCACACTGGCTGTGGACTATCTGGGCCACACTCCCGTCCTCTCCGCCAGGCTCCACGGAGTGTCCTCGCAGGCTCCTGTGACTGTATAACTCTCTTCACAGCTGCGTGCTTGATGCACAGCCCAGAAGCCCAGAAAGAGAGAGTATGTGGAGAATGCAAAGGGGGGCTCCTCTGAGGCGCACCTTCACTCAGCAGCTAGCTTGCGGTGCCCCCAAAAGCTGTACAGACTGTGACTGGTGCGGGTGTGCAGGTGTCTGCGGGAGCGCGCTGGGATTTGCCGCGACTCTAAATGTCCATGCAAACGGCCACCCTCCTCAGCTCTGTGTGTGTGTGTGTG
>NW_006782674.1:806589-820438 GCF_000442215.2 Lipotes vexillifer | reverse complement strand
GTGTGTGTGTGTGTGTGTGTGTGTGTGTGTGTGTGTGTGTGTGTGTGTGTGTGTGTGGTGTACACACCGGCACGCTTGGCTCTGTGCTGGCCCTTTCTCCCTTCTCTCCAGCTCTGCTTTGCCGCACAGCTGCCACCTGCCTCCCTTCCGCTCCCTCTGCGCCATCCTGGGAGCCAGCTGCCCCTCCCGGCTCCTGACGCGACCCTGTTCTCTGTGAGTCTCCCTTTATCTCTGGACGTCTCCTTCCTCAGCCATCAGGGCTTCGTGCTCTCTCTTCGGGCACCTGCCGGGCAGGAGGTAAACACCAGAACGACCGGAGTAGGTCCCGGCCGCGCAGGTGCGGGGAGCCCAGGCGAGGCCGGAGGCTGGAGACTGTGCTGCCCCTCGGAGCCCCCCGTCCCCCTGCGGTCGTGGCCCCTCCGTGGTCGGGAGGTGGCACCCCTGCAGCCTCCGGCGCCCGCCCAGGGCCAGGGTGCAGGGCCCCTGCTCTGCTGGCCAGCATCAGGCCCAGCAGGGCCGCGGCAGGCACTGTGGGAAGGCAGACAGCTCACGGTGGGGACAGAAGGGGGTGGCCATAACACAGGACCATAAACTCCATGGCTTACACAACAGAGGTTTATTGTCGCATGATTCTGGAGGCTGGAAGTCCAAGATTAAGGGGTCGGCAGGGTTGGATCCTTCTGGGACTTGTCTCCTTGGCTGGTGGATGTCTGTCTGTCTTCTCATGGCCTTCCCTACGCACCTGTCAGTGACCATATTTCCTCTTCTTATAGGGATGTCAGCCATACTGGATTAAGGCCCACCCTAATGACCTCATTTTAATTCAATTACCTTTTAAAGACCTTATCTCCAAATACAGCCTGAGGTGCTGTGGTGAGGACGTCAACATACGAATTTTAGGGGACACCGTTCAGCCCATAACAAGGTCCTCTCTGCCTGATCTCTGTAGGGCCGTTTCCCAGTGGCTCTGGCTAGAGCCAGGACGTGCCCCTCACAGAACCCGAGCTCTTTCTCTTGCATGGCAGCTTTTGGTTTTGTGGCTTGCAAATTCACTGCAGAGAAAATGGAGGGTTTGGAGGGGGGCTATGCTTTTAATAATTTTGGAGGAGGAGCAGGCAATGCAACGTAGTGGCGCAAACTACGCCACTACTGTGGGAGGAGACAGTAGTCGTGTGGCCTCGATCCAATTACTTCTCCCCTCTGTGCGTGTTTTCCTATCCACACCACGGGGCCGTGAGGAGTAAGTAGGATCCTGTGTGTGAAATGCCCAGGCACACAGTAGGTGCTCAACACCTGCTTCCTTCACTTTCAGTTTCAGTACTGATGCCACTGCCACCCTGCAGACAGGACAGTGTGGTGATGACAGACACCCTGCACCCAGTGGGCTACTTGTCACATACCTGCTGTTCACACAAAGGAGCTGGGACAAGGGTCTGCTGAGTACTCAGGGCAAACCAAATTCTGCTGCTTCTGAAAAAACCACACTCGAATGTCATTTCTGCTGATGCGGTCAAAGACAAAAATCTCTGTACATAAAGTGGTTATATTTTCATTGAAAGCAATGTCCAGTCTCAAGGGGTGGTTTGAACACAAACTTTGAAAAAACTCACTGGGGGCAAAGGATGGAACTCAAAACTGGAATCCCTTTTCGCTACAAGAGTGGTTCTTTTTTTTTTTTTTTTTTTTTGCAGTACGCGTGCCTCTCACTGTTGTGGCCTCTCCCGTTGCAGAGCACAGGCTCCGGACGCGCAGGCTCAGCGGCCATGGCTCACGGGCCCAGCCGCTCCGCGGCATGTGGGATCTTCCCGGATCGGGGCACGAACCCGCGTCCCCTGCATCGGCAGGCGGACTCTCAACCGTTGCGCCACCAGAGAAGACCAGAGTGGTTCTTAAAACTTGAATGTAATTCAGAATCACCTGGGGGCCTGGTTAGCACACAGATTGCCGGGCCCCAGTTTCTGATTCCATAGACTCAGAGTAGGGCCTGAGAAGTTGAATTTCTAGCAAGTTCCCAGGAAATGCTGACGCTGCTGGTCCGGGGACTGCACGCAGAGGAGCAGTACCCCACAGCATTAGTCTCTGTTAAGGTCTGTATCACCTTTTTCCCTCCAGCCTGTCCTGTCTTTGCTGTCGTCCTGTCTACCTGATCTGATTTTTCTGCTCTCATCCTGGGCACAGGGCGGGTTTGTTGAAACTGCTCCATCCTCTGTCTGACTTACATAGGCTTTTCACCTGTTAGTGGGCAGCTGTTTCTTTGGCCTTCTCCTCTTTTTTTCACTTTCACCCTCTTTTTGTATTTGGGCCTCCAGGTACGTCATCATGACCAAAGAGTAGACCTGACCTGGGGTACAGCTCCCTCAGTGATGCCTGTGCTGACCCCAGTTAGGAGGAGTCAGATGCAAAAAGAGCATCATTCCCATTGCCATTCCTCATCTTCTGTACCCCCGTGTGCCCCTACCCCAGCACACCAATTCCCTGGCCCCAATTCCCTAATCACTTTGCCAGAGTAAATAATTGCTGGTGTGTGGTGACCCCAGGTCATAGCCAATGGAGGAATGTAATTAAGGCCTTCATTTCCGACCGTCTTGGGAGCTGTCTCCCAGCTGATACTTGTTCCTCCGGTCCCGTGCGCTGGTGCTTGTATCCTCCCGACCCTTCCCCTTCTGAGGCCAGAGAGCTTGGGGTGGAATCGAGTTGCTCATGTGCAGATGCGGGTGTTGCCTTCCTTTGTGTCTTCCCTCGCACGGAGGGAGAGGGCAGAACATCCTCTCCCCGGGGGCTGGGAGCACAGCCTCTCACGCGACACCTCATAGTGTGTGCGTGCTCTTTCATGACCATTTCCGGGAGGGATCTGAGCCCAGAAACTTGCTCTGTGCCGCATCTTTTTGGATTCCTCAGCACCACATGGCCACCATTGCTTTTCCAGCGTTAGACCATCTGATGACATTTTCCCCTTGTGTTTGGAGCCCTACTAATTCGTGCTTGCTGTGGATGGGCCTGGGTGAGCTGCCCTGGGTTGAGAAGGCCTGAAGGACTTGGAATGTGTCACGGTGGGTGGGACCCTAACATGGGAGGCAGAAGCCTTGCCTTTTACTCGTGCCTCTTCCATCTCTCGATCCATACTGATTTCCCTTTGTCTTAAATGCATGGTGCCCGGGTGCTTTGTTGGGGGAGATGATGACAGATAACTGCTCTTGACTTCTCTTGGAAACATTCCCCCTGGTCAAAGCAGGGGAAGAAAACATCTTCTTGCCTTTACTCTGATTCCTAAAGCTTAGCCAGATTTGAGACAAAAATAAACCCATGACGACTCCAAGAGAAAGGCCGAGAATCACTTGTATGTCCTTCCAGCCCCAGCGTGCCTTTCTTGGAATGGGAGCGGGGGAACTACTGGGGAAGAAAGAGGGCAGTCAATGTTATGTAATGTTTTGGTGTCTGATGCCTGGAGCCTCATTTTGGAAGAAGGTCCAGTCTGACCCTGAGGGAAGCAGAAATTTTACTGATTTAAGAAAAGGAGGCTCATTGGCCGTCATCTCTAGGAAGGTCATTGCTGCAGTAAACTTGCACAGCCCACACGTTCTACCCGCGTGCCTGTGTGGACCCCAGCCTGGTATGCCTGGTCAGTTCCGGGCCACTGAGGCAGCTGAGGGGTGCAAGCTTGCTCTCTCTGAGTGGGCCTGGCGTGGCCTTCCCTTCCTGGCGTCCCGCTGGGCCCAGGAATCAAGCTCTCAGCTCCTTCTTCTCCTAGGAAACTCTCCTCGGGCAAAGATGTGTCCTTGACAACTCACAGCCCACTGCTGTTTCCCCACTGGACACATCAGGCACAGGTAACAACAAAATGCAAGGGGGGGCCAAAAAAGGAACGTCCTTTCCTTGCTGGAGGTCAGTGCAAGAGAGCCCTCTTTAAACATTTTTGCTTGGGGGTAGGCTTCTCTGTGGCTTAATGTTTGTGTTTAATGTCTACTCCCATGTGTCGGTAGATGCCCCACCTGTTGGAGGACCGGAACGGTCTGACTTTTTAGACTCTCCACTTCAGCCACCTCCTGAGCTGTTCAGCACATCAGTTGAGGTTGGTGGAGGTGATGCTAACGGGGAAAGCACTGCCACTGCATCCAACTCCCTCCCTGTGGAAACCCCCGGAAGCCTCAGGGTGGGGACACAAGGAGCCCAAGCAGACCTCAGCCGAAGGATGCAGAGGTAGGAGACAGCTGTCCTTCTCGCCGCGTACCAGGCGAGCACTTCCGGGCCAGTGTGGGTAAGGTGCTGGCTGTGAAGGGTCAGCCCTGATTCCCTGTAGTCTGGGCTTCCTCCACCTGGCCTGTCACTCCTTCTGTACATGGTCTCCTGTAGGTATAGGAGCCAACCACCATTTAAAAGGAAGGGGGTGGGTCTTGCTAACAAGGGCCTGCCCTGAATTAGCAACCAGGACCTTTGAGTTTGTACAATCCCTGTTTGGAGGGATGGATACAGAAGAGAGTGTAATCCAGGAATTGTCCTCAGGCTTAAATCATCTTCTTTCTGAGGCCTCTAAGATTTGTCTCCTGCTGGGGTCCTGAGCCGTGAAGCAAGAGGCCCAGGGACACATTTACCCACTTGGGCCTCTTTGGACCTCCAAATTGCCCAGAGCAGCTCCAGGTCAGAATGGAACAGAGTCCTTACTCATGGACATGCAGAGAATACTCTGGAGGGGTGGGAAGGGTCCTAGCCTTTCTGGCCACCCCCGTCGACTCCCATCCCTGCAGCTGCTGGTGGGGAACAGCCCTCCTCCGGAGCCAGGTGGTTGGAAGTGTTGGGGAGGGGGAGTGAGGTGAATGTGTCCACTTGTTGCTGATGGAGCAGGACTGAAATTAGTGGGCTCTTATTGCTCCCCCATTAATGCTGGCATCGGCTGTGTGTCCGGTTTCAGTTCCCTAGATGTCAGCCCAGGACGGACAGAGCTGCTCTCTTGTCCTGCCTAGTCTGTGCGGAGACCTACCTGCTCCCCAGGAGGGGCACTTCCCTCCTTTCTGAAACCTTTTGGTGGGAGCTCCTAGATGAGGAGAAGTGTACAGAAGGCCCGGGTTTTGATGTGGCTGTTTCTGAGATCTACGGAAACTGCATTATGTAACAGCATCATGTGGCTGCTTTGAGCACCAGGGAGAGCCTCCCGGACCTGCATCCCAGTCCCATCCCTTTTAGTAACTTACGGTGTGAGCCTGGGCCTCTTCCGTAGCCTCTATGATGTCAACTTGTTCATCTGTAATTTGGAGGGATCTCATGAAACAGTCCTCTTCCTTCCCGGAGCGGGGAAGGGATTTGAGAGATGAAAAATAGGAGCTGGTGTCCAGGAAGGAAATGGACGATGTGAGTAGGAGAGGCATTTCATCTGTGTCCTCGACCTGCAGTCACTGGCCTGGGGCCCCCAGCTGAGCTTCTGGAGGCTTATGAACCCTCTGAAGTCATCTGTGAGCACAGTGAGTGAGTGAGCACTTATCAGAGCCTTTGGGAAGATTCTCAGAGTGCTCTTGGCACCCACAAGGTGAACACCCACTGGCAGCTGTGGGTGGGAGCAGCCACTAGGTGGGGAGGGATGGGCCTCCCCTTAGAGGCAGCGTCTTGATCAGCAACTTAGCCCCTTGTGCTGGGGACCGAGGTTCACCTTGCTCCTGATTCTGGGTGAAGTTTGAGGAAGGCAGAGAAACACGAGAAGTGGAGGCCCTCAGGTGTGACAGGGGAGTCGGAGAGGGACAGATTCCCAATGAGGTGCATCCACATCCTTTGTGGGTACAGAGCTGGGGCTTGGAGACCAGGATATGTCCGTTGAGATCCCTGGGCACTCATTTCCCGGAAATGAATCAACTGTGGGGAAAGCACTGATCAAGTGGGACGTTTTCGGGAGATGGCTTCTCTAGCTTCTGAACCACTTTGGATGTGGGCCTATGTTCCCTTGGCCTGACTGGACTTTGGGTTGCTCTTATCTGGGGATGTTCCCGGTACCTAGTTGAATATTATCAGGGACCAAGGTGGTAGCTTACTTAGAACCACAGCCTCAAACTGAATGGCTCTTAGCAGGAGACCAGAAGCCCAGGAAATGGTGAAGAAGGAAGACAGTCAACTGGGAAAATGGAAATGAGGTGGAGCCCCAGGCATGAGCTCAAGTGAAGCTCCAAGGTCAAGATCGTGTATGACCTAGTGTCTGTCTGTCTAGCCAGCAGCTAATTTTCACCTCATTAGAACAAAGTGCTCTGATAATAAGCCAGTGAGGGGTTTGTCACCAACTCAGTTCAATTCAAAGCAATTCAGTTAATAAACCAAATATTTGTGAGTTACCTGTTGTGTCTTTAGTACCTTACCAGGCACTGTCAAGGACATGTAAGAAATAAAAGGCACAGTCTCTGCTTTCGATGAGCTCATCAGTTCGCTGGGTAGAATAAACATTTATACAAGAAGAGCTGGAGAGAACCACAGCTAGGCTTCATATAAATGTGCATCTAGAATTCCGTCTCTGGTCAAGTGCTCTTTGCTGGTTCTTTTATCTCCAACTCATGGCTTTTGAGAAATGATAGAATCCAAAGTCTCATCTGTCTCTTCAGCTTTTCCCATTTTAGGTCTGAGAGCATGACCAGTGATAGTTTTCCTGGGAAGAAGTAACGTCGATGCAGAGGGAGTGAGCTTGTACCTGAATAGGAGACGAGAAGGAGGGATGATTGTTAGATTAAACGTTGTTCTTTCCAAGAGAGAGTGTGGATTCCTTGACTTGCCTCCATACCTTCCATCTTACTCACCCTTTCTTTGACTTCGGCCTCTGTGTAAGCTGACCACATGACCGGGCACTCTCTTCAATAAACCCCTAGTTCTTCAGGGGAAAAAAATGCCCTGATTTACAGCATATGCCAATTTCTGTGATGTAACTGTTCCCACCGTGATGAGCTCAAGCCAGCAATGGTTTAACAGCCAGATCACAGAATCCCTAAAATTTAACAGTCGGCTGTCCTGAGCTTGTGCCACTGCGAGCCCCCTCCCTGTTGAGCTGGTCACCAATGACCACTTCACAGAGCACTGGGTCCAGATCTTATTGGCAGAGTGGTGGCTTCCACAAAATACCAGGTTGGGTACCCACTGGGTAGCATCCCCTGGGGATGGGAATTTCAAGGAAGAAAATGTAGCTCCATTTAGTACCTAGTATCCCAACAGAATGATTAGAGATAGAAACTGAAAGTTGAGAGAGAGAGAGAGAGAGAGAGAGAGAGAGAGGGTCTTTGTGGCTGTTGGAGTTCTTAAACTTAGGAGAGAAGCTCATCTTTCTGAGATATGCTGTGTGGCCTGGAAAGAAGACTGACTTAGATGACCTCTGAGGATTATTAAATCCATTTGTAGAAAACTTACATGAAGGCTTCTGATGGGTTAGGGATCAGGACCCCTCTGTTTTTTTTGTTTCTTTGTTTGGTTGGTTGGTTGTTTTTTGCGGTACGCGGGCCTCTCACTGTTGTGGCCTCTCCCACTGCGGAGCACAGGCTCCGGACGTGCAGGCTCAGCGGCCATGGCTCACGGGCCCAGCCGCTCCGCGGCATGTGGGATCCTCCCGGACCGGGGCACAAACCCGTGTCCCCTGCATCGGCAGGTGGACTCTCAACCACTGCGCCGCCAGGGAAGCCCAGGACCCCTCTGTTTTCAAGATGGTATCCCATCACCTTTGCACCCCTTTCACTGAGCCCATCTTCCTCATACCTTCTGATCCATTTTGCTCCGGGGTAACCCCCTTCGTCATCTACAAGATGTCAAATTACCCAGGTCTGGTTGAAAACATCAGTACTTAAGAGGTCAAGGCTTACCTGGTCCTACCTCACAGGGATGCGCACTTCCTACAGTTTCCCCCCGCCTCCCCTCCACGTTGAGATCCCTGATGGGATCTGGGAGGAGTGTGTGCCCATCCACTAGGAACGATGGGAACAGAGTCCAGGGGCCGCTGAGTCTTGGTGCCTTTGAGCAGGGAAGTGGGTGGGGGGAGAGGAGGTTCACGTCAGCTTCTCCAGGTGATGTGCTGTTCCATCCAGGCTCCCGTGGGAACATGGCGAGCCAGCTGAAGGTCTCTAAGGCGAAATCAACCAGAAATGTCAGTCAGGCAGTGGAGCGGGGCTAGAAAAATCAATGCTGAATTCCAGATGCCAGGAGGGCAGGAGAGGGGGGACGAGAGGATAGAATGAAAGCATTTGTTTGCAATTCTAATATAACAAATCGACAGATCACTGGGCAAAGATGCCTAATGAAAATGCACATGGTGGATGTGGGCAGGCAGAGAGAGGAAGGGAGGGATGGAAAGTCCAGGCACGGGGCCTGCTGAGGAATTCAAAGGTATTGTGAACACGGCAGTCCTGCTGCCAAGGGCAAGGGTGCCCAGACTAGCTAGCCTTGGGCTGGAATCCTAAATCGGCCACTTATTCATTGTGTGGCCTTGGGCCTGGTACCTCACCTTCTTGGTCCTCCATTTCTATAAAACACAGACCATGTAGGGGTTTTGTGAGGATGAAAGGAGATAACCAGGATAGCTGATCCCTGCTTTATGGGAACAGCTTTTTTCTGTGTTTTTTTTTTTTGGCGGTACGCGGGCCTCTCACTGCTGTGGCCTCTCCCGTTGCGGAGCACAGGCTCCGGATGCGCAGGCTCAGCGGCCATGGCTCACGGGCCCAGCCGCTCCGCGGCATGTGGGATCCTCCCGGACTGGGTCACGAACCCGTGTCCCCTGCATCGGCAGGCGGACTCCCAACCACTGCACCACCAGGGAAGCCCCTTTTTTCTGTTTTTAAAACACATATTTTTTTCTTATTTAAAACACATATTATAGTGACTGGGCATAAAGTTAATTTCCTTTCCCTTCTGGGGGCAGTTTGAAGGCCTTCACCAGGTTTCCTGTCTGGGCCCCTCTGGTGGAACCGGCAAATCCCACTCTTCCCTAATTCTGCTTTCAAATCTTTTTCTAGCTGTGCAACGTGGGGCAGATTTTAATGGCACGGGGTCTGCCCTTCCTCATGTGTAAAGTGATGGTTACAGTGCCTAGCTGTCTGGGCTGCTGTGAGGCTGAAATACAGGGGATGTTGGTTGTTCTTACCTCACCTTCACTGCTGAGCATGAGGCGCGGTCTCTGGTCTAAGGATGCTACATGTAGTATCTCATTTAACCACAAACAACTGTAAGCACCTAGTACTGTTATTCATTTACGGCTTAGGGAGAGGGGAAGTCCGTCTGACTGATTATGCCCAAGACCACACCTGGCTACCTCGGCCTCAGCCCACTGGCCTCCCTGCCTCCGTCTGAGCTGGTGTGCTCTCGCTGACATGATGCAGAGCTGAGTTGGACCTGTCAGGGAGACGCCAGCTCAGCTTTTAGAGTGGGGCAAATGATCCTCTTCATCAAGAACTTGTGAGTTTTACCCTTTAACTATGGCCTTGATTTTACCATCTGTCATGTGAGCTCGAGAGGCTGTGAAAAGTGTGGGTGTGAAAAATGCCATTATCTATTCAGAAGTGAGTGTCACAGTTGTGCAGGGGTGACCGTGTGCTATAGACTGAATGTGGGTGTCCCCCCAAATTCATATGTTGAAACCTAATCCCCAGTGTGATGGTATTAGGAGGTGGGGCCTTTGGGAGGTACTTAGGTCACTAGGGTGGAGCCGTCATGAATGGGATTAGTGTCCTTATAAAAGAGATCCCAGAGAGTTCCCTCTCCTCTTATGCCATGTGAGGACACAGTGAGAAGACGGCCGTCTGTGAACCAGGAAGAGGGGTCTCACCAGACACGGAATCTGCTGGCACCTTGATTTTGGACTTCTCGGCCTCCAGGGCTGTGAGAAATAAATTTCTGTTGTTTACAAGCCAACCAGTCTATGGTATTGTTGTCACTGCAGCCCAGAGGGACGAAGATAATGCAATAATTTCTGGTGTGCACCAAGGAGATAGTCGCTCATGCACCATCCCCCTAGGCAGCTGGCTGCGTCTGTGTGTCTGTGACGTGCGGTCTGTGGGCACGACCCCACAGTGGCCCCGACAAGGGTTGAATAAGTGGACACCACACCAGGCACGCCCACCCAGCTCCGGTGAGAAGGCTGTGAAGGACGTCAGGATGCTACGGATGGGAGTTACCTGAGACAAAACTCTGCTCTTCTGCTTCGTAGATGCCATGGAAGAAGGAACAGGTGGCAGGTGTGGGAGAGTGGCTGCCGGTGTAAGGGTGGCAGTGGGGAGGTGGTTTTTCTGGCCAGATCAGGAAGTTAATGAGAACGCAGCTTAAGGAGATACTTCCGGAAGGGCCCAGTGGTGCTGCTGTTCGCCCCGGGGGGGTGGGAATGGCCACTGTCAGCTGCTTCCGCACTTTCAGAAAAATGATGTGGCGTGTGTGCGCTGCAGGTGTGGTCGGCGGAGTCCTCGATGTGTGTGGCTGGGGGCTGCACACCCCCGGATAGGCGCGCCCTCAGACCTCCAGCCCCTCCCACCCCACCCCAACACCCACCTCAGCACAGCTGTGCACCAGGCTGCCCGTTGGTGGGGGCGGGGCTGGAACTTACAGCCCTGTAGATGCCACCGCCCGTCAGCATACTCCAAGCACAGAACGTGGTCCGCTGTGTCCAGAAGGGAGGTGATTCCTGACGCCGACACCCGAGGAAAAGGCATGGTTAAGGGGGTGAGAAGGGGTGTGTTTGGTTTGGTTGCCTAATTTGAAGGAGAGAAGTAAATGTGGGAGAGGATTTCAAAACAAAACTGTCAGATTCTAGAAAAGACTATTAAGAATAGTAAGGCTAAAAAAAAAAAAAATGAATAGTAAGGCTGAAATTTAGCAATATGATGCTCTTAAGGTCATCTAAGTGTTTTAGGTCTGGCTCAGCATATAAGCGGGGTGTTTGGAGAGGAAGAACAAAGTACCCCCAAAAGGTCACAGAGGGGTGCGTGGCCCCGTTGGCACCTGATTTAGTACGCTGACCCATACTGAAGCCGATCGGTTCCGTGGTCCTCTCTGCTTATTGATAGGATCGACCTATTATTGTGTTTCCTGGATTGGAAGCACACATTTTTAAAAAGAAGCTATGCCAGAGATGTTTTAATTTGAGAGAAGTGCCAGTTTAGGAAATGTAGGGGAACCCTGGAGATGCCGGTCTTGGGAAGTTTTCTCCGCTGAGTCCTTCTGTGACAATATTTTCCCTTCCATGTCACAAAGAAAGGATACAGACATGAGGTTAATTAAGAGGGATGTATCTAAAGGAGAGCTGAGTGCAGAGCAATCCAGGGGGAACGCGGCCGTGACCACCCGCGGCATCGTCGTCACTGCCCTTGATCCCTGTCGACTCAGGACGTGCATGGAAACAGACTGAGGGCCCACTGGCAGCTGCTCATTGACTCTAGAAATGTGCAGGGTGAGAGGGCCTGGAAGCACGATCATGAAACCATCAGTTTCTCTTATCATCATTCAGAGGGAAGAAACAGTATGCAGGGTGTCAGCAGAACTGTGTCCTGGGAAGAAAATGGCTTGGTTGACTTTACCTCCAGGGAGCACGACTCCTCTTTGCTAAGTCTTGGGACTTTAAGATGCAATTGGGAGCAGCCCAGAAGACGGAAGACTCTCTCCAAAGAGAACAGGGTGTAAAAAAACGATGATGCCACTGATGGGATTTGCCTTTGCCGTAGGAGGAAAGCTACAGAGAAGGGAGAGGCTGTGAGCATCACTGAAAGACTGTCTTCCAGTTGGGCAAAACGTCCGGTTCCTGCACAGAACTTGAGGCCGCTGGGCCTCAGGGGGCGCCAGGCGTGTGAAATGCAGTGGAGAGGCCCTCTTTCCTCGGGACCTCAGCCTCCTGTGTGATGAAGCCCAGGTTGGCAGTCAGGTGCACAACTGGGACAGCATAGGCCCTGCCAGTCAGAACCGACACTGCTTGCAAACAGCCCATCGGACCATACTGGTGCCACCCTGCTTGGTGTTGCCAGCCTTGGGCTCACGTAGGGGTTTGACTTCTCAGAGCCACGCCAGTCCCAACAACCCATAACCTTATGTCTATCAGATCAGGGCAAGGGGAGGCAAAGGGACTCCAAGAAGAAGCCATACAGAAAATCAGGAGGCAGAAGGCATTGCTTTTGGGGACAACCTGATTCCTTGCTTAATACCCTCTTTCATACTAAATTGTAAGCTCCAGGAAGCCTGGGACCATTTTTTGTCTCAGCCACTCTTCCACGCACACTTGGTGCTTAGCCCAGGGCCTGGGGCACAGTGTGTGCTTCATAAGTGCTAATTAAGTGCATGAAATGAGTTTGCAGAGGGCGGCCTTCTCTGAGTGACAACTTGGGGAGGACAAAGTTCAGCATCTAAAAGAAAAATGGAAAACGACAGGACGAGTCCTCTGGAGAAGCAGCAGGGTGGAATCCAGAAAGCAAGCGTAGGTAGTGGGGAAAGCTGCCCACTGGGGAGAAGTAAGGTCTTGAGGCATTCCCAAGAGAGAGGGGGGCGGGAAGGACATCTGCTAGAACTTCTGAAAATGGATTGGGTGCTGGGAGGATGCTTTGTTTCAATCTTTCCAGGTTTTTTCCCCTTGGTTTCCTGTTTCTCTGCTTACTTACCTGCAATCTTGCGTACAGCCTGCAGGCTCACCCCAGCTGCTGGCAGCTGGGACCTCTGTGGCCCTAAGATCCAGGCTGGTGACACCAAACATGTTCGTTTCATCACCAACTCTTTGCTCCCGACCGATAACTTTTCTCCACCTCTTCAGATGTGTCTTGGACGTGCCCTTGCTTTTGCCCCTGGGTCTCCCAGGCCAGCCCCAAAGGCAAGCGTGACCATTCAGGGCTGAAGCTCCTCCCCAGACAGGATGAGCTGATGGTCCCCGAGCCTCGGCAGATCTGGGGCCTCCTTTCAGCTGACGGAGTAGTGACTTGAGGCCAGGAATGTCATTCTTGTGTGCGATTTTCACCGAGAGTTTTGGTGACATGCTACTTTGCAAAATGATTGGCCCCCCTTGCCCTGAAGGTCCCCTTTCCAAACACAGCCCCTTTAAACCTCTAGCCTCATTAAGCTGGGTCTACCTTTGGGATCTCCCACCTCTGACATTCAACCTTTGCTGGCCTGGGGCAAATAAATCATTCTTTGAGAGACCTTCATTTTCCCAACTGCTGGCCTAGCAATGGTATTATTATGTGACTGAATAGGTTGTTTAAATGTGGTAGATTCAGGATATCTTTATCTTTATATATATATATATATATATATATATATATATATATATATATATATATAGAGAGAGAGAGAGAGAGAGAGAGAGAGAGAGAGAGAGAGAGAGGGAGAGGGAGAGAGAGGGAGAGAGAGAGAGAGGGAGAGCTTAAAAAGTAATTCCATTCATTACTACCTAGAAAGGTAGAGCTTAGTAGAATAAGCACATGGACACAAACTGTCGTTCTATAGCCTTGGGATCCGCGGGCGGTGTCCCGTGCTTGGAGACATCAGTGGGAGATAAGCAAATTCTATTGTTCTCAATTCAGTTCAGTGAGTAGGTATGGAGGATGCAGTCTAGCCCAGGCACTGTGCTAGGCTCTGCAGACCCTGAATTAACCATGGCCTGAGGAGCTCCCAGCCCCACTTACAGCTCAGTCTTCCAAAATGCTATAAAAGGAAGATCTTGTCCAAGATCTCCTATCAAGTTCAGTGACAGCCAAGTTTAGAAATCACTTCTGGAATTTGCATTTTGTTGCAGTTCAGGCGAGATGCAGTCTCACAGGGCAGAAGCTAGCCGGAGAGAGCGTCTGGGACCAAGTCAGGAGCTCTGTCCCTGATGAAAACTCACCACGTGATTGTAGACAGGCCACAGTGTTGTGATTTACATCGGAAGGAACCCAGGGTC
>NW_006782674.1:797494-804994 GCF_000442215.2 Lipotes vexillifer | reverse complement strand
ACCACAGGTAAAAAAGGCAACTGTATTAAAACATTTGCTAGTGGCTTTAGGGAAAGGGAAGGGAGGAGAGAGCAGAAAGAATTACTACCACGGACTTTGGTCGATCATCTATCACCTGATCTGAGTTCAGGGCTTGCCCCCTTAACCAGTGGTTTGCAAACGTTTTGGTTCCAGAAGCTGTTTGAGCTGCAGATAATGCCTTTCCTTCTCCCACAAACATCCCTGGCAGCTGTGTCACTTGAGGTGAATAGGAAGTGTAGTTATGCACTGATATATGCATATGCATGGATTTATGCATATGTATGTGTACGTATTATATATGTATGTATTATGTTCATATGTGTATGTATGTGTTTGGACGTGTATATGTGTGTGTGTGTATACACATATTATATGGATAACCACTTATTCATGTATTCTAAAGTGCAGATGGTCACCCCTTCTGGGGTACCTGTCTGCAGACAGCCTGGAGCATTTTGTGAGGCTCCCAGAGATGATTTCTTTCTCCAGGGCTGGCCTCCATGACTGCCGAGCCCGGGCAGGGTGGGCTGCAACATCTGTGGTCCATGTGTCTGAAGCCCCGGCATCTGCCAGCTGAGGTGCAAGTGTCAGGGCAGCTGGATCTGGCAGAGACTATTTTCTGCTTCTCAATTCCCTCCAGGCCAGAGATAAAACAAGACGTGCAGTTTCTGAATGAACCAGGGACGTTTAACGTTCTGGCTGATAGTATAGCACGTTATACATTATACGTGGTAATAACGGTGAGTTAACACTTGCTGCCTGGGATAGAAGGTTTAAAAGGGGCGTGACAGTTTGTCTCAATGCTGGTTGAAGAATGAATACATCCACGTGCTTCATAGAGTCACAGCCTGTTAAACCTTCGACACCATCATGTAAAAGCCTTTTAACAACTTATTTTCCAGCAATAACCAGTTGATTTGAGCAAAACTTTTTGTCTTGATATGCTGACAGTCATAAAGGAGATTGAAAAAAAAAAAAAACAACCACCATGAGGTCAAGAAGAGAATTGTCAATATAAAACACATTTAAAACCATGCGAAATTTTAATTTTTTAAAACA
The DNA here is from genome assembly GCF_000442215.2 of Lipotes vexillifer. Classification (NCBI taxonomy): domain Eukaryota; kingdom Metazoa; phylum Chordata; class Mammalia; order Artiodactyla; family Lipotidae; genus Lipotes; species Lipotes vexillifer. The sequence goes on along the minus strand of NW_006782674.1, from coordinate 803,914 downwards.
TCTATTGGGGGCTTCCCTGGTGGCGCAGTGGTTGAGAGTCCGCCTGCCGATGCAGGAGACGCGGGTTCGTGCCCTGGTCCGGGAAGATCCCACATGCCACGGAGCGGCTGGGCCCGTGAGCCATGGCCGCTGAGCCTGCGTGTCCGGAGCCTGTGCTCCGCAATGGGAGAGACCACAATAGTGAGAGGCCCGCGTACCAAAAAAAAAAAAAAAAAAATCTATTAGGCTCTTAGTAGGTGCTGGAAAATGGGCTAAGCCAGGCCAGTTGCTAGCAAGTGGTAAATATGGTATACTACCACAGTCTACTATCAGAGTCCTTGCTTTACCATGGTGCTGTATGACATTTTTAAATGTGTTAGGCTAATACTGAGATTATCTGGCTAGAATTATCATCTTATGCTAATATTCACTGTGTGGTTAGGAGGTGAGCCGTTCCATGTGGGTAATGTGAACAATAACTGTGCTGCAAATAACACCATTATGCATCTAACACCCCTTTATTTTTGCTGTGTCATTTTGGACCTTTGACAATGGAAGCCTGGAAAATAGCAATGAAAGAGATGAACGTTTATTGAGTGCCTACTACATGCCAGGCACTGTGCCCAGTGCTTTATCCGTGGATTATGTGATAAAAGCAACCAACCATTACTTAGTATTATCTACATCGCATAGATGAGGAAATTGAAGCTCCAAGTGGTCACATTTTAACCAGAGTCTCACCCTTTAACCTCACGTTACCAGCATGTGCTTTTGGCACATTGTGTGCAAACCCATTTACGTGCTTTCATATCCGTAAGTTGTGCTAAGACTCTCCCGCAGGGAGTGTACCCAAGACAAGCTTCTCAAAGCCACGGCCAGTTTCCCCCAGAGTCAGGATGGACTCTTTGTCAAAGAGATGGGAGCCATCCTCCTACCACTACAACCACGCGCTGAATGCGGCTCCTGCCACTTCTCCCGCCCTGTCCTTCAACTCCTGTCCTCAGCCTGCTGACACTGCTCGGGTGACAGTGTGCACCCTCATCATCGTGGTCCCCACCTCTGGGTCTTCCTCTATTTTCAGGTTGTGGGCACTTAGTGGTTTGCGTCAACCTGGGGAGGGAGAAATGAGGGAGATCTCTGCTTACTTTGCACTGGGTGAGCCAACAGAGGGAGGAGCTGGAAGAATCAATCAGGGCGCAGGGGGCAAAGGGGATCTCGTGGTTCAGATCCGGCAGCTTTTTTTGCATCGGGTGCAGCTCTCCTCTCATTCCTGATCCTGAGCTATGCACAGTCGCAACTCTGACACCCACACACCACCAATTTTTGCGGCTTCATTTGTAAGAAAGTGTGCGTCTGTGTTCGCACACACACAAACTGTGACCACATCCCTCCCTGCTAGATTTCTGCCCCTCGAAATTCAGTTTCATCAGGGCCTTTAATAATTTCAGCTCCGGACCGTGAAGGGGAGGGGCAGTGAGCTGCTTTCTGACAGTTGGCAAAGACCTGGATGTTTCAGGATCTGACTTTGGATGCTCTGTGTCCTGACTGTTGTGTTTCTGGAGAGTCTCTTTCAAGAGTGAAACAGACACCCAATGCTAGTTAGTGGGTCCCCTGGATTGGATTCTCCCCTCCACAGAGTCAGCTAGTAGCCTTCCTCATCTGAGGATTCAGGGAACCCAGGAAGGGGACCTAGAATGGAATTCCCCAAGCTTGGTCTTCGGTACCCATAACGTCAGGTCCAAAGTCAAGAACAAGTCATGCTTGTGTGAAGTGGAACATCCCTGGGGCACTGGAGCCAGGAAGCTCAGTCAAATCCAAGCCAGATGGCCCTGCACAGCACCTGCAGTGGTGGAGTCCAAGTGTCCTCAGCCCTGAAATGCCTGTCTCCTTCGATGGAGTATGGCGGCTGGGAAGCCACTGCATGGACCCCATCCCAGCTTGGGGGAGCCAGGATTTCAACAGTCATTCCTAGTGTGTGGCAGACACCCTTAAAGCCTCTCCCTTCTCTCTCCTGTTCAGTAACCTTCTCACTAATTTCTGTCCTCGTGCTGATTTCAGATCTCCCAATGTCTTTGAATGGTCAGCCATCAACTAAAATTCAGTGCCCCGATTCTCCTTGTAGCAACTTGGGGAAGGCTGGAACGGGAACTTTTCTCTGGGACTCTCCAAGGGTTGGAAATTTAGGGGAAGACAGCCTTGCTTTGACTGGGACCTTCCACCCCTCTGGCTCCTTCTGCTGTGTTTCCAGTGGTGGTGGCAGCCCTTGCAGCTAGGGTGCAGGTAGAGAGCTGGCACTCCTGGAGCGACTGGCTCTGTCCCCATTGCTCATAATCTACGGGACAGGCCTTTCCCTGTGTCCCTCTCTCCCGGCTCCAGGACGGCAAGGCGGCGTAATTATCTTGGACAGCTGCACCGTGTTCATTGCCATTGCCTTACCTCATCAGTCCCCTGTTTTTCCCTCTAGCTGCTTAAAATATAAACCAGATCCCTTGTCCCCCGAGTCCGACTCCCTTCAGAGCGGGACGGAGTGCAGTGTGTCATATGTCCTCTGATTTGCAGCGTGTTTGGGTGATGATGCCAGATGGGCACGGGGGAGGGAGAGGGCGGCTCGGAGCGTGCAGAGGGAAGGGAATTCAGTTTTTCTGGGGCACCAGGCTCAGTGGGTGACTTCAGCGAGCTGTTTGCCTCTGAGGCCCCATCTGTGGATCAGAGGGAAACCTGTAAGTCACCGGTCATTTTCTGGGAACTTGAGGAGCCTGGAGTCTGTGCGGAGTCCCTAAGCCATAAACACTTCACTGCAGTGTAACTCTGGAGAACGTCAGGGCCACTGCTCTTTCCATCCCCGACACCATGGAGCTAGGGTTGGAGGCTGCAGTGCCTGTTTCCTGCTGGGCACCGGCCCAACCCTCGCCTCTGCCTCACAGGACTTATCCCTGGACTTTGGGGCTTTGCGAGAGACGAGAGAGAAGAGAAAAGAGAATATCCCAGAGCACCGGAAAGGGGGAGGGGGTGTGTGCACGGGCTCAGCTGACGTGCCCACAGGCAGCCACGCTGGTACACTGGCCAGTGCCCTCATGTGTCCCGCGGGTGCCCGGGGGGTGGGTGACCAGATCCCAGATAAGCATCCCCGACACGGGCAGTCCCAGCACACACTCGGACACAGACGACTCCCACACTTCCGTCAGGCTGTGACCCTTAAGTCTTCCTGCCACTTTCCACTTTCTTGGATGCCCCTCATCTTCCCCCCCCCCCCCCCACCCAACAAACCTCACCCTGTAAGCTCCGGCCTCCCTTCCCTTATAGGATTTGGGGTAATGGGAGGGTGTTAGTGGTCCTCTTGCGGGGGAAGAGCCGGCCCGAGGGGGGGCCACCACGGATGGGATTGAAGGCCCCATCAAGAGCACTGATTAGAACAGGCTGCAGTAAGATGGAGCGTTGTCATGGAAACCAGCTCTTGATGTTGTCCAGATTTCAGAATCTCTCTCCTCTCCCCACCTTGGTTTTTACTGCAAGGCTATGGCTACATGTTTGGCAGGAGTTTGTGGGCCCACAGCCTCCTCGGATGAGGACCTCGGATGTCAGCCAGCCTCTGCCACAAAGCTGCCCTTCTAAATGGGGACGTGGCCCTGCGTGGCCAGGAAGCCTGAGGCAGGGCCCACGTACTTCCTGCTGTGATCCTTAAGATACAGCTGGTGTATTTGGATGCCAGAAGCAGAGTCTGAGGCCCTGAGATGTGCCCTCTGTGCGTGGAGAGGGGCGGGGGAGAGGTGGGCAGGGCTGGGAAGGTGGACCCTAGCTCCACCTGCCCCCCAGTGTGGCCCCAGAGCAGAGACGCTGGGAGGAGGAGGCGGGCATGGGGTGCACGTTGCAGGTGAAAAACCAGAGTGTGGACTTGGGTTATCACGCAGGCCAGAATTCAGGCGTGGCTCAAGTGTTCCGCCTGCACGGGGGGCTCATCCTCTAACTCCTCCATACCTACACCCACCCAGGGTCACGCTCACGTAGCCAAGGCTGGTGAGAGCGGAGCAAAGTGTGACATTCTGACTCAGCACATCATCATTCAACCCTGTGTGCCTCAGTGTCTCCAGACAGCAAAATGAGGATCACGTCCTTAGGTCTGACCGCATCCATCCCAAGGATGGTATCAATCTAAAAAGAGACAGCAGAGGGCAAGCTCTTTGGAAAGGAACAAGTCTTATACAAAGTAAAGAAGTCATCATTGTCGGGAATCTATCGTGAGACGGACTTGGACCCACAAGACTTAACCGAGAGCCCCAGACTGGCCTTTGTCTTGGAGAACCTGCATGTCTAAGTTTGAGTTTTGCTAAATTTCTGGGAGAGACACTGCACAGTGCCTACGGCACTTTCACCCACCTTTCCTCCCTCTTTGCCTCCCCACCGTGGGCAGCAGGCATGGGCATGGGCATGGCAGGGAAGCCACCAGGCTGGCTAATGTGGGCTGGGCCCCAGCTACAAGTGAGGTGGGCACCCAACTGTGCCAGAAAGCCGTGCAGCTAGGGGTTGGGTGCACACTGTGGCCAAAGGGAGCATTGAAATTCGATGCTGGAAGTGCCAGGTCTGGTGCCAGTGAGGGGGCTGGGGTTGAGGACCGGGAGACAAGGGCACAACGTCAGGAGCTGAGGAAACGTGGGAACAGGGCGAGGGGAGACCAAAGGCAGACAGTGTCCTGGAGTCGGGAGGGGCCGTGACCGTGAGGTGGGCGGCCAGCTGGGGTTAACGGCGGTTACCGTCATTGCACTAACAGGTGCCGAACCTTCGTTGATTGATTGTCACGGGCCGTTGTCAATCCCTAGGGATCTGGATCCCCAACGTTTCTCTCTGCGTATCCTTAGCCTGGGTTCTGGCATGGGGAGCATTTTGTTTCTAATTTTCCTCCTCTGCCTTGTCAAGTGAGTATAATGAGGGTACAGAGGGACTTCCCCAGTGTGGCAGTTCTTTCCAAAATCCAGGGAGATGTAGATGAGATATTAGGAGGGCAAGGGATGGCCCGAATCCCTTCGCCTCACTTCTCAGGAGGTCTGGGGTGTCCCAGGTGGGCTCTTCTGTCTGGGGGCCTCTCCTTCCAAGCAGTAAAACGAGCCTCACTCTAAGTTAGGAAGATGGTAAAAGGTAAGGTGGTGTCCAGCTGATTCTTTGTTCTGAGAACAGAGTGGCAGCTTCAGACGCGAGCCAGCCACTCTTCTCTTTTGGTGGTGTCCGTACTACACATAAAACCCAGAAAAACATCCTGTTTCGAATGGCTCTGCTCACGGTCACGTGTCCTCTCTCAGGTGTGTTTTATTTGCTGTCCTTTTGCCTCAAGCTGCCTGCTTAGCACTAACTAGCAAGATGGGCACCGAAGCCTTTGCTGGGGTTTATTTTAGGATGGAAGGTGTTGAGGATGTGCCTCGCCCACTTTAGGGACCCAAAGCCATGTTTCCAGCATCACTTTGGCCATTATGATAAAAGGGTGACATCAAACCAGTTGCTGTAGTAACAGGCAATATCACATAGTTGTCAAAAGTGATGAATGATTTTCACAGTCAAAAATATTGATTCTTTTTTCAAAAAATTTACTTTGGTAAGGGGATATCCATAGAACTTCGGAAATGAAATGTAGCTCCTAAATTTGTCAACCCAGTCGAATGCTTTAACCTTGTCGTTTTGTCCCTGTTGCCGATCGAGCACTGGTATCAACCAGAGCTTGAGAGAATTACCTACATAAGAGCAAGCAGAACGATTAGCATTTACAGTGGTATGATGGCAACACGTAGAAGAGACATAACTCTAAGAGCGTATTATAATTCTTTGCAGAGATGTTATGGGGGAAAAAAACAAAACAAAACACTGACACGGAACTCAAAAGCCCCAATTCGAGTTTCAGCAATGCCATTTCTAGCTGTATGACTTTGGACAAATCGCTTAATCTTCCCGGCCTCATCTGTAAGAGGATGAAATAAGCCTGCCTCCCAGGGATGGATGGTGTGAGAAGTAGATGCAGCATATACGTGAAAGCACCATCAACTGCCAATCACCGTTAACAGTACTCTCTGCTCATGGGCAGTACTTTACAGCCTGCCCCTTCTTATACCTTCCCTCAGTTTTTCCATCTGTTAAATAGAGGCAGCAGTTTAGTCCTTGCCCACCCCTCCCCCTGCATGCACACTTCCTCCCCACGTCTCCCCCATGTTAGTGAAGAAAGAATAATAGATGTGAAAAGCTTTGAGTTCCTTGAAACCAAAGAGTGGGATAAATACTCTGTATTGATTACGATGATTATATCTGGGACCAGAAAAGTAGGATTGCCTGGTTGCCAGTGGCAACCGGCTGGCAGTGCTGCCGAGCTGGGCTGTGTGGAGGGGTGCCCTGGGAACTGAAGGATGTTTCTTTTCTTCTCTTTTTTAAAAATCCCCATTCCTCCTGCCTTGGTCTGGCATTCCT
>NW_006782674.1:792421-797209 GCF_000442215.2 Lipotes vexillifer | reverse complement strand
CATTCCTGGTCTTAGGAGACGTGGTCAGTTGTCAATGGGATTTGAAGGGAGTGGCCAGGGGGGCTGACTCCGGGCGTCTTTGGGAACGGCTCACGAGTGGCTGGCAGGCGAGTCTTCCGTCAGAGTTACGTTTCTTTCAGATGCAGAGATGGGAGATCCAGCTAGTTGGAAGGGAGTGGGGTGGACAGAAATTGGACCAGGGCAGAGAAGAGGCTGGACCATGTGCAGAAACACAGAGCCCCCAGGAGGATAAGGGGCCATCTGAGAGGGGGTGGGGTGGAACCCACAACTGAGGCCCTGGGTTGGGTACGGTGCGGGGAGGCTTGGTTAAAGCCACGTCCTCCTCCCAGGTCTGAGGCTCGTGTTCATTGAGGGAGGAGAGGCCTCATCCCCATCTCGGGTGGTGAGCAAATCCTCAGTCTCGGCCCTGAATTCCAGACTCCTCTGCCTTTACGCCAGAGGTCCCAGTGCTGGACTACAGTGTGTGCTGAATGCGTATCACCTCATGGACCCTCACTTAACGGCTGTCCTTGTTTATATAGTTTACACGGCCGGGGAGTGGTGACCTCCAGATCCCGGCTGCGGCCGCCAGCATCGTGCACACCTGTACTCTGTCTGCCATGATGCTGATCATTTTCCCAGCAGCTCGGAGCCTAACAAGTAGCTGATCACTAGTCTTGAGGCATCCGAAAGGCAGGCCTGGCATATTAGAGAGCCCCTAGATGTGCCTGCTAGCCAGAGGCTTTGGCTCGAATCCCTTTGTGACGCCTCTGTGTTCTAAGACAAAAGGCCTTTGGCCTGTGGATCAAGACTCCCTCCCTCCCCCAGTGGTGGGGTCTGGGAGCTTTCTGTCGAGCACGACTTTCCTGACCCAAGTCCCTTGAGGGGCCGTACCTTTCTGGCTGCTGGCTGCCACTAGCTGACTCTGGGGGGTTACCAGGGAGGTATGTCAGCTTCCTGAGGGTGTGGTGAGAGCCCCACGGTCCAGGGTTTGGAGGGTGAGAGAGAAGCAGTGGGGACTGTAGAACGCTCTCGGCTACCCGCCCCTCTGCTGAAAAGAAGCTGCCCTGGTCCAAATGTGACTCCTGAGCAATGGACACAATTTGACCGCTGGTCACATAGGAGTACGTAGTATATATCACAGCCCTCAGAGAGCGTGTTTATGAGTTATGCATTTACGTAGCGTTGTGGAGTCGTTCTGGTGTAAAAGTAGCCGGCAGCTAACGTGCACCGAGCGTATGTAAGCACTTCACATGTGTCACTTCATCTACACGTCACGATCCTACGAGGTGACTGCTCCATTTTCTTAACATTTATTCCATTTTACAGATGCGGAAGCTGGGTCCCAGTGAGGACTGACCATTTACAGTGAGTCAGCGCTGGGGCTGGACTTGAGCCCAGCTTCTCTGACTCCGGGGTGTGTGCTCATAACCACTAATCACGTTACGAGCCCCCCGTCATCCCAGGCCACTCTTCTGCTCCTCCCACGAGTGGCCCAACCCGCCTGCTTCTTCTGTCTTCCTTGCTTATTCCCGTCCTTATGTACTTGGCTGCCATATTAATTTTCCTAAACTCATTGCCACCCAACCACCTCTGTTCGGAAGACTCAACACCTGTACAAGTTTAAGTTCCTTTGCCTGCCATTCTGGGGCCTCGGGCGATCTAGAGAAAGCTCACCTCTGGGCTCCTAACCCTCACTGTCATTCCTCTCGCTGCATGCAGGAATCAGCAGGCTGAACTGTCGGGACTCTTACAGTTGCCAGCACGCCTGAGGCCCTTGCTGGTTATTCCTTCTGGCTGGAATTTCTTCTCTCCTCTCTCTCTAGGCCCCAACTGTACTCACCCAGATCTCACCTGTCTTGTCAGGCTTAGCTCAGCTGCCTCCATTGTCATTGGGCCTTTCTTGATTTCCTCAGCTGGGCACAAATTCTCCCTCCTCTCAACTGGCATAGGGTTCGATGTGTCTTACGCCACTCACCATTTCCCTCTTGCACATCCATTCATTTACTCATTCGTTCAACTTTTTCTGAGCCTCTCCCATGCAGTGCTGGGTGCTGGGGATGAAAGAGGAATAATAGGTCCCAGCCCTTAAGGTACTAACTGCATGGAGACTTGGTACCAGTGTGTGCCTGACATCCTGTGCCTGATTTTCACCTGGCATAGTACCGTGGAGGACATTCAACAGAATTGCCTTGAGTGAATGAAGGTGCTTGATACTCTCTGATGCTAAAAGGAGAGGCGGCAGGAGGACACAGTGTTAGGTTGGGATGTGCTGCATAGAAAGCCAGGAGGTTGGTCCTTAAAGATCTTGTATGCCAGGAGACCTTCTCTGTCTTATCTAAAGAGGGGCAAGTTGGAACACAGCCCCTCTTCGGTCCTCTTCTGAGGAGGAATTGCTTGTCCGGGTAGGGAAACCTCTCTTCCGCTTGCCCAGCTTACTCCTGGGGACCGGGTGTTCACAGATGGCAGCGATGTCTTGACCAAGACTAGTAGGGTGATTTCCTGAGGGCTTCCTGTGGTTAACATGTCAGTGTGACCCAACAAAGACTGACCACCATGACCTTCCAGATGCCGTGCTGAGTCCACAGAGTCATGTTTAGGCTCTGGGTGTGGAGCAATTAGAGCAATACCAACTTTTCTAGCAATGTTTTGGAGCAGGGGTCAGCAAACTCCAGTCCGCGATCTGGCTGGCCACCTGTTTTTGTATAGGCCGCAAGCGAAGAATGGTTCTTCCATTTTTAAATGGTTGGGGAAAAATATCAAAAGAAGAATAATATTTCATGCCATGTGAAAATGATATGAAATTCAAATTGCAGTGTCCATAAATAAAGTTTTGCTGGAACACAGCCCTGCTCATTTGTTTATATCTTGTCTGTGGTTGCTTATGTGCTGTAACGACAGAGTTGAGGAGTTACAACAGAGATGAGTTCGCCCACAAAGCCTAAATATTTATTCTCTAGCCCTTTACAGGATAAGTTTATGAGCCTTATGCTAGAGGATGAAGTTCTTTCTGTACCCATCCTTTTTGGTTAAGAATAAAGGACTTCCCAGTCTGCAGGGCCAGTCAGCTGCTGGCCTGGGGATCAAAGGCAGGTGTTCAGGGTCCTGCAGATGGACAAAGCCTTGGCTTGGGGTTTGGTATCCTGAGTTCTTGGGTGTGAGACCTTTTCTTCTCTAGGTCTTTGGTCCTCATAAGTTTGGGCTGCATGGCACTATGAAGAACAGTAGGGAGGTTCCTTAAAAAGCTAAAAATAGAGCTCCCATAAGACCTAGCAATCCCACTACTGGGTATACCCTGAGAAAATCGTAATTCAAAAGACTCATGCACCCCAATGTTCACTGAAGCACTATTTACAATAGCCAGGACGCGGAAGCAACCTAAGTGTCCATCGACAGATGAATGGATAAAGAAGATGTGGCACATATATACAATGGAATATTACTCAGCCATAAAAAGAAACGAAATTGAGTTATTTGTAGTGAGGTGGATGGACCTAGAGTCTGTCATACAGAGTGAAGTAAGTCAGAAAGAGAAAAACAAATACCGTATGCTAACACATATATATATATGGAATCTAAAAAAAAAAAAAAAGGTTCTGATGAACCTAGGGGCAGGACGGGAATAAAGACACAGACTTAGAGAATGGACTTGAGGATACGGGGAGGGGGAAGGGTAAGCTGGGACAAAATGAGAGAGTGGCACGGACTTATATACCCTACCAAACGTAAGGTAGATAGCTAGTGGGAAGCAGCCGCATAGCACAGGGAGATCAGCTCGGTGCTTTGTGCCCACCTAGAGGGGTGGGATGGGGAGGGTGGGAGGGAGACACAAGAGGGAGGGGATATGGGGATATACGTATGCATATCGCTGATTCACTTTGTTATACAGCAGAAATTAACACAACATTGTAAAGCGATTATACTCTCATAAACATGTTAAAAAAAAAAAAAAAGTTTGGGCTGCATGTTCTCTAAGGGCCCATCGTCCTCACAGGTGGTTACACTTCTTTGGTCTACGGGCCCTTTTCTGTCCAGTGGTCTGCACTGCATGAGGGTGGCTCTGGGCCTCCCAGACTTGTCTTCTGAGGCTTTAGCCTGGGGAGCCATGAGGGCCCCAGCTTGGCCAGCGGACGGACACAGGAGCTCCCTGGCTGCCCCCACCCCCAGGGTCCCAGTCCTTGCGTGCCCACCGCTCACCAGGACCACCATCTTTTTCCTCACATTGATCCCTATTTGGACTCAGTGCAGCCTTTTTTTGAAGCACCCGAGATCTAGGCGGACTGTAATTATGTAATTCATCCTCGTTATCTTTTCTAATTGTTCTCTGAAGCTGTTTCCTAAACTGGCTGGAAACAATTGCAGACCGGAATGGAGTGGGGAAGCAGGCAAGGAGCTGGCGGCCGGCCGGGGCCAGGCTGTGCGCTGCAGGCCTCATCTGAGGGGGTGGGCCCAGAGTGGGGGCAGAGAGGTCCGCCCCTCACGGGCCCCTGTGTCTGGGGGTGGGAGTGGCAAGAAGAAGCGATCGCTGAGGGGCTGGGAGCTTTGGTTTAATCATTCACAAATGACAACCCTCCCTGCTGCTCCTGGCTCCACAGACCGGCTGTTTGCCCTTTCTCGGCTGCCTCTGTGATGCTGGCAGGGCTCCCTGGGGATTCTGCCAGTCAACAAGGAGCAGGGCCCTTCCCTTGCGGCTTCGAATTGTTTGTGCTTTCTTGACAAATAAAAAAAAAAGCAACTTGAGCCATCCGTCACCCCCAGAAAGCCAGCGAGGGCCTGTGGAGGGAGAAT
>NW_006782674.1:771950-791580 GCF_000442215.2 Lipotes vexillifer | reverse complement strand
CTGCTGATTTGGGCCCAGGGGGGCGAGTTGGGGCTCTTGGTAGTGTCTCCTGGGGGGAGCAGCCGGGGTGCCCCCTTCTTTGGGCCAGAACCCCAGGAAGGGGACCCAAATAAATGCTTCCTGCAGGGCCTGCTCTTAGGAATGTGTTCCCCGGCTGCGCAGCGCCTTGTGGGACCAGGCAGAGGACAGCACGTATTTGTGGGGGAGCATCTGGGGCATCTCTCCGCCCTCCGGTCTTCCTTAAGGTGTGCGACCTAGTCTGCGACCGTGACCGCCTCCCCTCCCCGATTCCTCTCCTCACCTGCCTGCAGAAACGAAATGAGACGGCTTCCAGTAAAAGCACTGAGTTTCTAGAAAGGGCAGACGAGCTGGATGCCGCAGAGCCGCCCGCCCTGCCTGGTGATTGAAGAGACACCCGCCCTGGCAGGTCATCAGCGTCACGTCTGTTAACGTTCACAGAGCCCCTCTGAGCGAGGGGAGACCGCAATGCCCCTTTTCGTATTGGGAAAAGAAGGAGTAAATGATGTCACAAACGGTCGAAGCACCCGTGTGTGACAGGTACTAGAGGAGGTGTTGGGCACAGAAGATGGAGACAGGTAGAGCCCATCCCCGGGACCCTGACTTTCCAGGTGCCACGGTGTCGACACCATGCTTGAAGCCACGTATGTCTGATTCCAAGCTCTTCCCACCAGACCGAAGCTGCCCACAGAGGCAGAGACTGGTCAGGCGGAAGCTGCACCACTTGCTTGGAGGATTCAGCCCAGGGTCACTTCGGTTGGGGTGGGGACCCGAGGAACCATCACTGGTGCGTGTGAGGGGGGGCGGCTGGCTCTCTCTCTCTCTCTCCCCCCCCCCTTCTTCTTTTCCAGCCTCTGGAGCCAGAGAGAGGGGAAAGGGGGTGTGTGAGGGGTGCCCCTGGAGTGCTGGGAACCCAAAGTCCCTCCCTCCGCCTCGGTCCTCCACCCCGAGCACCTAGGCTCCACTGGCCATGTTCAAGACCCCGAATCCTCTTAGCCCCACACTCCATTCCTGCCCCAGCAGGCCACCTGGCCAGTCCAGCTACTACCCCATCTCTCTTAAGGCTTAAGGTCTGGGGCGGGGGTGGGAAGAGGCCCCAGGGCATTCTGTGTTCTGGAAGCTCTTTCCTCTGACCTGGCAGAACACGTAGCGTGGCAGCATCTCCCACAGTTGGCCCACCTGGTACTGCTTCAATCCCCAAGACTGCTGGCACCTCTAAAGCTTGGGGTTGCCTTTGTCGGGACATCTAGGGTTCCCTGATGGGTCTCCGAGCAGAGCCCGCTCCTGTGCCCCATTTCCCGTTCAGCTGAGGTTGATCCCCGGGGGGCTGGGTGGGCATCGGTGGATCCAGCCTGGGTGGCCCCTGCCTAGGCCAGCATTTCTCAACCTTTTTCTCCTTATCACCTTCCTCCACTAGGAGAAAAAGTAAACTAATTTAAAATTCTTCCAAATGCCAAGGTATGCTAAGGTATGAGAGTTGGAGCTTTGGAGGGCCACAGACCGTTGTAATATCCAAGAGGGTTGTTTGCCCTCCGTTTTCACCCTCCTGGGGATGCTCTTGCCCCCTTGAGAACGCATGCTGTAGGCTTTCCAGAACACGGTTCCAACCTGGGTGTAATTTCTCTGTGATCTCCTTTAACACATAGAAGCAAGGGTGTTCACGAAGGAAGAATAGCATTTCAAGGACTGAGGCAGACGTACAGATCTGCCACTGGGCCAGATGGTTTCTCGTGTCCGAGCCTTACTTTTTCCATTAATAAAACTCAGACACCTGCTTTTGCTCCACCAGCGAGGAGGTCACACCCAGGGTCAGGCATACATGACACTGGCCACACGTGTGGACCTCACCGTGGGGTCAGGGGTCGGGGACCCCCATTCTTCCCTTAGCTTCTGCCCCACGGCCCAGCCCGAGGATCAGTGCCCCAGGCGAGGGGCGCCCCGCTCTCACCCCTTTGGCTGGCAGCTCTCCTGGGTGTCACTGTGGGACAGCGGAAGGCTGGTGATGGGCTGGCGCTGGCGGGTGGCGCTGCAGGAGGATTGGGGACACTGTGGGGGGTCACTCTTCTCCTTGGCCTCCCTTCTTTCTTCAGCCCCGTTTGTACACGGCCTTCCCTCTGGTGGGGAGGCCTTCTTACCCCTCCCCCAGGAACCAGAACCCCACTGTCCTGCCTTCCCCCTGAAAGAGGCACCTCAGAACCTCTCGCCTGCATGTTACGAAGTGTGTTCTCAGATTCAGGGCCAGGCAGTTGGGGGCCACCGGGCAGGATTTGCCTGCAGGGAGCAAAAGGGCTGCAGAAGCCCCATCGGCCTCCAGTTTGGAACAGGCTGAGCAGGTCACCACGTTCACATGCTGCCCTGGTCCCACCCGCCACACGATGCGGCGTTTAATGGGAGGGCGCAAGTGAGAAACAGGCTCCTGGAATCTGCCCGTGGCTCCTGTCTTTTCTGTTCCTTCCAGCATCCCTCCCCTCTCCCTTTTTCTCTTCCCTTTCTACCTCCTTGTATCCATGCCTGGCTGGGTGTCCGCCTGCTGGGCTGCCTCTCATTCAGCTGAAAGGCAGGTACCCCTGACCAAGGCAGGACTTGAGGTGGGGATGTTGAGGAGGAGGGAGAGGGGGAATGAAGAGGGGCCCATGCATTCCAATAAACAGAAATTAACCCTCCTGGCCCCGGGTCAGACCTCTGTGTCCCTCCCCTTTCCCACCCAGGTCATAAAATCCGCTTCTAACTTACCAGTTCCCCTGTTAGTACCAGAAACACACAATTAGCTTTAAAAGTGTGGCTTCAAGCTGTGGCCCGTTAGAAATTTATGACTTTTTTTTTTTTTTTTAAAGCTTTCCTTTAAAGGGGCTAATTAGGTGTAGTTCTCCAATGGTAATTTTTAAAAATGCGAATTGGTCTGCACTTTGGAAGGAAGAGAACTCTCCCACTTTATTATCTTGGCGCTGGGGAGGCACAGAAGAGACCAGCACAACCCGAGCGTTTGCGCAGCCTCCGAGGACAAGGGCCCGGCGCCGGCCCTTTTATGGGCTTGGCAGCGAGGAGGGGGTCGGGGAGAAATGTTTTCTGTGTTCCGGACGGCTTCCTTGGGAAGGGGATGTGGCACAGCGTGTCTGGAGAGGGTGGCCAGGGAAGGGCAGGGGCCGTAGTGGTTCACCCACCTGGTGCAGGACACCCGGCCCTAAGGTGGGCCTGAGAGATGCCTTCACAGTGGCTTCCAAGGAGGATGGACGGGTGGGGCGGGTACGTGGAGGGCTAACCCCAAGCAGGACTCGCACCCTGGCCAGGCCACAGCCCTAGCACAGAGCTTGGCAGCTGCTAAACCACACGCTGGCAGAATGTGCCATTTGCGGGTAGGCTGTTTATTCCAAGAACAATTCCAAGTTGAACCTAAAGGGGGCAGAGCCCAGGCGTATGGTGTCCTCACAAACGCTTGGCTCCTTGGCTAAAGGGCGTGCTCAGGAGATGGTCTGGGGCAGTGCAGCCCAGGGGGTCGCCGTGGGTGTTGCTCCCTGTGGCCTGGGAGGTCCAGGGGAGAGCGGTGCACCCTCCTGGAGGGACGTCCCGTTATCCCCTGGGTGCAGGCGCTGCTGGCTCTAGTCCTTCCATCGCCGTGCGTTGCGATGCGAATAACACAATTACGAAGACACAGAACCGGGATAAACAGAAAACATCCAGCAGCCGGGAAGGCGGGAGGGGGGACCAGTCACAGTCAGATATTTTGTTACTGGATCATTTCAGGGAGGAGTAGAATTGTTTAAAATGCTGTGCTATTGCAGAAGGGAGGAGTGATGAACAATTAAATAGATTACTCAGTTTTATTTTTCAACATTAGCTTTTATCAAGGCTTTCTCCCAGCTCACCTCCTCTCTTTGGCTCCATTACCATCTCTAGGAAAGCCAGATAGAAGTGTGACTGGGACTGTCTAGCCCCGAGTCTGAAACCACTGCCCTGCTCTGCTTATGGACTCAGTTTTACCCATCAGTCAGATGGAAGGTGAGGCTGCCCCTGCAGTATGTTTGTGGCAGAGGACAGATTGGATAGGGTGGGCGAGCAGGGTCTGAATCCTGGCTTTACACTTCCCAACTGGGTGAGCTTGGGAGGATCACTTTATAAGCTCTGGTCTGTTGGCAGCAATCAAATGAAATAATATACAAATTGTGCAAAGTGGAAATAAAGACTTGCTATTACTGTTATAAAAATGAATTGAGGGCTTCCCTGGTGGCGCAGTGGTTGAGAGCCCGCCTGCCGATGCAGGGGACGCGGGTTCGTGCCCCGGTCTGGGAAGATCCCACATGCCGCGGAGCGGCTGAGCCCGTGAGCCATGGCTGCTGAGCCTGTGCGTCCGGAGCCTGTGCTCCGCAACGGGAGAGGCCACAACAATGAGAGGCCCGCGCACCGCAAAAAAAAAAAAAAAAAAAAAAGAATTGAGATCGTGGATGCAAAGTATCTAGTACAGTGCTGGAAATGTGGAGCCCTCTGAAGGGCAGCTTTTACCATCTGACTTACCCTTCTTGGATAATTCCGTCGTGCCCACTTGGGAGGCTAGGGAGGATGAATGCAGCTCAGGCCTTGTGTGACCAATCTGAGCCACCTCAAGGGGCTGGAGGGGCAGGAATGATAAATGACCCACTTTCCTTTTCCCTGGGTCTCCGAGGCTGACGAGGCAGGGAGGCTTGGTGCCCTCAGCTATGGGAGGGTTTGCCTGAGGGTCTCACCTTCAGAGGTTTCCCGCGGTGCTGGACCACCTTGTCCATCCACTTTCTGGGTTGTCTGGAGTTACTTAACCTTTCTGACCCTCTGTCCAGTGGGGTAATTACCCACTTTACAGGGTTATTATGAAGATTAAGAGAGCTAATGTGTGGCCAGGAGTTCCTGGAACAGGGCCGGAGTCTTGGAAAGCACTCAATGAACGCTACCTCCCTTCCCTCTGCGAACCCAGTGGCCCATAAATTGGCCACTGGATGTTGGACTGAGCACATCACTAATTAGCTTGAGCCATAAAGGAGACAGAAAGGGAACAAGAGCCAGGCCATTAGATAGGACCAGTGTGAATCCATCTCTGGATGGATTTATGATGGACATCTAGGATTGGTTCTCATTAGAATGGCTGCTTGGAAGAGTGGAAACTTTATAGATTTTGGAGGCAGACAAACCTGTTTTTGATCTCAGCTTTACGAGATAGCAGATGTGTGAATTTGGGCTAATTGCATATCCTCACTGTGCTTCTTTCTATGTGCTCACACATGAGAAGGATTAAATGTCATTGTGGGTGTAGAATACCTGGTAGAACACAGTAGATCCCCAATAGATGTTAACTTTCTCCCCTTCCTCCTCTCTGAGGTGGGTGATCAGTTTGGTCTGGATAAGGCACCCGTTGTTCTACATAAGTCACAGTCTGTGGACCACACACGTGCACAGCCATGCATGTCGACGGGTACTGCGGTCCCTAGTTCATCCTTGTTTCCCAGCCCCTTGGATGGGTCTTGGCATAGAGTGAAGACTCAAAGCCTTCAGGGACCAACTGGGTGAATTAGTTCCCAAAGTATTAGCATTTGTTGTAACCACAGGTATACATTTGACAGTGACCTCCCTAGGAGAAGCTTGGAGCCCTTTTGAAGACATTGCCTCATTGTGAGAAAGATTTTAGAGGCTTTATTTGTTAAACTTCACAGAGAAGGAGGCTGGGGGATAGAAAGACGATGGCTTGCCCGGGTCACAGGAAAGCAGTGGCCTATTTGACATCTGAGTCCCAGGCTCCGACTATGGTACTTTTTGTAGCAACTCACTTGGCATCTCAAAAAAGAGGTTCTGGGCTTCCCTGGTGGTGCAGTGGTTGAGAGTCCGCCTGCCGATGCAGGGGACACGGGTTTGTGCCCCGGTCTGGGAAGATCCCACGTGTCACGGAGCGGCTGGGCCGGTGAGCCATGGCCGCTGAGCCTGCGCGTCCGGAGCCTGTGCTCCGCAACGGGACAGGCCACAACAGTGAGAGGCCCGCGTACCGCAAAAAAAAAAAAAAAAAAAATGAGGTTCTGGGATTTTCCTGGGGGATCTCCAGGGTTCATTTGGGATATTAGGAACCAGACTGTGACCCTGGAAATGATTAATTGGGCTAATAATAGTTATAGTTTTGAGTACTAAGGTCTAAGCTTTGTGTTAGATAATTTGCTTTTCATCTCATTTTTTTACACCATCACATATAAGGTGGGTGTTTCCATTTTACAGATGAAGTTCTGGTCAGAACGTTTAGCTAATATGGCGAAGAAGCAGCTGAGATTTCAATCTGGGAATTTCAGCCCCAAATAAAGGCTGCTCCCCCTCCCTGCCAGCACACTAAATATGAGTGAGAGGGTGAATCAGACCAGGGAGTGTTCTTAGAACAGAGTAATGACCTGAGATATGGAGTGGCATCCAACCTCGATATTTCTGGGGGGAAATATGAAGAGAGTTCGTCTTGAAATTTGTCTTAAATCTGGGAAAGGCCCAGCTATGCTCTCACTTCCTAGGAAAATTTGGAGACCCATGTTTTAAAATCAAGTGTTCTCTTATTCAACTTTAAGAAGGAAGGAAACTCTGACATGCGCTATGACACGGATGAACCTTGAGGACATTATGCTAAGTGAAATAAGCCAGTCACAAACGACCAAATACTGTATGATTCCACTTATGTGACACCTAGAGTAGTCAATCCAGGGAGACGGGAGTCAGAATGGTGGTTTCCAGGAGGTGGGTGGCGGTGGGGGGCGGGGAGAATGGGGAATTGTTTAATAGGTCCAGAGTTTTGGTTCTGCAGGATGAAAAAAGTTCTAGAGATTGGTTGGTTGTACAACAGTGTGAGTGTGCTTATTGCTAGTGAACTCTACACTTAAAAAGGGTTAAGGTGGTAAATTTTAATGTTATGTGCATTTTACCATAATGTAAAAAAAAAAGGAATGTTCTCATTCCTACTCAGGTATGTGGAAGTGAAGAGTCTTTTGTTGTGCTGGGGCATCTGGGGGATGCCTGGGGCCCCTGTGGCTTTAGATTAGCTGGTGGGGCTGAGGTCAGCTGAAGCCCGAGAGTGGAGAAGCTGGGAATGAGTTCCTGAGTAGGTTGCCTCCATGAGCCAAGGAAAGGCCCGGAAAGAGCAGAGGCTTTCCTGCCCTCCACCGGACCCACAGCTTCTGGGATCTACTGGCTCACAGTCTCACGGAGAAGATAAGCAAGCAAAGAGATGTTTCAAGACAGTGTGAGAAACGCGTGACGGAGGAAACACACTCTCTCTCTGAGAAAACTGTTCAGGGAACGGGGACCATTCATGGAATATGTTAGAGCTCAGATTCTCACACAGAGGCACAAGATCAACGTGGGCTTGACCCTGACTAAGGGCGGCTGTGGCGTGGTGTTGCATGGATGCCTGAACCCTTGGAGAGAAGGATTGGCAGACTCACCCCAAGCGCTGGTGGACATCATGTGTGCTGGGGGCTGGCAAACTATGGCCCACAGGCCAAATCTGGACCACCCCCTGATTTTGTACAGCCCGCAAGCTAAGAATGGTTTTTACATTATTTAATGGTTTTTTAAAAATCAAAAGAAGAACGGTATTTCATGACACGTGAAAATTATATGAAATTTGAATTATAGTGTACATAAGGAAAGTTGTATTGGAACACAGGCACACTTGTTTGTTTACTCATTGTCTGTGGCTGCTTTTTTCTGCTGCAACAGCAAAAGTGAGGAGTTGTGGCAGATAATATGGCCTGCAAAGCTGAAAATATTTCTCACCTGGCTTTTACCGAGAAGTTTGTTGACCCCAGTCTAGTCCAATACTTTTTCAAACTAGACTAGTTGTGTGTTGTGGGATCACAACCCACAACTCAGTCATGAGTCAACTTAGTGGAACATGATGGTCAGCATTAAAGATTAAAATAAAGACTAGAAGAATGGACAGAAAATATCAGAGTATAGCACTTGTAAGGCGATTTTTCTCGTGAAACATTTTTTTCTTTCCTTAAGCTTTTATTTCAGTTAAGTAGGCATGTGTGCACTCAGTCACGATGGGAACTGTTTCTCTTATTTATGGGTCTTTGTTCACAATGTAAGAAAGCTACCAGTCTAGGTGAACCTAGGAAATTTACTGCTGTTCATCTGGATATCAGGGATAAAATTTGGGTGAGTGTCTCTGAGCTATGTCTGCTCAGAGTGTGGTTGTCTGTTCCCAAAGCCCAGGTTCAAGCAAGGTGGGTGCAGGATTCCCTGCTACCTCTCCCTCCCCCAGAGCACTGTGGTCCAAGCTGGCCAAGATGCGATGCCCGACCCCAGGTAGGGCTGTTTCCTTGTTTCCGCCCAATATTTCTCCCACTTGAAGAGGGAGGTTTCCATTTTCCCAGAGGGCAATGAACGAGGAATGTTTGCTCTTTGGCATAAAGAGAAGAACAAGCAAGGCCCAGGACCAAGGACGCGGAGCTCCCTTCCTGACCCCTTCGAATGACAGCTGATACGAGAATGACAAAGGACGGCTCTTGTGCAAGGTGACAAGAGGCAAGATCTGAGAAGGCCTTGTGTTTACAAACATATTGCCAGAAGTGTCACAGATATAATTGAAAAACATCAGTAGTGATCGATGGGAACAGATCACTGGCCCCAGCCATTAAAACAGAGCAGAAAATAGGCGTGGAGGAAACGAAGGGGAAGCATGTACAGAGGATAGAAACACCGGTACAAACCTCCCCCTTGCTTCACCCCGTCCGCTTCCCGACCTTGCTCTTCCTCCCTTTTCCTTTCCCTCTGTGCGTCCACCTGCTCGTCATCACCCGTTTTTCTTTATGCAATGGAAGGAAAAGCATTGATTTGTCCAAGAGCATTTGCCTGTGTCTTAGAGGCAGAATTAGAGCAAGGCTACCTGCTTTCCTCCTCTTTTCTCCCAACTGTGCCCAATGTGTCTGTTGACTTTAAAATAGTGAGTCTATGAACTGGTGCTGAGCCAAGCTTCATATTCTCAAAGCCGTTTATCATCAGCATCCTCCATAAAGGCCTTAAACAATCAGACAACAAAAGCCATTACAGTGGGCTTCCCTGGTGGCGCAGTGGTTGAGAGTCCGCCTGCCAATGCAGGGGACATGGGTTCGTGCCCCGGTCCAGGAAGATCCCACATGCTGCGGAGCGGCTGGGCCCATGAGCCGTGGCCGCTGAGCCTGCGCGTCCGGAGCCTGTGCTCTGTAACGGGAGAGGCCGCAACAGTGAGAGAGGCCCACGTACTGCAAAAAAAAAAAAAAAGCCATTACGGTACAATGTGCTTTGTTGGAAGCAGACTATTCCAGGTCTTAAGGGCTAAGCTGGGTTTGGTCCATCTTGGTTCTGGAATTTTGGGAAGGTCAAGGGGGCATGTACAGCAGGAAGCTTTGACCCTCACATCATAGTAGAGAACAGATTGCACCATCCTGTAAGGAAGAGCAGTTCCTAGGTAAGGATTCCAAGAATTTGAGGTGAATATGCCTTTGCAGTTCAAGGGACTGGGGTAGACACCTAGGATGGAGAACCCTGGGGCAGGATGAACGAACCTTGATAGACAGTGAGGAGAACCCTTCTTAGGTTCAAGTCACTTTAGGACCTGAGAACAGGTGTGATCATAAAATAAAATAAGATAGTAGTAAAATAAAAATAATAAAAGAAAACCGACGGCAGCAGGATGGTTCTGTATGGGTGACGGGGCTGCAGAGGAGTCCAGGAGGACCCAGCCAACCAGAGGGCAGAGTTGGCTGGGTGCTTGATGACAGATGATCACTAAGACGCTTTCAGTGCCCAGAATCTCTCATAAATCAGCTCAAAAAGTCTTAAACACAAGGGACACTGGATTAGGGGAATTTGATCCCAGTAAACCAGAATGACCTAGGAAGAGAGACTTCAGAGGATGAGAATCAGGCAGTTACAGAGAAAGCAGTTTCACCACAGAACTGAAGGAGGTAGATAGGGGACCCAGCAAGAGACAACGACCAAGGAGCCGGCTAGCCTTGCTGGGGATGAAACAGTAGCTGACTGGGTACCAGCCAGAGTACCAGGGTTAGTGCTGATTGGGGTCTCTCTCAACCTCTCTCCCTCTCTCTCATTTATTCATTCATCCGTTATATTGGTGGTTTATTATATGCCAAACATTTTCCTGCATGTTGGGAATGCAGATTTAAAAGATACAGAAATAAAATCTCTGCCCTCAAGGAATTTGTGAGCTAAAGCATTACCTCATTCCTTATCTACCAGACAGAGTCTGTATCCTGAGATTTCTCATTTTGTTTCAAAACAGTTTACTCATTTAAATGGCTGAATATGTAGTTTGAGGGAACACCATGGAACGTGGGTCTAGAGAGACAAAGGAGGCAGCCCTGATCCCAAGCGCAGGCCCTGTGAAGAGGGGAGCAAATGCGGTTCTCTGAGGAGTGGAGAAAACAGTGCCCAAGAGCCTTCAGGCGAGGGGCCCCTTCTGCCACTTCATCTCTGGCTGTCAGAGGCTCCCCGACAGACCTGGTCGGTAAGTGAGGTGTCAGGAGGATGGATTGGCCTCGCACAGTGAGATAGGTAATGATCTTTGAGGCCGGAAGGGAAGCAGGGGACCCCGTAGAGTGGTCATGCACTTAGCCTGGAGAGAGTCTGTGGATTTTAGTGCAGGCAAAATGGCATCCGGCAGCATTCCTTTGCGGAGACATAAACCCCTTCTTTGTCCTGATATCATCAGTAGGATTACACCCACTCTTTAATATTGGGCTCGGCGTTGCAGCTGAATTTGTTCTACGTTCTGAGACACTTTCCCCTTCCTGTGGCTCGTGGAGAAGGACCCGTGCTTGGATGAATAGCAGTGGGGTGCGGTGTGGGGGGCTATGGCGCCGGCCTATAAAGTGGCCAAAGGACTTTTACACAGGTGTCGTCCATCCATTCATCCACCCACCCCACCAGCCACTGGTTTACTTGAGAAGTGTTTACTGACTTCTCCCAATGTGCCCTGATTCACACCCTAGGGACAGAGCAGAGAACAGAGTCCTACTTGGCAGCTCCCCAAGCTCCAGGTTTGCTGTTTATCTTTCCAATGGCTTCCCTTTTACAAAGGCCCAACTTTTCATTCTTGAGCGGCCCTGTGTCATCACAAGAAGGGAAGGTGCAGACATAGGGATAATGGCAGTTATTGCTCCCAAACAAAACTTACCTGTTGAGGGCTTCCCTGGTAGCGTAGTGGTTGAGGGTCCGCCTGCCGATGCAGGGGACACGGGTTTGTGCCCCGGTCCGGGAGGATCCCACATGCCGCGGAGCGGCTGGGCCCGTGAGCCACGGCCGCTGAGCCTGCACGTCCGGAGCCTGTGCTCCGCAACGGGAGAGGCCACAGCAGTGAGAGGCCCGCGTACCGCGAAAAAAGAAAAAAAAATTTACCTGTTGGGAGTCAGAATAGTGTGAGATCGTTATGAAAATCGCCTCGTGAGTACACGTCTCAAGAGGGATCAAGAATGAGTACGATGGAAAGGACCCGGGGTGACAGGCTGGGTGGGATGGGAAGAGCCCGGGACTTAATTGACTGTGTGCCCCAGGGTAGTGGCTTCCCTAGTGGTCACTGGGCTTATTTGTAATGAGAAGGGGTTGGGCCTGTGAATCCTCAAGATCCCTTCCTTCTGTAATATTGAATGAAGTCTATTGATCTGTGTCTCACTCCCTCTGCTCGCTTCTTTCCTGTTGCCCCGTTTCTTGTCCTTTCTGGATCTGACCAGCTCACAGGTCGATGTAATCCTTCCTCCAGATGTTTTTCCTGCAGGGCATTCCATTCTGCCAACATCTTGAATTACCCTCTAGCCCTCTATTGTCCAGTAGAACTTCCAGTGATGGTGGCAGTAGTCATATCTGCACTGGCCATCACGGTATCCACAAGCCACATTGACGATGAGGGCTTGAAATGTGGCTGGTGTGACCTGGACCTCAAATTTTATTTAATTTTGATACATGTATCTAGTACACATGTATCTAGTAACTACTTTGTTGGACAGCACAGCTCTAACCTCATTTCCCAATGCTCTTTGGTAGTTATTGTGTTTATCTATTTATCTCTTCTTAAGTCACTGGTTGAGAGCTCTGTCTGTATCTGTAGTCCAACTTCCTTAGCTCGAGCCCTGCATGACCTCTCATTAGCCGCGGGACCTTGGGCAACTTACTTAACCTTTCCAAGCGTCAGTTTCCTCACCTGTAAAATGAACGTATTGATACTAATAATCCTACCTGCTGGGATCGATGCGGGTATTAACCAAGATAATGAACGTAGAGCATGGAGGAAAAGGGGGCAGGAGAAGGGATATATTTCATCTTTTCTCTTCTGTTAGAGTGAAGTCCTGGGGACCAAGACAACGTAACCTTTATTTATTACCAATTAGCATATGGAGACCATACTGTCTCCTGGGGCTCACATAAGTATCCTTTTTACTTGATTCCCATTCTCTTTGCTCAGCTACCAGCTCTCCTGTGTAGATGCCCAGGTACCTCTGTGCTCTGCACCAGGGCAGATACAAGCCTACTACAGTGCCCGCCCTGATGTGAGCTGAGTGACTTGTCACCCTGTCCTCACACACGCATGCATGTGCACACACACTCAAACTTCTCAGAAAGCAGGTAGACCTAGGATTTCATTCCTTCAGACACATACGTGTCTCCTGTGCCTCGCTCCTCTCCTCTGGGCGATGGGGAACAGGGTGATAAACCCATTAATCCCAGGCAGGCCCTTGTCGCTCTGCAGGTCCCCAACCCCCTTCAGACCTTCCCTCTGGCCAACTTGATCTCCCAAGTGACATCTCTCAATCCTGCCCCAGGAATCAGATGTCTAAATAGCAAATGAAAGATTAATGCCAGTGGCCAAGATTGGGGTGTGAATAATTTAAAGGGCAGAATAAGAGCCAGCTCCATTTACCAACAGGGCTGCCTGGGCAGAGGTCAGGCAGAGGGAAAGGGCCATCTCCGGGCCAAGGATAGGAGGTTGTGGATTCTAATGAATTGACCTGGGAGAGGATTTCTTGTCGTTGGTGTTGGGAGGAATTTGTAGTTACAACCAGAAAATGGGTCATTTGGCATTCTTATCAATCCAGCGATTGTGGGTTTCATGAGGAGTGTGGGCGGTTTTCAACTGGGTGCCATGTTTCCGTGGATATTATAAGGCCAGGGATGGCCCATTGGATGAGCATCCGGTGCCCCTCACGTTGAGGACCACCTCTCACCAGGGTGTGTGTCCTTGTTGCCACCTTGAACCTGTTGCGCTCCAGGAGTCCATGTGACTGGGTTATTCGGTGCAAGGCTTCCTGGGCATATGGGATTTGATGCGACCAGGGGAAAGCAGCCTGATGTTTGTGAATTGAGCAGATATTTTACAGTCAGTGTGGCTCTTGTCCAGTCAGGAAACCTCTGTGTGGATATTTTCTTCCACTTTTCCTACCACCTTGGTCACCTCCTGCTACCCCAGCTTCCTGTTAGGTTTACCACAGACTCTCCTCTGATGGTTTGGGGTTCGATAAGTATTTTCCCCTCCGGAAGTCTTTAGCAGTGCGGCAAGAAGGTTACATGATGGATTCTCCCCATCGCTTAACTGAAGCCATAAAAAATGAAAGGAGAGTCTCCAATAAACCAAAGCATTACCCACTGGTGGATAGAGAGGGGATCCCAGAACCGGTCCCGGGAGGCACAGCTGGGAAGCCCTCCAGCTGACTGTCTGTTATGATTATTAATCACAAAGGCAACAGGGCTCATCTGCACAGAGCTTCTTAACGAACTTGGACCCATGTCCTTACAAGGTTGTAGCCATTATAGCAACCAGGGCCTTTTGGTTGCAAATCCCTGAAGGCTTAGTTGACTGGGATGGATATCTGAGTGTGTGCATTTGTCCTGGTGCTCCCCCAGATTATAAGATACGTGTGGTTGTGTCTAAGCCCGAACAGTGGAAGGGAGGAAGCTCCATTTGCTGTGATTGGGAGACTCAGGAGCATGGCTGGTGGCTGGTGCATACTATTATATGTGCGTAATATTTATGTGTATGTATAATGCAACCGTGGTAGGTTAATGGTTGCATGTTGTGTATGGGGTAGCGAGAGTTTTGTGTGGTGGGTCGTCAATATGGGGGTGGGAGTGAGGCGTTTTAATAGTAGTGGGTGTATATACTCTAAAATAGCATCATCTCTATGGGTTTCCAGGTGCATTACAAGTAGGAAGACCCTAGAATCCGTTGTCCAAATGAAAAGAGTTTTAAAGTAAAAAAGGGGCATTATTAATATTTTGCCTAGATGACTCACATAAACCAGGATTGTTCCAGGCTACCAGAGACGTGTGGGAACTCCACCTATAAGCCACCATTGACTGGCTTAGATGTTTTTTTTTCCATTGTGTTTGAGTTTATGTTGAGGGTGAGTTTATGCTGAGGGTGAGTCTGGCCAAGTTAGAACTTAGAGGCATGGGCAGAGGGTTGCCTCTTGGTGGCATCTGCCCTGATTTCTGCCGTATGGTGGGAAAAGCAGCCCCCGGGACCCTTCCCAGGCTCAGTGCTCCTGTTTCACAGATGTCCTGGTGGGGTGCCCAGGTCTTGATACCTGGCGGACTTTGGCACACACTCTAGGACCCCTGATTCACTCAAGACGGAAAGCATGGCCGGTGAGCCTGTGAGCTGCAACCTCACTGCTCCGGGAGAAAGTGAACCAGCCCCTGTCCGGGGAACCTTCAGAGTCATGATCTGGGGGTTTGCTGTGTGTGCCCTGGGCCACGGTGCTGTGAGCCAGGAACCAGACTCTGCTCTGTTGTGGTTGGGTCTGTCCTTGACTGTGCCTGGGTCTCAGTTTATCTCCGTGTGAAACTCAGGGAAGAAGAATATCTATTAACAAGAGTATTGATGTTTGAGACGGCGTTTAAGACGGGCTGTGTGAGAGAAAAACACCCTTTTCTGTTTCCCTCCCTCCTCCTTTCCCTATCCCTCAGCCCTGCGATTCGTTTGTGTGTCAGGTGACTTTGCCTCTAAAACCCCAGAATTTTGTTCCAGGGAGTTCCTCCACCTCAGCAATGGCACCCTTGAGGTTTGGGAGGGAAGGAAAGGGGAGCCCCACCCAAATTTGGGCCAGTGTTTCCCAAGTGGAGGTCCCTCCCCCGTGCCCCTGGTTTTCTTTCTGGCTCACCCTATGACCAACAGCAGGTGATGTGCTCCCTAGAATATCACCTAAAGGATTCTGTCTGGGCTGCTTTCTCCAAAGGCCCTCTCTCCCACCCTCTCCCTGAAAACCAAGAACTCCATGCCTCAAGCAACTAGATGTAAACAGAAATTAATCCATCTGCAAAACCTCAACATGTCACCTGATCCCTATCAGGGCCTCATAATCGCCTCCAAGGAAGATCTTATTATATTAAAAAGCAATTGCCCTCCAAGCTGGTAGCACTAATAGATTTTCTGTGATATTTATACTGGATTTAGCTTTCAGCTTATGAGATGCCCTTCCCTTCCTTCTGCCTCTAAGCCCCTTCGTTTTTGCATAAGCCTCCCACAATTTCAGTTTCCCACAGGGCCTCTGTCTGCAAGATGATAAGCTCCATGAGGGCATCTGTCTCGTTGAATGCTGCATCACCAGTGTAGGAAGAGTGCCTGGCATGCGGCAGGCATGCAGTTTCATCCATCCATCCAATTCATTCATTCGTTTGATCATTCAACAGTTGGAGCCAAGGTCTAGAGGGGGAGACAAGACAGAAAACAAACAATAAATAAAATAGTAAGTAATAAGGGCTTTGAAAGGAACAAATAGGGTGTTGAAATAGAGGATAATCAGGTGGGGGGCTCTACTCTGAATGGCAGGAAGAAATACCCACCCTGAGATCTACAGGATGACAAGGAGCCAGCCATGAGCAGAGCAGAGGGAAGCGCTTTCTATGCAGCCGGAGCAGCTCTGTTGGGGGTATTAGGTGGGGGGAAAGCTGAGCAGCTCTGAAGGCTTGGGAGAGGCCCCCTGAGGGTAGAACTTTGTAAAAGAAGTTGTTTATTGGATTTGGGGAGGTCAGGAGGAGCTAGGCCATTTCAGAAATGTCTGGGGGTGGTCAAGACACTCAGGGATGTGATTGGTGGAGGAATTTGGAATCCCTCATACTCTAAGCATAAGGACCTACATGATCTAGAGAAGAGGGCCCTGGGAAGTCTGGGGTATGCAACTGAGAAGTGGAGGTGGTGAGGGGTGTACTTTGAACAAGGGGTGCTGCTCGGCAGTGGGTTGGATGCCAGAACTTCTGGGTCTCATTTTCTGCTCACACTTCAATGGAACATTGTTTGCCTGTGTCTTCCGTTCCTCTATGTTTATAAAGATCATGTAACTCTAAACAGCACGTCTGGACTCATGTGGCTCTTGCTTAGATTGGAACAGAACTTGAAAGCAGGGCCTTGCTAAAGCCTTGTGATGAGTTGACAAGACCCAAATTTCCAAAAACACCCATGAATGTAACAATGGCAGTAACAGCCCATTCTTACCTTCCGGGCCCTTTGGTGTCAGTAAATTGAAAGCAGTTCCAATTTGAGAAAGATTTGGTGGCAAGAGGCAAGCCCATAAAATATCCTTCACAGGTCCTGGTCTTGTCAGTTAAGCATCAGAACTAGTTGTTGATGAGGGATTTCAGGGCTGAGGCTCAAGTAGGGCAGAGAGGCGACCGCACGCAATTCAATTGGTGGGAGTTGCCTAACGGAGACCAGGGAAATAGAACCTGTGCGGAGCATCACCCGCGCCAGGTGATGGGGCCTTCCTCTGCGGGGAGGGGAGAGAAGGGAGAGCATCTCATTAATTAGAAGTTAAGCGTCCCTCTTCCTCTGCCAGATCGCAGTACATTCAAGTGAAAACATATGAGCACAAGCTTGTTCCTTTCATTCTGTTTCTAAACATTTCCTTGCATTAAAACCCCCAAGTTCCTTTCATCCTTGACAGCCAGACCATAGCATGGGGCGGACATAATTGGGATGACGGCCAAGACACCAGAACTTTTCTACAAGACACTGCTGCGGACTGGGGTTTGCCTCGGGGCTGTTATCTCCTGGGGCTCACATGTGAGGTTTTGGCTCTCAGTGGCATCCCTGCCCAGGAGGGATGCTAACCTGCAGTGTGGGGATGGACGGACCCGCAGAAAGGGCAAGACCTGGACTTCAGAGAGGTCCCTGGCATCCCCTACATCTCCCAATGGAGAGTCTGTGAAAGTGTAACATGATGGTGGCCTTTCCCACCAGGACCTGGGGGTGGGGTGAGAGCTAGGGGAGGGCAGCCCAGAAAGACAAAGGCTTTATTATCAAAAGGCAGCACTTTGGCCCCTCCTCCCTCCATGAAACCAGTCCCTCTGGCCTCCATCTCATAAACACGTCTCCCACTTATAGAGAACAGAATGCAGTCCCACCAGAGATCTCCTCTGCCGATCGGAATGGAGGTGGTAATCCCACGATCCTCCTGTGGAGGGGAAGGGGCTAGGCTGGGTCTGTTCCCAACTGTCCGTGTGATAGATGAGGTGACCTGAGGCCACCTGCTCAGCATCTCCATGCTTCCCCTCCCCTTAGAGCCCGGAAAAGCATCTCTGCTTCCTTCTGCCTTCTCAGGATGCCAAGTGGGAAAGGCAGTGACTGCTCAGTAGCTGCCTGAAGAGCCCAGGAGGGAGGACCGTGATGCCCATGTGATACTACAGTGTCTGCTCACTCAGTAGGACTTTCAACCCTGTCTGTAAGGAGGAAATGAGAGCCCTACAAAGAAAGCAGGAGCGTGGGGCAGATGAACACAGCCCACGTTCCCTTACCTGTTTGCCTATCACTGTGCCCCCTTCCCCAGCTCCCACAAGCAGCAGGGACAGCTAGGCGATCCAAACCAAAACTTGTCCTTACTACTTTTAAACCATCCCGGTTATCACATACAACTCTCCCCTCAAGGGTTTACAGTCTTAGCTTCTCTCAACCCAGTAGACTCAATTCAGGAAGAGGCAGCTGGAGAGGCGAGACTCAAAACATTTCACCACCAAGGGCATAACGCCTACTGCCGGGTCAAGATCCCGGAGGTCCCCTGCAGGGCCAGGCAGGCCTCCTTAGGGAGGTCCTTGAGCAGTATCCTAGGAGGAGAGGCTGGGCTTCTGGGGCAATGGGGAGGTGTCAGAAGGCAGTGGCTACTTACCAACCAGTGTGGAAATATTTCACTATTTTATCTTCCACCCTTCCTGGTGCATACTGGCCAGATATCAGGTCTAGAAGCAGGTCCTTATTTTCTTTGAACTGTGGGGAAGATGGCCAAGGTTCAGAGGAGAGATGCAGTCTCCCGGCCTTCTGTATCTGTGGATGTGGAACCTGTGGATACAGGAGGTCCACTGTACTATGCCATTGTATGTAAGGGACTTGCGTGTCCATGGATTTTGGTACCTATGGGGGTCCTGGAACCAACCCCTTGCAAATCCCAGGGGATGACTGTACAATCACATGAAATTATCCAACTGTGGAATTGCACCTTGGAAGAGACCTGAGAGATTCATTCATCCTCTTGTCCAGGGTAGGAAGCTACTTTAGTATGTGGATTCTCCTCATTTCTCCTCCCCTGTGAACCATCCAGGTGAAGTGGGATTATCAAGAGAGGGGCAGACTTCAAGGGATGCCAGATAATACCACTGAGGAACTGGGACTCAGAGACATGAGACAATCACACACTGTGAGGAGGTGCCCCATGCTCAAAACAGACAAAAGCATCCCTGGTGTTTGGTCAAGCGGGGGATGCTGGGGACTGGAGCCGTCAGAGGAGGTTGTAGGATGTGAGATTTGTCCTGCTGTCCCAGCATGCATCATCATGCCGTCTGCCCTGGGCCCAGGAGATTAGCTATAGCCGGGCTGGTGGATGGAGACTCGGGGCTGAGGCTCCACCTCCCCCAACCACCATTCCTGGCTTCACAGCACAGCTGCCAGCAAACCCCTTCTTTCGGATGTTTGGCTCCAGATGTCCAAACCCAAGGACATCGTGTCAGCATGTTTCTCCGCTGACTGTAAAAGAACAGCTGCATCTTCTAGAAGACCCTTCCAAGTCCATCGCTTGTTAGGATGATTATAGTATTTTACTCGTAAGTTGGTTACGCCTCTTGGGCCCCTTTTTGAGATTCCACTCTCAAACACAGGGGGATGATATTTTGAGACACAGAATGTGAGAGCAGGATGGATCCTAGAGATCATGTGATCCTACACACTCATTACAGAGATTGGAGGGAGGCGTGATGGCTGGGGGAGGGAGGGAGGCAAAAAGGCCACGTAACTTCCCTGAGGTCACCTGCACATGTGGTGGCAGAGACGTGACTGGTCTTTTCCCTCTGTAACGTACTTTTTTGTTCAAAGCTTTAAAAAGAATGAATTTAAAATGAAAAGTTTTAGTTTTCTTTGGAAAATACAGAAATGGATAAGAAAGATAAAAGGAAATACATACCCAGAGTGCTACCTCCATAGCCATGGTTAATATTGATATTTCCTTCCCATTTTTGTGTCAATTATTTTCCATAGTTAAGGTTATTATGTATATATGTCTATATATATATATTCATTGAATGGGCTGGAAAGGAAATCATATATATATATATATATATATATATATATATATATATATATATATAA
>NW_006782674.1:765118-771396 GCF_000442215.2 Lipotes vexillifer | reverse complement strand
TATATATATATATATATATATATATATATATATATATATATATATATATACGAAACCTTGTAACTCAGGTAATTTCCCCACTTGTAAACCCTTCATAAACGTAACTTTAAGCATGTGCTTAATATTCTATTACGTGCATGTATCATAATTTACTTACCCACTCCCTTACTGTTTATAAAATTTAAGTTATTTCTCATTTTCAAGTGATAAATAATGCTAATATGAAAATGATTGTGCGTAAAGGTTTTGCCTTGCCTTTTTTTAATCTCTGTATTTCAGGCTATTTCCTTTGGCTAGATTCCCAGAAGTGGTGTTTCTAGGTCAGAGGTATAAACACGTTCAAGACTGGCTATCTATTACTAAATTGTTTTCTAAAAGTATTGTTCCAATTTATGTTCTCACTAGAAAGCTATGAAATTTATTAAATCTCTGCTAATGTGGTAGACAGTCCTCATTTCCGATGTGAAAAATCTCAGTGTTCTAAGTTTAAGGGTGGCTGTGAGACAGCCAGGGATTGTGATACGAATAAACTGTTTCATTGAGCATTTTTGAAAATTCAACAAAGCCCTGGATCCACCCTAGAAAGCAAAGAATTGGCCCCATTTAGCTCAGTTGGCTAAGACTAGCCCCACAAACAGAGGCCTGCACCTCAGACCAGGAGAGATGTATTGATATAGCCCCAGGAATTTTTTTTTAAAGTAGATTGGTCCCTAGGAGACATGCTGGAACATAGGACCTGAACAGTCTGTGTGCCTGTGTGCATGCGTGTGAGTGTGTGTGTGCGTGCGCACCACCAAAAAGATCTCCGTTCCTGAAAGAAACCAGAGAGCTGGATCAATGGACTCATAAACGTGTCTCGCAATAGAAAACTGGATTGATTGCACCGTCCTGTGGAAATCACCAGGGTGGCTCATTGGCCTCTGTGATGATACACGCCAGTCCATCTCAGCCCTGCTGTTCAGAGAACGGCCCAGTCCTGGGGGTGGGGTATCCCAGCAAGGGTCAGGCCATCTCAGCCAGGCTCGGGCAGGGGAAAGGCCAGCTGAGATAATGAGCCCCTGCTCATCGCAGGGCGGTCTGACGGAGAGGGACCACTCAGAACAAACAAGAGTGTCAATATCTGTCTCTCCAGATCCACAAACCCAGGACTGTTAGCGCAGGTATGGCTAGAGTGCCCAGCCCCCCAACTTCACACGAAACATGAGGATGCTGAGCTGATTGGTCCTTATAGAAGCAGATATCCCACTTGGGCGTGCTTTCCTTCTCTTTAGAAAAGGGGGAAATGAGGCCTGGAAGGTTGGGTTTCCCCCGCAAATCGTCACCCACTCCATTTCAGTTCTCTTGAGACGCCCTCGGGCTTCTCTGCTAATACAGCGGAGGGTAAACCCGGGAGTATCGTACACTTGGCCCTTCTTACTTCCGTTCGTGGAGAGCTGTGTGGGATGCTGGGGCCGGGGGACAGGTCATCTGAACTCGCCCTGACTCCAGTCATCCATGTGACTCCAGGCAGGTCACCAACTTCTCTGGGTCACGCCCTTCTCGCCTGAAAATAGGAGCCTGGGCCTTTTGGAAAGTTTCATGAGTTTGTCATATGATAAAAAATCGAGTATGTCTACATAAGTGACATCTTGGCAAGAAGGAAGCAGCTGCTGTGAATCGAAGAGGCCAGAGGAGCAGTCCTTTTCCCCATCTCATGTGGTCAGGTGGCTCCTGGGGATCCTTTAACATCAAAAGGCAGAAAGGTGAACAGCGGGTGAATTAGAAAGGGCCTGAGACACTGCATTCCTGAAAGTCTCAGAAGCGAGGGAAAGCCTCAGGTGGAGTAGTTTAGTAACTGCAATTTCTCAGAAGTTCTTGGAGAGCGTGTGACTTACCTAACGCAGCTTCATTCACGGCCCACGAGGACAGTGCGTGGAGTCCCATGGCAGGAGGAATGTGCCGTCTTTTTCAAATGAGCCAGCTGGTGTCTGTGCTGAGAGCTAGTCATTGGGGTGATACGGAAGTCCTTCTCCAAAGTGGCTCAGGCCTCCGGAAAGTCCTTGTCACCCTGCAGTTTAGCCCTGGGGCTATTCAGTCACTGAATTTGTCAGGCATTCTACACTTCCAAAAAAATGGGGTCTTGGTGGCCTACACTGCAGCCGTGCGGAATCACGTCCCTGCCTCTCAAACAGTGCTTTCCAAACCAGGGTCACAACCTTTTAGTGGGCCATTAAGTCAATTCCGTGGGCTGGGACTAATATTCTTAAAAACGGAATAGGATTAGAAAGTATCAGAGTGCATTGCAGGAAGCAAGAGTAAGACTTGTTTTCCAGAACAGTATTGTTTGATCCTGGGTTTCGATGTGAGTGAGATCTCCTGAGTAGGTCTCAATCAAAACGGGTAAAAGTGCTCTAAAGGATGGGGAATCTGAGGAATAAGGAATTTAGAGGCTCTCTGTACATCCTCATAGTGTATATTTCATGCCAAGTGGGTATGTGTGGCTAGAATCCAAAATCGCACCCGGGCTGTGCTAGGGATGGGCTCTGTGCCGCCTGGGTGCATCCACTCAGCCCACTGGCTCCTGGCTTTGTGGCCTGGGCTCTGGACCCTGGAGACCTGCCTCCTCTCCCGGAAGGACAAACACCTGTCACCAGTCCTTTCAGGTGGGCAGGGAGCTCTCCATCTCCCTTTGTCCCTGCTCCTCTGGCTGCTTTCAAGACTAAGGAGGTTGAATGAAGCAGGAGTAAAGTCAGAGAGAAAAAGGAGTGAGCCGGGCATCCCACGGTGAGTCAAATGTGGCAGGAAGGAGCCGCAGAAACAGCCTGGTTCTGCCCATCATTTTGCAAAGGAACCTGATACTCAGTGAAGCTGTGGGCAAGCAACGTGTAGTAGGCGGTTTAAAACCCGGGTTTTCAATCAGCAAAGCTCACACTCTGTCCCCTCTGCGTGCTGTCCTCATCCTGGCTGGAAAGCCCACATTTTTGCAAATGGCTTCTGAGAGCTTTGGGGTGAAACATACACCCCTCGGAGGGGAATGTAACACCCCCCCCCCACACACACACACACACATGCACGTGCACCTCCAGCTGCCCTACTCTTACCTTCTCCAGAAACATCTATCTTCTGAGGTTCTCAGAGCAGAATGAGCTCCCACCCCAACAAGGAGGGGACCAGCACCGGGGTAGCCAGTGGGGGAGAGCGAGGGTGACAGGAAGGCCTCTAGCATGTGCATTGCTCCCTCACACAGACTCTGTAGCCCCATCATCCCATGCCTCCAAGCTTCTAGTCTCAGACACAAGAGAGGATAATAATAATGATAATGAATAACAACAACAATTGTAGTGATCAGAATAGTAATCATAGCCTACGCCAGGCACTACCCAGGCTTGGCGCTGTTCCAAGCACTTTACATGAATTATGTCAATTAATCTTGTACCTCTATGATGTGGTGCTTTTGCGCTCACCCTTTGAGCAGTAGACGAAACGGGGCACAGGGACATTAAAGAAGTCACTGTCACACAGCTCGTTGGATCCCAACCCAGCGGACTGGCTCTGCAGCCCCATCCGTAGCCATTGCCCTGTATCATGTGGCCTCCCTGTTGCCAGGTTCAGGCTGGATGCAGCGTGACGGGGCCTGAGCGGCCTCAGCTGAAACCCCGCACAAGCCACGCTGGCCAGGCAGCATCCTAGTTCTGTCACCCGGCCAGTGACACCTGCCCAGTGCCTCCCTGGCTTGGAGGCCTGTGAGAATGGGTTTGCAACAAACGGGGAGTGGATTGGATGCAAGCGCGCTGCTCCCATCCAGCCTCTTCCTCTGCGCCAGGAGGCTGGGGGGCCAGCACCTCGTCCCCCAGGGGTTCAGTGGCGAGGTCACTGGGATGCCTGTCTCATGCCTTAAGGGAGAACTTTCAGAAAAGTTTCAGGGACGTTACCTGGGGTTTTTTGGAGCAGGACCCGGCAGGGATGTGGCATCACATGCAGCATCCGTCAGCCTATGGGAGGGTTACGTAAGGCATGGCTTCCTGGGGAACTATTTAGGGTCAGGCCTCCAGGTGAATTCCGGTAGGAGATCTGACCCATACTGCGTCACAGAGGTGCCTGGGGACCCGTGGACACAAAAGAAGTGAAGGATCTTCTCTCCCAGCCGCCCTCAGAGCCCGGGCCATCCTTGCCCCAAGGAGTGACAGGGCTGACTCCGGCCCCTCCGCCAGCTCAGTGGGGGCGTGAGATCTGTTCTCCCCATCGCGCTGCGTGAGGCCAGCCCCACGGGAAAGTAAGTGTCTCTGAAGCACACTCACCTGGCCGCCCCGGGAGCTGAGAGGGGGTTTGCCTGGTAGGGACACTGGCCAGTGAGAGTCTGCAGGGTGGGTCCAGGTGGCCACCTTCTCCCTCCTGGTCACTCAGCTTCTGTCCCCCTACATCGGCGCCCAAACACCCTCTATCCTTTTCTCTCTGCACACACCCGCCCCCCGCCCGCAGAGTGAAGCTAGAAACCTGTCTTTTGGAGTTTGCTCTCCTCTGTCATCACTTTCGGTAGGGATGAGGGTGGGGGAGGAGGTCGGAGAGAAAGAAGAGAAAAACCTAGGAGGGAACAGAAGTCCCCATTTAACCCCAGGCCAGTGCGGGAATCCGGCTGACACAGCAGGAAAGCAAGATTAGTAACAAGTGAGAGGGAGATGATTTATGTTTTGTGCCTGAGGATCCACGGAAGACTTCCAGGTGTCACCCAGGCTGCCTGGCGATCTTTAGCAGCAATTAGAGCTGCAGACTGTGCCTGGGCCCCCTCGCCTTAGCTGCTGCCTGGTTTTAGGCTAATATTTTCGCCTACTCCTGTGTGCACGGGGCTTCTAAAAGCCTCTCTTCCCTGCCTAATTTCTCTTTCTCAACTTCCACCTTTGGATGAAAGCAGGACATGGCATCCTGAGAGAGCACGTGACTGGGGGCTGGGCTCTAGAGGAGGACAGTGCGTGGCTACACATCAGGATGCCTGCGTCTGGAGCCTCCGTCCCCCTTCCCTGCCACGCTTGGGGCTATGTGCTTGCGTCCAGGCCTCGTAGTCCAAGGCAGTTTGGCAGGAAAGACCCGTCTTCTCTTTTGTCTACACTCAGTGCTACTTTCTGGGATGGGGATGTGAAGGGGGCACTGCCCAGCCTGCCTTGCCTCACACGAAGAGCAAAGGTGATGCAGCTAACCTAGGAGATACTCAGCGTCAGCACCGAGGGAGGGAGAGTTCTGGTTACACATCTGCACGTCGGCGTGGTGGCATTGGGGCAACCAAGTGGTTTGTGTTTTGCTAACAAGCTCGTCTGTACTAGTCCCCGGATGGTGGGTCAGTGGGTGGCAGTGCTTAGCACAAGAAAGGAAGCAGCTAGGTCAAGGACACAGTGTTTCCGACCAAGCCGGCGTTGGAGTTCACAGCCAGACCATCTCATGCAAAGGGATGGTTCCCTTGTCATGATGTGAGAGGTGCTTCTCCTGGCCCTCTGATGCCTTCCTGTTGAGCCCAATTGACCTAATAGACTGAACAGTTTGAGAGCAGCCTGCCCTTTGCTCTGTGTGCCCTGGGAGGGCAGCGGTGGGTGCTACAGGGAAGAAAACAAGCTTCAGGGTGGGCACTAGTATTTTGGGCAGAGGGCGTTCTCTAGGATCAGGAAGGCTAGCCAGCTGCGCCTCACCAACTGGCAGCCTGCAGCAGGACACAGCCAGTCACCTCTGTATATACACTGGACAAATTAATAACCGGCACAAGGAAAAAGCAAGGAGAGGCTCTACAGGGCTTTTAGAACTTGGGCTTGAGCATCTTAAAGCTCTTTCTTTACCCTTTACAAACAGAGCCCCTCAGCCTTGCTGAGGTGGCCTTCCTCTGTCAGATGAGCGCCTCAGGTCACTTTATCTAAATTTCTGTCTCCCCTCTGCTGTTGGGGTGTCTGTCACTTATCACTTTCAACAGTTGCCAGTGATTGCTGATGTGTCACCCGTTTAATTTTGTTTTGAAATTTTCTGTGCACTTGGAAAGAGATCATCAAATTTAGACTTGTTTGTAAAATAAGAATAAAAAGGCACTGAGTGAGTACTCCAGGGACCTGCTGTGTCAAGTGCATTAGCTTTGGTAGTGTAGGCACTGAGGTGTTTATTTTAGCCATTCTCAGGCCATCTCTGGTATTTTCTGGCACTCGGCTGTGTTCCGTGCTGGGGATGTCTAAGGCCAGCTGAAGTGCAGGTAGATAAGGTGTTTTGAGCCACGATGAGGACTGCTTACGTTTCTACCCATTGGTACTGTATTTTTTTTTTTTTTTTTG
>NW_006782674.1:762931-765003 GCF_000442215.2 Lipotes vexillifer | reverse complement strand
CCGGACCGGGGCACGACCCCGCGTCCCCTGCATCGGCAGGCGGACTCTCAACCACTGCGCCACCAGGGAAGCCCTGGTACTGTATTTTGAAGCCTCTCCAAGTTCTCTACGTTGCGGTTACCCAAGAGAGGCTGTGTGTCTTCTGGAGAACTGTCTCTGTTGACAGTTGCTCTTGGCAATTTGCAAGGACTTAAAGCTGGTTCAAGTGGTCGAGAGAGCCACCTGTCCGAAGGCAGGGAGAGAACCAGCTTATTATTACCACCTTTATCCACCTTCACTCCTCCCTGTGCCAAATTCAATCCCCCTCCGCCTCTTCCTCTGCCTCCCCTCCCCTCGTGCCATCTCCAAGCCTTTCCTTGACCACCCACAGTGCCCTTGCCCGGCTCCTCTATCTGAATTCTCCACCTCTGTCAAGTCCTGGTTGAATCCCACGGCTCCGCAAAGCCTTCCCTCGTACTGCACCTCGCTCTTTCTCTGAACGCCTGTAACACTTTACGCGGCTGTTGAGCAGTTCATTTATTTATTCAGCAGGTATCCGTGAAGCCTTCGGTACAGAAGCATATGTGGGTGGCTTCCCAATTTCACGTGTTTGTCTTACCTTCTCAATCAGCATCTCCACTTCTGGAGCAGCAGTTCTCAACCTTGGCGGCACACGGAATCAATCGCCTGGAGAGCTTTGAGAACTCTGGAGCAGAGGCTGCACCCTAGACTCATTAAATCAGACCCCAGCAGCACGTTCTAAAAACTTTCTATTTTGAAATAATTGTGAATTTGCATGCACTGGCAAGAAATTATACAGAGGTCCCTCATACCCTCCATTCAGTTTCCCCCCACAATAACATTTTTAGGTAACTATGGTACAACATCACAAGCAGAAAATTGACACAAGGTGCAATCCACCAAAGTTCCCCATTTGGATTTTGCCAGTTGCTATGTATACTCGTGTGTGTGTTTATGTGCGCGCACATACTCAGTTCTACGCAATTTTATCCATGCGTAGATTCTCAGCATCTATTGATAGCATTATTTTTTGATAGCATTATTTTTCAAAACTCCCAGGTGATGATCTCAGTGTGTGAGCGAGGTCGAGAACCACGGCTCTGTGAGCTACACCCCATCTGCATCCGACAGTGCCCAGCAGTTGACACTCTCCATCATTTTTGATTCGGTGTTTCTTCTCCTCAGCTGACTCACCCGACCCTCTGTGGCCCATCAGGCTGCTCCCACCCTCCCAACTGCAGTCTCCCCCTTTACCTCTGCACCCAGACCCCGAGCTGGGATCCGTGTGTCAGGTTGCCAGAGTCCTCCTCTGGCCTGCTCGAGTGGATAGCTATTTCCAGGGCTCGGGAATGAAATTGAAAATAGAGCAAACAATGTGACAGTTTTCTGCTGCTATTTTTTCTCCCATGAACAGAATGTTCAGCATTATTTTTTTCTCTTTTGTGCAATACTTCAAGTAAGAAATAATCTGATTGGAATGCTGGCTTATGCTGTTTAGAAGCCCGCAGTCTCCAGCAAGCTGTGCAGAGGGAGCTTTCCCAGGGACCCTGACGGTGAGCGTATTGGCAAGTAGTCAGCTCCGGGCCCCATCCAGGTGCTGATTAGGCCAGGAAGTAAATGGGCCTCATGCATATGGATGGTCCTTCCTGAAGCTTCTCTTTGCCCTGGAAGCCTTGTTATGCTTTTGCCTGAAAGCTATTAAGGAGTGGCCTGGCTCTTCCACACGGGGAAGGATCTGGGAAAAAAGCGTGAGGGTGTCTGAGGTGGGAGCACATTTTGTCTCAGACGTTGTCCCCTGAATAGCTTAGGGGACAGATGGGCATTCTTTGTGCCCCAAGTCTGCTTTTCTCAAGACCCTGGAATTTGAAGCCTGAGATGGGCTGGCTGTAGAAAACGCAGTTGAGTTCAGGGCTGGGGGGAATAACAGGAAAATGCTCTTTTGCATCTTGCTGGGGCCTCCCCTCCAGTCCCAAGAGAGGGGACAGGAAGTTTTCATGATTGTCAGTGTCATATGGGAGCTCAGGGAAAGTGGAGTTCATCATTTCCATGAGACATTAGTCTGAGTATGTTCG
>NW_006782674.1:743909-762921 GCF_000442215.2 Lipotes vexillifer | reverse complement strand
TCCCTAATTTAAGAAACACGAATGGACATCTGCTCTGCACCATGTAACAGGCTTGGTTCTGGGGACATGAAGATGAGTAACACAAACCCTCACTAGGCATTTGTCTCTCTAGATATGGTTTAATTTTATTTTTTCTCCTGGGATGGGAGAGTGGATCAGAGTTGGGCATGAGAAGAAGTTGATCATTTTGAGTTCTTCCCATCCACAAATGCCCAGAAGATGTAGGAACAGAACAATTTAAATTTTAAAAGTCACCTTCCTTATTCTTCAAGCCCCATGGAATTGTCCAGATCTTGATTAGGATGTTAGTTACACCAGGGAATGCATTTGTCAAAAGCTCATCGAGGGGCTTCCCTGGTGGCACAGTGGTTAAGAATCCTCCTGCCAATGCAGGGGACACAGGTTCGAGCCCTGGTCCAGGAAGATCCCACATGCCACGGAACGAGTAAGCCCACAAGCCACAACTACAGAACCTGTGTGCCTAGAACCTGTGCTCTGCAACAAGAGAAGCCACTGCAATGAGAAGCCCATGCACCACAACAAAGAGTAGCCCACGCACAGCAACGAAGACCCAACGCAGCCAAAAATAAATAAATGAATTTTTTTTTAAAAAAAAGCTCATTGAAGTGTACACTCAAGATCTATACATTTCCCTGTGTGTAAATTTTACCTTAAAAAAAATTTTTTAAAAATCACATTCTAGAAAGAAATGGAAAGGAAGCAGTGAAGCCACAGTTAAGAGAAGACAGCTTTCATGAGGAATAAAACCCTGCTTTTGAAATGTCACCCTAATGACATTTTCAGAGGCAGGAGTCCACCGCACATCGTGGCCCCAACCTCTGCCCGCTGAAGCGCAGACACGTGCTCTTCAGGGGACTCACACTACCTCGGCCCAGGTGTGCCTGCTGCTGCTTCTGGAACGTTCCGCCCACACTCCAGCAGGGCCAGGTTGGTCCTGCCTCCCCCATGAAGCCTTTCTCCATCTCTCCAGCCAGTTTAAGTGATCTTTCCCATTTCTGTTTCACCTGCATTGACTGCCTTAATGTAATTCGACATTGATTACTCAGTGTCTTTCATTTTTAGTTACTAAGTTAGTTCATTTAAGGAGCTTAGAACAGTGCCTGGCACATAATAGGCTCTCAATAAATGATCACCATTACTGTTGTTGTTATATTTTATGCTTCTGAACCATCTCCCTAGGGCCTGTGCTCCTGAGTGACAGACAAGTCCTGCAGGGGCTGGATTGTGTCCCCTGGGTGGTCAGCATGATGCTGGGCGCTCGTGCTTATTGAAATCTGCACAGATGTGTGTGAACTCGGGCAAACTCTAAGCCCATGTATTTGGGAAATCTGACTATACCAGAGATGTGACTGAGGAACTTTCTAACAGACTTCTGCACTTAGATGCAGCACCAACCAGGTGGCGTGGGGAGGGAGGGCATGCCAGGATTCTCAAACCTCTCTCCAGCTCCAAGGTTGAGAAACCTTGAAAAAAAAAAAAAAGCCAGGTCCCCAACACAGCCCAGGGGCAGAGGGTGTGGCCTCAGAGTACCTGCTCTTTGTAGATGGTCACTTGAGTCTCCCTTGGCACCCCAGGGTGGGGTAATGAGATGCCACTTGATGCCAACAGTCCTGCCTTTCAAAATGACACTCAGCAAAGGGACAGCATGACAATGACACCTGCTCATCAGCCCCCCTCACCTGGAGTCTGAGAGGGCTGGGCCACCCTGCCCATTAGGTCAGCATCTGTCCCCATCGTCCGGCCTGCAGCTGATGCTCATTAATCCTGGAGCCCCGAGCCTGGAGGGCGGACAAGGCTGAGCTTTTAGAGCCATTTATGACAATGGGCTTGACGAGGGCTGCTAGACTGATTTATAATTGGGCTGAGGGCCCCCTGCGTCCCTGGAGCCCAAGCTCCCAAACTGGGCCAGTCCAGGAGGGTGATTTGTGCTCATTGGTTTCAGGCAAAGGACCAAGACAGGGTCCTGCCAGACCAGCAGAGCAGATTCCTGCACACCCTGGGGCCTCCTGGTTTGAGGGTCCTTGTTTGGGAAACTTAACAGAACCTGCCCTGGTCCCCTCAGGAGGGCAGGACACTCGTCAGGGTCTTCACAGGCCAACTTTGGGATCAGCCTTCTGAACTCACAACAGTTTTGCAGGAAAATAACAATAATGAAAACATCACGTGATATGTATTGCTTACTATCTCCTTAGCATTGAGTGAAAGGCTTCAAATGTATTGTGTCATTCAATGAGGTGTAAGAACTGTTATCAGGCCTATTTTGCAGGTGAGGAAACTGAAGCACAGAAGGTTAAATAACCTGCTCAAGGACACCCCTTAGAAGAGGCAGAGCTCAGCTCTGGACCAGGTGGCCTGGCTCAGGGATTTGGTGCCTCTGCTTTCTGTTGCCCCAGGCACAGGACTTGGCATTGCCAGCCTAAGCAATGGGTCTGATGGGTGTCAGAGATGCTGGGAGCCTCCACCATGAGATGCAAAGCCTGGGCCAATGGAAGGGAAGGTGGCTGGGAGTCAAGAAACTGGAATTCCAACTTCAGTCCAGCCACTCAGCTACCGTGTGACTTAGGTGTGTTATCTCTCTGCTCAGTGCCGTCAGGCACACTGTCATTATTTGCTGTTTTTAAATAAAGATCCCAGGGTGCAATAAATGTGAAAACACTTGGAAAAAAGTTAATAATGGCAGCAGCAACCATCCTTGGCCCAGCAGGAAGGGCCCCACCATCGGGAGCCCCTACTTGGAGCAGGGCAGTGCATTTCCGTGGTAATGCTGTCTCTTCCTTCCCCTGGGCAAATCCCCCCGTCTGTCTTCCTTCTCTTCCGTGTGCTGTGATGTGGCCAGGCTTCCAGGAAGCTCCCGTGTGCCCACCTTCCCTCTGGGTCTCTCCCTCTGGGAGTGGCTTTCCTGAGCATGTCGTGCAGAA
Organism: Lipotes vexillifer; assembly: GCF_000442215.2. Classification (NCBI taxonomy): domain Eukaryota; kingdom Metazoa; phylum Chordata; class Mammalia; order Artiodactyla; family Lipotidae; genus Lipotes; species Lipotes vexillifer. The sequence continues at coordinate 759,982 of NW_006782674.1, read as the reverse complement.
GGCGTCTTATCTCACTCCTGTCCCCCCAGTTCTTCCTGCTACTTTGTCTCCCTTCTCCTGGCCTCTCTCTTGTTCTACTGGTTCACGATCATCAAAGACGGATCTCGGTTTCCAGACTGTGAACCCAACTGTCTCCATTGCTGCAGGTTTCAGAGCAGCTGTGTGACGGTGGGTTTTTTTGTTTTTTTCATTTTTTTTTTTTGTTTTTTTTTTTACGGCACCAGAAGCTGCTGATGCATAATTCAACAAACAATCCAGAAATGCATCAGAATTCAAATTACTCACATCAGAGGGATCTGGATGTTATACAGTGTCTCTTAAAAACCCACTCCATTCATGCCGGTCCCTGTGCTTTTATCTTCCAGTATTTGTAAAATTTTCAGGAAGACTGGGCTACAAGATGGGAGTTTCAGCCAAAAACTGATGGCTGCGTAGCCCTGTGGAGAACGTCGTGGTGTGAGATCCCAGCCCCCAGCCCTGGCCAGCTGTCTGAGTGGCAGGTGCTGGGTCTTGGGGCTGATTCCCCCAGGCCCCAGGCGGGTGTGCGCCAGGGCTAGCCCTGGAGTCCCCAGTCTTTCTAGCAGGTTCACCCCGACAGAGGCAGGCCCCTGCCCTGAAGAAGGCAGCAGCCTACTTCTCTGTGGAGAGGCTGTGCTGCGTAGCAGTTAAGAACACAGGCTTTGGAAGGAGACTTCCGTGATTCAAAGTCTGGCTCTGGCACTAATCAGCTGTTTGCCCTTGAGCATGTTACTTAACCCCTCTGTGCCTTCCTTCCCTTATCTATAAAGTGTGGAAAACAATAGTGCTTATCTTACAGTGCTGTTGTGAAAACTAGAGTTAATGTATGTGAGTGCTACATAAACGCTGGTTATTATTATTCCAGAAACTTCCATGGATATCTAGGGAACCCCTGGGTCTCCCCGTTCCTTTATGGGATCTCCAAATTTCAAGGCACTCTGCTGCCCCAGGAGCACAGCAGGGGCCGCATAACCAGACATGAACTGTATGGGTTGGAAATGCCTGGCCGCCTGCAGTACTGTGTAAATGACTCCGTGGCCCCAGCCCACTGCTGCATTCCTCAGATTTCTCATGGCCCACCCACTTCATCAACGGGACTCTCTCTGGGGTCTTCTCTTCCAAGGTTTTTATTTATTTCCCCCTTTCATAGGGCCTCAGAGTCTGAAGAAACTTCCCATCCATCATGCCCCTCACCCCATGTCCCCCTCTGCCTGGATGGCCACCCACCAGCCCCAGTTCTCAGCCATGCCCACCAGCCTCCACGGACCCCATTGCCCAGTCCTCTGGCAGCAGACACACCTGTGCATTTGCTAAGAGGCTGGAGGGGCTGCTGTGGCCAGCCTGACCTCAAGTCCAGACCTGAATGCCTAATTGCTGTTTCTCCACGCTTTCTGTGAGTGAAAAGTGGGGTCATCTGATTGTTAGCCCTCGTGGATGCTTCTGAGCCCCTGTGGCTGTTATCCGTGTGTTGTGGGGCTGGGAACCGGCCCAGCTTCACCTCTATCGAGTGTGCAGCCAGCTCCACCTGCCCCTCAAAGGCGGGACACTCTTTGCACGGGGTGAGAACTTGGGTCCCTGAAGGCGAGACTTCCCAGATCTGGTCCCAGAGCTCCCTGGGCTGGCACATCTGAGCCACAGATGGCCACAGAGGTTGCTGGCTAAGTGGAGGGAGATTTGTAAGTGGCGAGGAAGGGCAGGGGTTCAGAGCAGGACCAAAAATGCGGCAGGTGGACCAGCTCCTTCCTTGTGACTGGAAGCCCAGGGCAGGGGCAGTGGGAGAAAATGGGGAAAAGCACTTCATGGATCCACATGGTCTCTTCCTGGGTTCAGTGGGACCCTTGCTTTATGCCAGCTCAGTTTTAATCCCATGCTGTATGCCATGTGGCTCATGGCTAACTTGAGCACAGAGAAGTGAGGGAATTTACCCAACATCATACGGTAGGTTAATGGTGGAGGAGGAATGAGGACCCAGTTCTCTTTTCTTTCAGAACAGCATATGCCGCCGTCCCGATGGCTAGAATCTCAGATTCAGACAACAGGAACACCGAGGCTCAGAGAGGTGAAGCAACTTGCCCAGTGTCACACAGCTCATTAGTGGCAGAGTTAGGACTAGAACCCAGGTTTCCTAATTCTTAATCTAGTGTTTGTTCCACTTCCCACCCCGATTACTTTCGCTGGTCTCTTCACCTGCTCCCCTCATTAGCTAGGGAGGAGGGGTCCTCCCAGGGACTGGCATCTGCTGGTGCCATCTGCACAGAAATCGGCCTGGGTGTCTCAAGGGGGTAGGACAGAGGCAGCCCTGGTGCCTGGGCAACACTTCAGAGGGAAGCCGGCCCCGTCCCGGCACAGGGATTGAATGGAAGAATCGGCTTTGCACAAGCACAAACTGCTCGGTCCCCCTCCTCCCCTGCCCCCCCTCCCATGTGTTGTGGGTGTCAGCCAGGACTTGGAAAAAAATAAATTCTGGATGGCGGCTAGCCAGGCAGACACCCAGGTTGTCAGGGGACTGGGGAAGGTCAGACAGGGATGCCAGTTAGCATGAAGGAAAAAAAAAAAAGGGTGGGTGTAAATTAGTGGCCTGTGTCTCAACAGCTCTGTGCCTGGAATCTGTAACAGGCCTCCCCACAAGTTGGCTGGGGACTCTGGTTCCTAACGCAGCCCTCCTTCCGAGGCGAGCCTGTCTGTGCTGCCTCACGCACGCTGAAGACAGCATGGCTCAGCATCCACCCGCCCTCCCAGATTCATCCGTACTGAGCTTGCTGTAGCCTCTAATGCCTCCAGGCTCTCTCTGCTCCCACAGGCAGCCAGGTGCCTCTTCTGTGGATCTGACAGCCCCTCTGCTTCCCCTACCATGTCTGTTTCCTTTTCCGTCTCTGCCCCTGGTCTCAGGGTTTCAGAGGATCAAGGCTGTACCTTGTTCCCCTCTGAACTCCTCACGCTGAGCACACATAGCAGGTGCTCAATAAACATTTCTCAGATGGATGAATGAATGAGTGTCTAGCTAACAAAATCCGGTCCTGAGAGATGAGCTGGTTGGGGCCTCCAGCAACAAACAGCCCTGTCCAGAGCTGATATGTGGTACTGTGTGCTCTCCACATGTTGGTCTGACATCTGGGGCAGAGGCAAATACACCACCGGGAAGCAGCCGCATAGCACAGGGAGATCAGCTCGGTGCTTTGTGACCACCTAGAGGGGTGGGATGGGAGGGTTGGGTTAGCATGAAGGAAAAAAAAAAAAGGGTGGGTGTAAATTAGTGGCCTGTGTCTCAACAGCTCTGTGCCTGGAATCTGTAACAGGCCTCCCCACAAGTTGGCTGGGGACTCTGGTTCCTAACGCAGCCCTCCTTCCGAGGCGAGCCTGTCTGTGCTGCCTCACGCACGCTGAAGACAGCATGGCTCAGCATCCACCCGCCCTCCCAGATTCATCCGTACTGAGCTTGCTGTAGCCTCTAATGCCTCCAGGCTCTCTCTGCTCCCACAGGCAGCCAGGTGCCTCTTCTGTGGATCTGACAGCCCCTCTGCTTCCCCTACCATGTCTGTTTCCTTTTCCGTCTCTGCCCCTGGTCTCAGGGTTTCAGAGGATCAAGGCTGTACCTTGTTCCCCTCTGAACTCCTCACGCTGAGCACACATAGCAGGTGCTCAATAAACATTTCTCAGATGGATGAATGAATGAGTGTCTAGCTAACAAAATCCGGTCCTGAGAGATGAGCTGGTTGGGGCCTCCAGCAACAAACAGCCCTGTCCAGAGCTGATATGTGGTACTGTGTGCTCTCCACATGTTGGTCTGACATCTGGGGCAGAGGCAAATACACCACCTGGAAGCAGCCGCATAGCACAGGGAGATCAGCTCGGTGCTTTGTGACCACCTAGAGGGGTGGGATGGGGAGGGTTGGAGGGAGGGAGATGCAAGAGGGAAGAGATATGGGGATATATGTGTACGTATAGCTGATTCACTTTGTTACACAGCAGAAACTAACACACCACTGTAAAGCAATTATACTCCAATAAAGATGTTTAAAAAAAAAATAACAAATACACCACCACCGACCTGTGGGCCCCTGAGGCTAAAACCCATCCAATAAACTACTAAGTGCCAGGCGCCGTCTCAGGTGCTGGGCTGATAATGAGATGAAAAAGATGTTTTCCCTGACCTCGAGGGGATCACACTCTGGTGGGGAGCATAGCACAGAAACCACAAAGCTACAGTGGAGGGACTCACCACCTGCTGTGGGCACCTGGAATGGGGAATGAAGCTTTTTTGGGGAGGGGGTGCTGCATGAGGCTCTGGGGTCAGTGGTGATGGAAAGGGGTGCTGAGAGAGAAGGGGGGCCGTGATCCAGACCCGGAAGGGTAAGTGAAACTTTCCAAATGAAAAGTGGGGGACGGGCGGGGAGCAGCCCAAGGCAAGTAGGAGAGTAAACGGACAGCCTGTGCGGGGAGCTCTAATAGCTTTATTTGGCTGGCGTGTGGGCTGAGGAGGGATGGGTCTCAGGGCCGGGCTGGAGAGGGGCTTGTGAAGTGGCTCCGTGCCAACCCACCAGGAGCCCCTTCCCCGGGCCTGACCGCTGGGCTGGGTGCTCAGACAGATGCAGAGAGGCAGCGTGTCCCCAGGCTGTAGGGTTTGGGGAATGACTGTGTCTCGCCTGCTGACCAATCCGGGCTCAGCGGGAGGCTAGCGTCTGGGTCCACGCCCTGGTTTGAGGCACCTGGACCTCTACCGTAGGTGAGGTCCTACGACCCTGGTTTACAGGATCACCGCAGCCTCTGCCAGCAGGGCTCCGTGGGACAATCTAGAGGAGGCTGAGTGCTGGCTGTTGCCACAGTAACTGCCGAGCAGGGCACATGGCAACACCCACCGCCTGGCTCCCCGCCTCCCCGCAGAAGGGTGCTTGCTGAGGCCGGACAGTGGCCGCCAGGGCCTCTGGAGCACCTGCCGCCTGTCCGGCGCGTCGGCTCCCCAGGTGAGGCTCTTTCCAGCTTGGAGTATCATAACTCTGCTCTGCGAGAGACCTGGGAGGCTCAGGGAGTGTTTTCCCTGGGAGGAGTCTCAGGAAAGGCCGGGAGAAACAGCTTCATCCACGTACGGGGAGAGGTTGTAGCCTAGTGACAACCAGGTTCACGTTTAGATACTGTATGAGGGCTGGTCCGGTTTGTTTCCACCCTTGGTGCCATTCCTTCCTGCCCTCATACATCTACTTGTTAGTGTAATAAATATTTACTTAATGTTCATCGTGCCCTGGGCACGTAGACCCTGCCCTCAAGGAACCTGGGGTCTAAAAGGAAGAAAGAAATGTAAGGACGTAGTTCCCCCGTGTCCTGTGGTGTGTCCCTGTCCCCTGTCTTTTGTTCGTGCTCCATCCCCTGCATCCTCTATGAACTGTAGGGATACCTCCGTGGCTCCTTTGCCTCTGACTTCCGGTTGTGTTTTGTGACAGTAAGGACCAGAGGAGGGAGACTGGGGTGGAAGAGAGAGTTCCTGGCTGTTCCTGGCTGCGGACAGACTCACCTTTCTGGGATGCTGACTCTGTTTTGAATGGGAGCAGAAACAGCAGAAAGACCTGTCTTCCCCTTGCTTGGGTCAGAAGGAGGCTAGGGCAAAAGGGAAACCGGTCAGCTAAGGCTGACCAGTGATTCTTGGAACAAACAACTCAGCCTCACTCTCCACGTTCCTTCCCACTCCAAGGCCTTCTCTTTTCCCTGGCTTTTAAGTCATCAGAAAAGAATTTCCCTTCTTATTATAAGCATCGTTTTCCAGGATTCAAAGCACGGAAGGAGAAAGAGCGAGCCTTTGCCAGTCTCATGACCAACCAACGTGAGGGAGTAAAAGCTGAACTCAACTTTCGAGGAGTCCCAAGCGCATGCTGACATGCTGGGTGTGGACAGGCATTTCCCAGAAGACACTGAGGATGGCGTGTTGCTGGCGAGAAAGGGGGTGAGACCGCACGGGGCAAAACGCTGGGGTCAAGCTGCGGCATGTCCTGGAGCGCACTCTGTCAAAGGGAAAAGTTAGTGATAGCCACCTTTACGGCTGCCCTTTCCTTCTGAGAATACTGTCCCTTGCAGCCCAAGCTCGGGGAAAGCCATTACCTCTGCTCCAAGCTGCCTGTCACTGCTTCTGTGACTCTGGTTCCTCTTATATCTTATAAGACTCGACAGGAAGAAACCTGGCTTTGAAGCATGTAATAATAAGGCTGATGCTCCCTAGAATCTCGCAGAACTGGAAGGGATGAGAGAAGGGGGGAGTGATCTGGCTTGAGCGGGTCCTAAATCCCACAGCCCAGAGCTCCACACCGTTTCTGCTTAAAGCCAGCGTGGCACCAGCTTGGGCCCTGAGGCCTCTGGGGAACCCCTTAGAGAAGTAATTCTCATGAAGTGTTCTCCAAAGGGTTGGATGGCTGCACCCTTTAGTTGGGTAGGTGAAAAATAAGTGGTCAGGACCAGAGGAGATACATGAATAAGGATACCATTTTTTCTGAACCCAAATTGAAGGTTGGGGTGGATTATTATGACATAATATTGAGTACAAAAATTGTCACTGTGGTGGAATATCTGGGGGCTGGGTTTAGTATGAGTGATTGACTCACAAATCACTGATTTTCTTACATTATCTTAGGCAGCAACACACACTAGCTGGGTAACTCTGGGCAAGACACTTAGCCACTTGGGACCTTGGTTTCGAGGGTCTCCCAGCTCCATGCATTGATGAGTTTTGCTGGAGGAGGAGAAATCTTATGAGGGTCAGATAGAAGTAGAGTCACAGTGCAGGTGGGCCACAAAGGGGTAGGGTGGCACTCAGGAAAGGAAACCCAGTCTGAGCCCAGAGATGGGGTCCCCGGTGAGTCAGTGCATATCCCTTGTGATTTCCTTGGGCTGGACTAATAGGGCTGTGGCTTCTCCCGCCCTCTTGTGCAGGTTCGCTGTTTTAATTAAGGACCTAGGCTGCTTCTCAGTGAGAATTGATGGAAAGGGGTCTGCAGCCCCAGATAGAGGCATAGCCACGCTGGAGGAGGGGTACAGGGAGCAGAGGCTGCCAGCCTCTCTGGCACTCTGCGGGAGACAGAGCAGGGCACAGAGAGCCCTTAATGGTCACGCAGATTAGGAACACGGTTCCGGCTGAGGGCAAGGAGCCCTGGAAAATGATAATCAAACTCCTTGCAGCCAGTCAAGCAGCTAAGCAGACAAGATCTAAATAAACACGCTTCTGTCTCCAGTCGGGCGGGCCCCCCTCTCGGTGGTGGAATCAGGTTGTCTGCTCCAACATCCTGACCTTGGACTCCCTACTTGACCCTGGTGAAGTGCCAACAGCAGATTCACAAACCTCTCTCATCCTTTGTGCTCACTCAGGGCTCGTTTTAGATCTGGCGAACGCGTGCCATCATCCTTAGGTGGCTCCTAAGCCATCGAGAGCTATCCAGCCACAGATGGGCAGCTCAACTCCCATGAAATATTTCAGCCTGAAGACTGTTGAGTTTTTCACCCCCCTCCCACTCTCCTACATGGTCAAGATGCTTCAACATTGAGTATCTGCTTTATTCAGAGGCATTGTAAGGGTTGAATATGAAGAAAACATTTGTGATCTATTAACGTGCGAGTCTGGTCTGTCCCAGCGCTTCTCAAACTTGAACGTTCACACAAATCATTTGAGGATTTTATGCAAATGCAGGTTGCAATTCAAGAGGTCTGGGGAGGGGCTTGATGCCCTGCATTTCTAATGAGTTTCCAGGTGAGGCTGATACTCTTGGTCCTTGAACCGTAATTGGAGTAGCAAGGTCTAGGTCACTGCTGTTCAAAATGTGGTCTGTGAATTGTTTGTTAACGGTCTGCAACAAGATACGTCGTACAGACACCGAGAATGAGCTTTTAGAAATTTGTATAGTAATTTGACATTGCTGCAACATCTCAGAGGCTGGTTGGTGAATTTGCATTTTGTGTTTTTAAATTTCACTTTTCTAGTAATTTGTTTTTATGGTATTTGACAAAAGTGTCCATCTACAACGGACTGGAACTTTTACAAAATGGCTCTTCCCCACGGATAGAGTGAGCAGCGAGAGACTAGGTGACTTCCGGCATGCTTTGCAAGCTCTGAGATTCTCTGATTCTCTGAAACTCATGTACAGAGGTGTCCTGTCCTTGGAGGACAGACCCTGGTGGTCCTGCTGGTGGCATGTGATCCCTGCGGAGGATCCCCGGCCAGGTCCTTGGCATTTCCTCATGTCGCCTGTTTTCCAAGCTCAGCGCAGTGTTTCTTTCCCAGGCAGCATTCTAGGTATTTCAGACAAAGGTTGAACGTATCAGGGGAGTTCAGCCTCTGCTGATGCCAGGAAGTGCCAACTAACAAGAGAGATTGCCAGACGGAGAGCCTTTGAGCGCACAGCCTCGAAGGCATCCACACTGGGTCTAGGCAGCCATCTCCCTCCGTCCCTGGTCCCTGAGCAGGATTTGACTCTACGGAGGCAACCACCTGTCCCACTGCTGAGAAGGAATAAGCCAGGCTGAAAAACAGGCCAGTGAGAAGGTTTCCTGCCTCACGTGCCCACGGGGGAGGGCTGGGTGTTAATGAACCAAGTGCAGTCACAACAGAAATGGGGCCAGCTGGAGCCCGCCCACGTTTGACCCAGAGTAGTTTGGCAGGACCCAGACTGCTGGGGGAGTGGTCAGAGATGAAAACAAGTCCAGCTTTCCCGCTGCAGTGGCGGTCTCTGTTGTTCTTGGACCCCGGAGGGCTGTCACACATGCTGGACAGGGCTGGTGGGGATGACCCTGGGCATGCAGTGTGGCAGGACCCATTTCAAATCTTGCCTTCTTTCTTCTACCCCCTGCCCTTGGTGCCTGGTCCAACACTGGGCAGCTGTGGGTCCCCTTCCATCAATGCCTTTTCACAGGTTGATTGTAAATGTCCCCTATTCTGAGCTAGAGGTATTCCCTTAATGATAGAAGCTCTATAGAACACCTCGCCCTCTATACTAAATGCTAATTAGGTTGGAAAAATCACAGAGAAAAGGGCTTGATATTGAATAACCATGTGTTAAACGATCTTCATACATCCTTTGGAAATCAGCCACTCCAGTGTTCAAAAAGGATATGATTTCAACTAAGCTGGATTTAATTGAGTGGTTAGATTTTGATTTGTGCCTGTGATTTACTGGATGACCTGAAGCTGCTTTACCTTTCAACTGGGGTAATTCGTTAACAAGGTTCTAGTTTGGCCGCAGGAGGACTTGTCATTGAGAATGTGTATAAGTGTGAGCATGCTCACCTTTGTGTAAAAGGGGCTGCTTGATCAGGCGGGACTTTTGAGTTGTTCTTCTAGGGATGGAGATGAGCCAACCTGCCCTGGTTGTTCTCCCTTGCTGTCTAAAGCAGATGCCACTGCACACCTTCCTGAGACAGGTGTCTGGGGCTGGGGGTGGTGTCCATGGCCAAGGAACCAAAGCAAAGCTATTTGGTCGATCCAGCATTTGGATCCCTGACTGTGACCTTGTTAGCCCTGTTCCTTAGCTTTTGGGCCTCTTGACACATTTTGTGAAACTGAACTTGAGTACAGGTGTTTACTGACAATGGGAAGGGAAAGAAGGTCTTTTGTGGCTACATCTGTGTACCATGGTCCAAGTCTATTAAGACACTAAAAGGATTCACCTTGATTAGATGCCTGGTACTAGCCTCTTCCCTACCCACCAGCTACAGATGGCCCCCCAGATTGCCTAAAACCACAATTACTCTGCAAGTCCTGCTCTCTAGCTAGAGCCAAACTGAGATAAATTTCAGAGCGGCAGGGACCTGTTTAGTATATAGTCTGCCTCGGATATTGGAAAACAGAAACAGGGGAGCCGGCATCTACTCAGTGTGACGCAGCCGGACATCACAGCTCAGAGCTTGCCACCCCAAGTCCCCAGGGAAAAAAGACTTCTGAGAATGTCTCCCGGCTTAGCTTGGTTGGGTAGTTGGTCTTTTTCCCCTTCCCCAGGCACCCTGTGGGCACCTCTGGACACTGGATTTCAGGGAAATCCACTCGTGTCCACTCTTGTTGTGTTATCACTTGTGAAGTTTAGCAAAATTGACTCTGCGGTCAGAGCACAGCTGTCTCTTAGACCTGGTTCATATCTTCCCTGATAGGGTAGGATAATCTAATTCTCATTTGTCCACTTTTGCAGCCAGAGTCACCTGGACACTATGTGAGTGTGTGCGTGTGTGTGTGTGTGTACAGGACAGAGAGGACACCTTATTGTAACCTTACGTAATTAACTCACTGCTCAGAACCACAGCAGCATCTGCAGTAGGAAAGAAAGGGGAGGCTGGAAGTGCTCACTGTGGCCGATCGTATGTGCTAAAGCCCTGTTAGCATCTGAGCAGGAAGGCCCTCCAAGAAGAGTCAGTATTGTCCCCTCTTCTTTCCTTAACACGAGGGGCGATGGCTGGGCATGGCGGCTGTGTCTCCTGCATGACCAGTATCTGGTCCAATTCCATAATGCTCAATAAGGAAAGCCTGAGAGGAGGAAGGTAGCAGGGTAGGAGGTGAGAACACTTGGCCTCATGTGCTCCCATATTACTAGTTCACTAGGAAATAAAATGTGGTAAAGAATGCATGAAGGCAAAGCGTAAGGTTCGAGACTGATGTAGTGACCTGATTATCTGAAGACAAGTGAAAATGCTCCATATTCATTCTGTTGCACCATACGACCCCTCAGTTGATTCCTGTGGGATATGCATCAGTGCAATTCTTGTTAAGGTGGTCTGTAGGTTTCTGTCCCATGAGAGGTGATGGGTCAGGGGGGGTGCTTATGAACCTTGGTCTGGGTGGTTGCTCCAGAGTCAGGGCTGGAAATTAGTTCCAAAACTGGAGATTTTATTGGAGGGACTACCCGCTCTGTGCCAGACTGTCTATATCTGGGGGGGGGCGGGGTGGTAGTCCATAATGGGCCATCTGAGCTGCACAGGGACAGGTAAACAAGGACTCTGAAAGAGTTGAAACGCATTGTAAATAGTTCTTCAGAAATGAGTCCCAGGAGTGTGCTATGAAGCTGGCTCTGTTTGCATTTGAAGCGTGGCTGCTGGGAATTCTAACTAGTACAACACTTTGGGAAGACAATTTGTAACTATTTAGCAAGAACCTTTAAAAGATTCAGGTCCTTTGAACTAGCGATAATTTTTTTGTAGGAATCAATTCAAAGTTTAAAAAATGATGCTAATCACCAAGTTACGTATTTCAGCATTATTTAGCTGAAGTGGAATTCATTTAAATACCCATTTGCAGAGGGATAGGGAGGTAAATTTGGCACATTATGCAGCCATTTAAAATTTAGTTTATATGGGACTTCCCCGGTGGCACAGTGGTTAAGAATCCTCCTACCAGTGCAGTGGACACGGGTTCGAGCCCTGGTCCGGGAAGATCCCACATGCCACGGAGCAACTAAGCCCGTGCGCCACGACTACTGAGCCTGCGCTGTAGAGCCTATGACCCACAACTACTGAAGCCCGCACGCCTAGAGCCCATGCTCCGCAACAAGAGAAGCCACCGGAATGAGAAGCCTGCGCACCGCGACAAAGAGTAGCCCCCGCTCGTCGCAGCTAGAGAAAGCCCGCGCACAGCAACGAAGACCCAAGGCAGCCAAAAATAAATAAATTAATTAATTAAAATAATAATAAAGTAAAATTTAGTTTATAAAGGCCAATATTCTAACCAATTCTTGTACAGTAACATTAAGTGAAAAAGCATGATACAATTGAAACTTTTTACAATGCATAAAAAAAGAAATCCACCAAAAGGCTAATAATAGCCATACTTGGAAAAAGGGACTAGATGCGATTTATTTATTTATTTTTCTATTTAGCTACCTTTTTCTAAATTTTTTAAATGAGCATTCATTGCTTTTATAGTGGAAAGAATAAACTTTTGAAAATAGAAAGAACCCCAGAGAATTGTTTAGCTAGCACTGAGGTCTGAGAACAGAGAGATAATACCAATAGTCAACCCCAAGGTCTTAGCCAGCCAACCAGTTAACTCAGCAGTGAGGGGGTCTTTCTCTGAGTGTGTTAATGGGTTTGCTTGGTGGCTGGACCATCTCATGACACATGCTGTGAATGGGCCTCAGAGAGATGGCGTGTGAGTGGAGGGACCGACCAGCATGAGCCTTCCCTCACTGCTGGGATAAACCAGAATTTATTAAGAGCTTCTTACGAAGGATGTACCCTGTTTTGAACTAAGGATCATACAGAAGTGCAAAGGAAAAAAGTTGCCCCAAAGAACTTGCATTCTTATCTAGGGATAAAACACTACTCAGACATATACACATGAAACAGTTCATGAACGTAACTACATTTATATACATATACTACATTATATATTATATACATATAACTACATTTGCTGGTGTATATATTTGTGTGTGTGTGTATGTGTATATATAAATATGCACATTCACACACACCTACATACCACTCTCTCTCAAATATATTGGTAGCTCGGAGAATATATGGTAATTGTGCAGTGGAAAATAAGCACTTAGTGTACCGTGTTAGTAGCATTGTCTCTGAATACAAAGGACGGCATATCATTGCAGATCATTTCAATGGCAATGACAGTGATTCCAGACCATGCCCATCTTCTCTCTTAATCATGAGTGGATGCTGTAGCGATCTGCATTTGCAAAATGCCACGCATGGCAATTTAAAAATCTTGATCATTTTGCCAAAACTGACTAGGCATGCTTAGGGTGAAAAGCTCGTGGTGGGCTTAGGAGACCCTGACACAGGTGTCTCATGTTTGGTTCTCACCTGGGTTCTTCCAGGTGCTTTGGAACAGCCCTCTTTGGGTTCCTGGGGAAGGCCCAGAGCAGAGAGCAGGCTGCGTGGCAGACGGGAGCCAGCAGCAACATGAATTTTGCTTCTATGCTGTGCTTCTCAGCTGGTCAAATGTCACCCAGGCAAACAAGGCAAACAACCGCCGAGAGGCTGTCGCTCCAGCCGAGCCAAGGACAGCATTGTTCTGACCCCTGAAATCCGGCCATGGTCTGAGCTCTCCTGCTTCCTTTTCTTGGGGCTTTAGGGAATGAAGGAACCTGTTTGCTCAGTCCGAGAGGGCAAATGCAGGGAACTCCTTAGAAGGTGCATCTAGGGGTCTACCCCTACACCCTGCACAGGAAAGAAACCCCGACGTCCTTTTCCCCCTTCTCCCTCGTCTTTTCAAATCCCTGTGACTTTTTTCTTTTTTCTCCCTCAAAGCAAGACAACAGATAGAAGTGTGAATAATTGATTGAGAGAAGCTGCAGTGACTAACAGTTCTGGTTAGAACCTCTCTCTCAGGAAGCCTGGGGAGGTGCAAGGGGAGGTGATCTGAATGACAAGCAGGCCCCTCTGTCTCCTGCCCAGGAGGCGCTGCAAGGGGGGGGCCTGGAGCCTGTGACCGCCTGGCTGGGTCTGGGTCCTCAAATAGAGGCCTGTGCACTGGGTGGAAGGTGCAGGATCCCGGTAAGTTCTTCTCTGTGCTAATCTGATTTGGATCACACCAGGCATGGTCTACATGTTTATTCCAATATGTGAGTGTGTGCAAAATGGAACATGGGCTAGTGGTGTAAATTCTTTGCCTTATTAATATTGACACCAGATGTTACCAGACTGTGTTCTACACAACTGTAATATCACTTGAAATTTCAATAGTTGTTTTTGAATAAAAGATTCTCTGGTCGGGGCTTCCCTGGTGGCACAAGTGGTTGAAAGTCCGCCTGCCAATGCAGGGGACACAGGTTCATGCCCCGGTCCGGGAGGATCCCACATGCCGCGGAGCGGCTGGGCCCGTGAGCCATGGCCGCTGAGCCTGCGCGTCCGGAGCCTGTGCTCCGCAACGGGAGAGGCCACAACAGTGAGGGGCCCACGTACCGCAAAAAAAAAAAAAAAAACGATTCTCTGGTCAAATTGGGGAAATGCCCTCTAGCCTTCTCTCTGAGATTCACTATATATGTAAGTATATTCAAATACCCTAGAAGTCTAGCAGTACATTCTTTGTCTGCATTTGCTTTCTCCGAACTTATTTGACCTTGATCACATTTTGGGTCGCTCTTTTTTTTTTTTTTAAAACATCTTGTAAGGCACTGACCCATAGTATACAGTTTAGGAAAATACTGGTAGGTGCAGCTCTGCCCTCACCTCATTGCTAAAAGACACTGTGAGACTAGAGTTGTGAGTTTGAATCCTGTTTCTGCCTCATACCAGCTGAGAGGCTTGGCAGGAGTCTCTGAGCCTCAGTTGCCTCATCTAAAACAGGGATAAAAACCAGCCAAGCCCCCAGTTTCATGTACTATTTTCTGTATGTACATACAGTGCATAAAATAGGTGCTATTACAGTGCTTGGAGTGTAGGAGATGCTCTACAATCTAGTATCGGAACTGAATATAAATATAGCTGGTGGTAGGTAAAATTACCTAGTAGCTAAGCAGAACTGATCCAGATCCATTGTGGAAACATGAGTATCCAGCTCAAGAGACTTCTGCACTGTCCCCAGTAACCTGATCTCCTGCCTTATTCCAAACCTTCACTGTAGGAAGTTCTTCCTGGTATCTTGCCTAGTTCATGCTAGTTGGAATTAATGCCATTTTCCCGTGTCAGTGGCTCCCATGCCAGCAGCATTAGCATCACCTGGGAACTTGTTAGACGTATACATTCTGGACCCAGACTTACAGAGTCAGGGACTCCGGAGTTGAGGACCAGCCATGGGGTTTTAGTAAGTTCTCCAGGTGATGCTGATGCTTGCTAAGCTTTGAAAAACACTGCCTTAAAGGATTGTCTCTATTGACTTAATCAAGAACTATCAGAGCTCCCTCCCACATGGCCCTTCTCCTGATGCTTTAAATCTGTCCTATCTCCCTATGTCCTGTCTCCTCCCCACAAAGGACAGCTGTCTATTTCCTGGGTTCTTGGAATGTTGGCAAGTTTCTGAAAGTCAGGCTTATGAAATTCTTCGAGGCTCGCAACCCTCTATGCTTAGGCAACAGACTAAGGGATGCGGGGCCACATCACCTCATCTGCTCCTTCCACGCCTCCCTCCGCGTCTCTGGGCAGGTCCTCAGATCCGCCCATCTGCTTCTAAGTGCTGCGTTCCTGCCAGGGACTGGGTGGGTTGAGCCGAGAGGGCCACAGTATTGCAGCGGAGGAAAAACAAGCTCTCGGGGGAGAAGTGCTAGCTAAGTATGCCTCCTGGTTATTACTGTGGGGCCTGGTGCTGCCCTTTGCACGTGACTACATCGCTGCAAATTCCACAGGCTGCTGTCTGCGGGGAGCCGGGCAATAGATAACACCTGTCCAGAGGGTTATTTCTTGGGCATTTTTGTTCATTAAAACAGTTGTCTGTCGTTCCCAGAAGCCCCAAGGGGAGGGGCTGCTTCTACTCCTGGAATCCCATATGGGGCCAGTTTCAGCAACTCTCAACCAATTCTCAAGCCATAAGTAAGTCAACACCTTATATTATGTGGTGAGCCTGCCTCGGGGGTGCGTATGTAGGGGAGATAGTGGTGGCTGGCTCCAAGATCATGTGTGCAAGTAGCAAAGGTCAGGCAAGAATTAATTTAAAAACTGGTCTCCAACCCAAAGCCTTGAAATCTAGTGTGTAGGCTAAGAAGGATGATCTACTGGATGCTATCTTTCATTGCTTGGGAAATTCTCAGAGTTAATATGAAGAGCTATACCCTAGGTTTCAGGAAGCCTGGGTTCTAATGTTGACTTTGTCACTGATGGTTTGTGACCTCGGGCAAGATTGTTTCTTCATTCATTCTTTTATTTGTTCCTTCAACATTGGATTAACACTGATTGTGTTCTTGGCACTATGCTGGCCGCCTGGGGATATATCAAAGAGTAAAGTACATCCCTTTTCAAAAGTAGCCCACGGTCTGAGGAGGGATACAGAGCCAGGGCTTCCACGGTGGTACTCACGAAGTCCAGTGGGAAGCTGGAGGACAGAGCCATGGGTGCTTTTGGAGAGAGGAGTGCTCCTCTGACAAAGCTTTGAGATTCTCCCTCCATCTCTTCCTCTCTTCCAGTGATTTTTTTTTTTTTTTTTTTTTTTTTTT
>NW_006782674.1:734711-743762 GCF_000442215.2 Lipotes vexillifer | reverse complement strand
TTTTTTTTTTTTTTTTTTTTTTTTTTGGCCACACCAAGCGGCATGTGGGATCTCAGTTCCCCAACCAGGGATTGAGCCCATACCGCCTGCAGTGGGAGCACAGAGTCCTAGCCACTGGACCGCCAGGGAAGTTCCTCCTCCAGTGATTTTGTAAAACCCAGGTCTCATCAATGTAGTCCAAGTTCTGTCTTGTGTATCACAGGCTCCCAGAGTGAGAAGGGAGATGAAAAGTTTCCTGGTTTAACCACCTTTGGATGCTTCCATACCTCCTCCCGCAATATACCCCCTTCCTTGCCCACACACAAGCACTCAGCCAAGTTTCTGTCCAGCCTGCATTTGAAGATCTGCACCAAATTTTATGGACATCTGTTACAAACAACAGAACTAATGGCCATATCAACTTTTAAACAAGAGGACAGATACCCATTTCAGAATTGTGTCGGCTGCCATATTGGTTTAAAGGAGACTAAATCCAGCTAGAGGTATATCCTCATACCCTTGAGTGGAATTCCAAATTTCAGTGGCTCCAAGAAAATCAGAGGTGGGAGGGAATTTTGAATATTCTAAGTCATTCTCATTCTCTCTTTCCTTAAACCCCATTTTACAAATGAGAGATCTGGGGCCCAGAGAAGAGAAATGACTGGCCCACAATTGCAGTTTGTCGTGGTTGCTATTCATGGAACTTCTTGGAATGTCTGGTAGTTTCTCAGGGAATGGGGAACTTGTAAGGGCACTGCTCTGGCCGCTGGTAGTCGGGGATGGGCAGAGTCTACAGCAATCCGCCAGTGTAGGGGAGTCAGGATAGCCCCACAGCACTGCATGCTTCATGACTTCTCCTCAGACCACCCTGATGTCCAGTGGTTGCGCTATATTAGAGAGGGTTTGCGTTAACCAGGAAGTCGGAACTCATCACCCAGAACGTGCCACACCCCAGCCATATGCCACAAGTGGTAAGAAGCTGGAATTCCGAATTAAATACTCCTCCTCTTGGCTCTAAAGCACATCTCCAATCCTACATGGGAAGAGTAAGTATTCCCATGACTTGAGAGCCTTCGACCTCTGACACGTAAGAGAAAAATCACTTCTGCGAGGTAAGATGACGCTGAGCTCTGACAATTAGTGCCTACACTCAGGGACTGTCGTGACTCCTGAGAATAACTTAGGTGCTTCTGACAGAAACAAGATAATTGGAGAACTTTAGTCATGGCATAGATGGCTGTACCGGGAGCACATGACGTTGGGGCCAGGCATGGAGTCACCTGGGTGTTGCCCCGACCTTCTCGCCCGCCATGCAGACAAGCAGGGCTGTGTTGGCAGAAGTTGGTGGATTGCTCTGAAGGCCCCATGAGCCCCTCACAGGGTCTCAGCTCCCTCCTCTCAGCACCCAACATGCAGTCCTGAAGCCTGAGTGTTTCCCCTTTCTTTTCTCTCTTCCCAGACAGTGTTGGGAGAAACAGTGCTTCGGCACACCAGTCACCTCGGCCCTTCCGTCTACTCGGCCCGGGTCTCTCTCATTCTAATCATTACCGCCAGCCTGCTCACAGATGTCTCCTGGAAAGCGAGGAGTGATTTTCAAGCAGAAAGCAGAACCTACTCTGCTGGTTCTGTGCTGGTGGCCGTGAGGGGCATGAGTAAATCAAATGGTCTCTCCAAGCAGCAAAGCGCTGAGGCGAGGAGGGGGGGTGTGACGGGCAGAAAGAGCGCAGAGGCTGGCTCTGCGGATGCCATGAGGATGGAGTGCTGGGCCTTGGGTGAGATGCCTGGCGCCCCTGTCTCATGTGCTGTGTGGGTACCACAGGTGGGGAAGAAGTCACATCCTGTGCCTCAGTTTTCCTCCCTACGCAGGGCAGGACTGATCCCGTGTCTGGAAAAGCTCTGTGCTTATCAGAGAAACGCATTCTTTAAGTGCCATCCTATGAGAGTCTATAAACAGGAAGCGGAGGGCGTTCAGCTTGGGAAAAAATGACCTTTAGGACTGAAATTTTTTGAAACGATTTCGGTAAGAAGAGGAGAGAACTTATGTATTTTGGGACCTGGCTCTTTTCCAAGTGGGTTCCAGTAAGCAAGGCTACTGGGTACTGTTTAATAACATAAGCATGTCATATTCACCAGCTCTTCCTAAATAGCCTCTTCTAGCCAGGGGAGAGAGAGAGAGGTATTCTCTCATTGTCTCATACAGAGCATCTGGGGAATACTGTGTAGAATCTTTTTCCTGTGTTTTGTTTTTTGACAAAATTCATGAGGCTGGGAGTGGAGTTTTTGCTGGCATTCATGTTTGGTGAAGATAGAGCAATGCAGGCAAGATAAGTTTCTCCATAAGCAAACATTGCTCAGGGCGGGATTCAGCTCCCCCCACTGAAAGCAGGGAGGTGGTTAACCCTGCTTCACACCCGAAAGCCAAAGGTTGACCTAGGGGAACAGCGGCGCAAGGAAGCTGGGGTGCAGGTGGGGCCTGGCTGGGGTGACGGGCAGCCTGTGTTCTTTCTAGGAAAGTCACAGGGACAATGTCTTCTGATCCCAAACCCAGACCCAAGTCATGGGTGGGGACCAGTGGGTGAAATCCGAGGCGAGGGGTGCTGTCTCCACTGCAGGATAGAGATGTTAGGAGGCTGGACGCCTTCTCTCCTGCCGGCACAGAGATTGATCCGGGCTCCTCACAAATGGTTATCACTGAGCAAATCACTTCCTGTGAGCGGAGATTTCACAGCTGCAATTTTGTTTCCTTATGGTTGCTTCTTGCTGAAAGCGCCTTGCCTAACATCACTGTTGATAGTCATGGAGTTTGAAGGGCCTTCAAAAAAGTACCTGTACAGGAAGGTATTTGGGAGAGCAGAGTCGAGTGTAAATGAGGAGAAACAGCCGCTTAGTTGGGATGCGGTGGGCGTGGGACTCCGCAGCTGGGCCCTGCGGGGAGCAGCCGCAGAGCCTGGGATGCCCTCCTTCCTCCCTTCCCTGTGTCCGCCGTTGGTTGTGCTCTGCCTTGTGGTGCAGTGGATCCTTTTCCCCCACCCCGGCTGTAAACCCCAAGGGCTTTTGCAGGGACTTTGAACAATCCCTGGGCTGAGGTTCTGTAAGTGTCAGGCACTTGTCTGAGGTCACGCCCGCAGACCTGCTATCCACCCCTTTCTACCACATGAACTGGAAGGAAATATTGCTCCCTGCCTCCCTTGGTTCCTATTAACCTTTTTCTTTTCTAAACTGCATGCAAGGCCCCCCCCCCCACTGCATACACATATATTCCAGCAATTCTAAGTTGTGTTTTGCTCTGTTTCCCTGCCTCCCTGCCTCCCTAAATACATCTTGTCTTTTCTGTCTTCAGCATCTTTCCCACCCTTTTGACTGTTCTAGGAGCTCCTTCGCAGCTCAGATGTCGCCTCCTCTCAGAAGCCTTCTCTGATCTGCCCCTCCCTCCCGCCTCGCCCTGGAGCAGAACAAATCACCCTGTTTCATGGACTGCTGCTGGGCTCCTCAATATTCCCAGGTTTTCATAGCTCACCTTGTTACGGTCATTTGATCAAGTGTCTGTCTGCTTTTCTTCCTGGGCCCTGTGTGAGATGCTGTCAGGCAGGGGCATTGACACCTGTGTGGTCCCCAGCGCACACAACAAGAGTGCACACAGCATTTGTTTTTGGTGAATGGAGTTGAGGGCTGGGGAGTCCTGTCCACATGGCATTTTTCTTGAGCTTCCAGAGACTTTACCACTTCTTGGGGGACAACCAGACTTCTGAACCCTCAGGAAGATGTCTCTGTGAGTTTAATGATGTTGTTCTGTAAATTTATTTATTTTTTATTTTTATTTTTGATGGCGCTGGGTCTTTGTTGCTGCATGTGGGCTTTCTCTAGTTGTGGTGAGCGAGGGCTACTCTTCGTTGTGGTGCAGGCGCTTCTCATTGCGGTGGCTTCTCGTTGCGGAGCACGGGCTCTAGGCGTGCGGGCTTCAGTAGTTGTGGCACGTGGGCTCAGTAGTTGCGGCTCACGGGCCCTAGAGCGTAGGCTCAGTACTTGTGGCGCACGGGCTTAGTTGCTCCGTGGCATGTGGGATCTTCCCGGACCAGGGATCGAACCCGTGGCCCCTGCGTTGGCAGGTGGATTCTTAACCACTGCGCCACCAGGGAAGTCCCGGTGATGTTGTCCTAAATCCTTCTTAGGGATGGGCCGGGTCAGAGCTGGGGAGTGTTTGAGTCCCTGGAGGATGCTCAAAGGCAACGACCAAGATGACGTGGATCTAGATGAGTGAGTCTAGTCAGCACCTGCGTAGAGAAGTCTCTGCCTGACCAGGTGCCTTTCCTACCATGGCCCCACCTGGGCCTCCACCAGGACTCAAAATCCCAGCTAAACTCTCTGCTTTGGAATAAGGAACACAGACAGGATGGGGGCATCCACATCAGAGGCCTTGCTAAAGGGAGCTTGTGCTGTCCAGGAAGGAAATGGGTAGGGCAGGGAGCAGGTCTGCCTCTGTAGGTCTTTTCCCGTGAACTCTTTTTTTTTTTTTTTTTTTTTTTTTTGAGTATAATTGCTTTACAATGTTATGTTAGCTTCTGGAGTGTTTCTCCGATACCTTGAAAAGGACAGAGAGTTCGTTCTGGGCAGAAATTAACTTGTCAGGCAATGGCCGGAACTGACTCTTGGTGCCTTACCACCTCATGTGTTTTTTCCCTGGAGAAAGCTGGAGCATTTTTGTGGATTTAAGAGCGAGCGTGCCTGTTTGAATGGATAATAAAATTGCTAGATGGAAGTGATATACTCCCTGTTGGTGCAGGCGCTTCATACAGATTTGTCTAGGAGTGAAAACCGTGCTGCTAGCCGTGATATTCCTGTTCATCTTGGGGCTAGGGTTCAAGTGCTTAACAAGCAGTGCTCCTTTTGCAATAGTGGAATAAAAACCCAGAACCAACACCAGCTCCCATCACTCACAGAGACGCTGGGCGTGTTCATCTCTGCGGATTTCTGATGGATGCGTTCTGATACCCACCGGTGACTTCTAATTACCAGCTGCTCACGCTTCCCCTCCCTCCAGCCTCTGCTGGCTTAGGCCTGGCATCTCCCAACAGCTTCACCGTTGGCATCCTGCTTGTCTTGTGAAGGAGTCTGTCGGGTGGTATTAGGCGTCATGGATCAGCCCCTCAGAACTGAGGGGGAGACCCCCCCCCCGATGGAATTGCACGTGACAGGAGAGAGGAACTCACCACCACGCACAGGTCCGAATGAACACAGTCACCCAGCGCTGATGGGAACCTTAAGGAATCAGGCATAGATTAAAGCCATGGAGCCTTTCAAATGCAGGTGCCCCCTAATGAATCACATGTTGGAACTGGTCGACTTACTCTTTGGGTCCCCTCTTAATAAAGACCGGCATGAGCTTCTCCCGCCTCAAAGCGGGAATGCACAGGAGCCAGGCTGCCATCTTCGTTTGGCCCAGGTCAGCATCAAATGGCCCGTGATTATTCTCTGATGTGCAGCGGCTCACATGTGGCTGGACCAGCAGCTCTGCAATCAATCCCAGCTGCTGGGCTGGAGGGTGGCCCCAGCCACCTGAGCCTCAGGTTGGAATCATCTCTTATATCCCCATTAAGCTCTGGGCCCCTACCACATGGGAGAGTTTAAGGGGAAAATGAGATTTTATTAAAGCCAGGGGACCTCCCTGACTGAGCCGAAAGCCTAATAAGAGCCGTAAGGGTTTCTTACCGCAGATGAAAAGTTTCCCATTTTCCCAGATTCCTCCCGTTTGTTGCTGCTGTGTGGCCTCTCCCCGACCCTGCATTTCCATGGGTGCCTCATTATTTAAAGCCATGGCTAAAATGCCAAAGAGCAGTTAGTAACCAAACCATCCAACAGCTTTTTCTCCCCCGGGTGAAGGCCAGCGGTTTTGTGTGTACGTGGTTTATAGTCTGAACACAATGACTTCAAAAGGCTCCTGAGTTTCAGAGCGATAAGGTGATCAGGATTTCCAGGGAAAAATAAGCCAGAAAGGTGTGTGTGCCTCTGGGTCTCTTGCTCCTGGAGGTGTCCATGACCCAGACACGCCAAAACTGCCACCGTGGTCTCAGCAACTCACTCTGAGTGCATCTAGAACTTGGTGGCCTGGCTCCAATCATAGAATCCTAGTGTGTGAGGAACGGTTGCCTTTTCTTTCCCATCCTCTAGATTTCTCCTCCAGACCTTGGGGAGGACATTATAAGACTGAGCATGGCCAATGGCTGGGTCACTGGTTGCTGGGTCTGGGGATGAAGTTGGCAGTGAAGTTCAGGCAGGACTCGCGGGTAGCCAGGGCTGGTCCACCTGCCCTACAGGCTTTTCATTGCTTCCACTGTCAGGGCACGTCCTGCCCCAGCTGCTTTCAAAACTTGGAATTGCTGTTGCCCGTGCAAAATGGGGATGATGATACTTACCCACCCACATAGCGTGTGGAAGACTAAAAGGGATAATGGATGCTGAGCCAGTAGAAAAGTGCCCAGCAATAGTAAGTACTCAGTAAATGTTTAGTATTTTATAATGGCATTGCATCAAAGCATTTTATGAGTAGACGCTTATGAAATGTCAGTTTCCTTAGTACTTTCCTCCTCTCCATGCCAAGCCCTCTGCTGAGCCCACAGACATAGATTATTTTCTTTAAGCCTCCCAACTTGCCCTATTTATAGATAAGAAAGACAGGCCTTCAAGAACTTATACAAGATGTACCGCTGGTGAGTAGCAGAACCGGAATTTCATTTATCAGATATTTATCAAGTGCCTGCTGTGTGTCAGACACTCTTGTAGGATCTTGGATTTGAGCCTTTGTGGGTTTGATTCTAAAAGCCTCCATCTTTCCTACTCATCAGGCTGGTCTGTGGGATCTGGGAGGTGATGAGTAACATCTCCCGACCTAGGAAGTATTTAAAGATAGAGAAGACACGTAGGTAGGCTTAGGAGCTTCTACGCCTACTGAAGGCGGGGGTGGAGTGGCTGAGCTGATGTCATTAGGAGGAGGGATCTGCCATGGGCCTGTCTCACCTCTTTCAGAAGAGCAGCATCTACACGTGCTCACAGAAAAGGAGCCGCACGGGTGTCAAGAGACCCCTTCAGTGAGGAAGAAACTGCTTGAAGACACAAACACAGACTGTACCTGTGTGATCAGTGTGATGCTGAATGCCATTTGTTATGGGGAAACATATAACTCAGAATGGCAGAACCACTCAAGGTGATCATCTCTGACTCAGCTTAGCCATTCCGTTCTGCTTCTTTTGGATTGGAAAAGTTAAGCTCTTGGCTGGCAGGAACTGTGTGCTTGCTCCAACACCTGGCCCTGCAGCCCCTAACGTGGTGCCACGCGTCATGGCCCATGGATGTAGGTTTTTTCCAAAGCGTTTGCTTGTGTCTGGTCACATTGGCGCCCGGTGAGTTGATTGATAGGAGGTAAGAACCAGGCCGGGGCAAAAATAATATGAGTGTTAATCTAGCGGCAACGATCCACATTAATTAAACAGAGCAGTGACACAGATAATCAAAAGATGGTGTCTTTTCTGGCTCCGGAATGCACAAGGAATTGCTGGAATCGCTCCAGGTTGAACTTTTCACCTTCCCGATCGTGTCTCCCCAGGGTTATTCCTCAGGCTGTTTACATGGACTCAAGCACTCTTCAGTGGCTGAGCGTGTCCCAGACCTTGTGCGAGCAGGGGTCAGGGCGTGAGGGGGTGTTGGAGGGAGCAGATCAGGAGGCCCCAACCATGAGCTGTGATCAGGGCTCACTGTCCTTGGTGCCTGCTCTTGACTCCTCCATTTCAGGGACCTCTGTGACAAACCCTTACCCCCCACCCCACCACGATCTGAGGCTCCCTCCCGGGGGTCTGCTCCGCTCCCCTCACTGCCACTTTTGTTCCGGCCTTCAGAGCTCTCAGTGCTTTGGTTTTATGAAGTCCTCAAGGAGGACTAACTCCCCATCCCAACACAAATAGGCTCTCCCATCTGAGAGGTGCTGAGGTCTTCAGAGAGAAATGTCACAAGAAGTGATTCAAGACCCCACAGGTTAGTAACCGGCAGCTGACGATGATGGACCCCTTTTCCTTTGAGGGTCCCGGGCCATCCCTGAGGGGCTCCTGGGGCAGGTTTCAGTACATTTGTTTTTCTCATCCATTCAAATGGCCCTTGCCTTAACTTCATCCTTTCCTTCTCTTGTCTTCCCTGCATCCCTTCCTTCCCTCATCTTTGTGCCTACTGTAGACATAGCTTGGAGCCAAGGAACATATGACCCCATTCATCGTTCCCTGTCCCCCAGCCCCCAGTTCCCTCTCTACCCCAGTCTGCCTCTCTGCCCCGACCCCAGAGGCACATTCCTTTGCAGCCGAATCCTAAGCCCGAGGCGTGCCCTCCCCCACCCCTCCCCTGGGAGTTCCTCTCCACTCTCCTGATCCGCTCCCACCCCTGCCTCTGCCCACCAGTGTCCACACGTAGCCGACACTCATTAGGGGGCCCCTGCAAACCAGCCACCAGCTCTCACTACCTGCCACGGTATTGTGCATCCTCACTGGGGACCCTCAGGGCAAAAATGAGCTGTCAGCTCCCTGGACAATTACGTTCTTTTGGGAATGTGCTTCTCCCTAAATGCAGGGGATGGCCTAGCTCAGTCATAGCACCCAGGGGCTGGGGCGGGTAGGGAGAAAGGCTCTAAAAATGAGTCATCAGAACCCAAGGAAAACATCTGCTCACGGCTCCACTGAGTGAATTTGCTTCCTGCAGGCATTTATTTATGTTCTCTTGTATTAGTGTTATGAGAGGAATAGAAATGGGCAACACACACACACACACACACACACACACACACACACACAGAGTCCAGGAGAGTTGGCACTGCCAAAGAGAGGCAGAGCAACACAAGTTTTATTATCTAAATATAGACTTTTTTTTTTTTTCAAACAAATGGATGATTTTATAAAAGTTACTTAAGGCCAGGGAGCATCACTGAAGGCTGTGGGCTGGATGTCCTTCTGTATTTGAGAGGCTGCATCCAAGCTGAGAACCCATGGTGTCTCCGGCCTCGGAGGCCTGTGGGTACTTGGGTGACCCCCCCCCCCCCCC
>NW_006782674.1:733035-734701 GCF_000442215.2 Lipotes vexillifer | reverse complement strand
CCCCCCCCCCCCTCCCAGCTGGCTGTCCCTGGAGTCTCACACCAGGGCACAGCCTGTGACAGAAAGATGTGGGGTCTCTCTGAACCCACCCACCAAAAGAGCGCTTTGGGCAGAACATGTCTGGATTTTCCCCACGCTAGTTCCCAAACAGGGTTGAGGTTGGGAAGCAAGGACACCCAAGCTGACCCTTGTCGCTTCAGTATGAAAAGCTTGGGCTCTCCTGCAAGGGAGCCATGCCACAAACTAGCTTCCGGGCCACTGTGTAGTCACCTCTTTGTACCTACTGCTCAGGAGGCCCGTAATGGACAGATTAGGCATCAGAATCATTCCTCAACAGAGAGTCTATAAAAATTCCCTTTCTTTGATGAGCTCATGGTTCAAAGTGATGGTTTTGGGGCAGACGTGAAGTGCCTGCTTTTTGGCTGAGGCTTCGGTGGAACGTTTTTCCCTGTCGACACCAATGGAGGTGCTCTGTCTTGGTGGTGAATGTTGCACCCACCAGGACTTCTCCCAGTAGCAGAGCCAGTGGACTCATTAGCCTGACCCCCTCGGAAGGCTCCTCGGGATGACGGCTGAGAAGTAGGAGCTATCCACCCATTTCTCTGTCCTCGCCAGGCTCAGGGAGCTCTCTGCCCACCTCCGGGCTGGAAGCCATGTCCTGTCAGTTTCTCTGAGAAGGGGAAAAACATGTATGATACCAGCAAAGGGTCTGGTGGCTGCGTCTTAGCTGGTTGCTGGTGCCTGGGTGGCTCTTGGGGCCTGAGAATCAAAGGAAGGGGCTTAGGGCACTCAGCTTTGCGCTGACTTTGCTCCTGATTTTACCTGAGGGGAAGACAGAATTGAAAGCGGCTGTCTTGGTCCAATGGCAGAGGCGCTGGGGATCTTGTCTCACGTTAAAGGGCTGGGAGAGGCTCCAGGCTCCCCTGAGCCTCCAGGCTCATCAGGCCCTGGCAGATCTAAGCAGGTCACCCAGATTAGGAGCTGGGTCCTCGACATGGATAATCGGAATGATCTGAATTAGGGCTGGGGAAGGGACTGCCCCTCAGGTGGTGCTGTGAGCTGCAGACATTCACAGGGTACGTGTGAGGTGAAAGCAGACACCGCTGCAGATCGGCGGTAGGGCCCAAGGTCAGTGCTTGAAGTCCAGTGTCACCATGTGGCTCGAGGCTGGCGACTTGCGAATTCCACTCTGGAGACCATGCCATCTGGGGTCCTGGGCCAAGATCTTTTAGGGCTGTGCCCGGCTCCTCAGCAGATGCCTGTGTGTCAGCTTCCCTCAGCCCAGGCCTTGTCTGCAGCTGGGTACAGTGCCCAGAGCGGAGTGAGGCGTCATTGAGCCAGGCAGGATGAGCCACACCTGTGCACAGGTGTCTGGGCCCTCACGGCCGGGCAGGAGCTGCTGAGGGCCCAGCCCTGGCCCCCTCCACATGCCAGCTGGAGCAGGGGCAGGGGGGACAGGGGAGAGCAAGACCCTGGCTCCTCTCTGGTCCCCAGGTCAGTGGGGCATCCCACCAGTTGGACTTGGGCTCACACAGATGCTCCTCTGGATGCCCGACAGGCCCACGGAGCTGCTGGCAGGAAGGAGAGTGACAGGGGAGCGAAGCCTGTGTGGCCCCAGCCTCTTCTCTCCTTCCTACAAGACTTACTCCTTGCTCCGCGAAATGGA
>NW_006782674.1:728727-732894 GCF_000442215.2 Lipotes vexillifer | reverse complement strand
AAAAAAAAAAAAAAAAAAAAAAAGCCTAACTAGCATAGAATAGCCCAAGATGCTCCCATTTTACTCCCGTCCTCCCAAGGCGACCCCGCCCCACCTTTGGTCGCGCTCTCAGGATTTACTTTCGCTCGCTCAATCAGCATCCCGCTCTACAGCCCATTTTCCAAGACATCCTCCGCTTGCCCATCCTCCTTAGTCTGTGTGCATGTTTTCTGCGTTATCACAGAAAACTCCTTGCTGCACCCCTTTTGTGGTCTCTGGCTTCCATCAAGCCTGGAGCATTAAGAGAAAAGTAACCCGGTGGAAAGAGCAGGCTTTGGCCAGTGGACCCGGGTGGGGATTGCAGATCTACTACTCACTGCTGGGGGCCGCTTCCCAGCTACTCAGCCTTCCAGTTCTCAGCTTTCTTACCTAATGCAGACCTGTACTGCCCGTCTGTTGTGAGCGCTCAAGTCTATTCAGCTAAAGAGCCTGGGTCCCAGTGGCCATTCAGCTCCTGCCAATGACCTTTGCTGGTTCCATCCTCCCCTCTTTCTGCTGTTCCGTGGACATTTGTTCTCCGTGGACAAGCTGCCTCCATATGTGTTCATCTGGCCCAGCCACATGGGTTCTTCATCTGGTCCGAGTCATTTGTGATATTCCCTGAAGATGGGGGGTCATTACTGATCCCCACCCCTCCTTCCTCAGGTACTGAACAATGTCTTCTCATCTTCACAGTGAGCGCGTGTCGAGGGGTCAGACCCACTGTTGCCTCCAGGGTCATTCCCGGATTACATATTTATTCTAATTTTTCTCAGTGCAAAGCTCCCTATAACCAGTCATATTAGAGACAAGTTTACAACTTTTAGCTAATCTCACTGCTTGTCGACAGGAGTTACCAAGCTCCCTGAGAGATGGGGAGGTACCCAGGGGACTGGGAGGTGACAGCGTCCCATGTCCTGTGGTTAGTGATATGAAAGGAGGGGGCAGGGCCACCCAGCTTTCTTCCTTGCAGCGTGCTCTGCTAGCTCAGTTTTTACGTTCTCAGAGGAACTGAGCTTCCACAATGTCCTTAGGGATACAGGTTTATATCTGGAGGACTTGGCAGAGTAACGATTTCCTGATGCCTGTCCTCTCTTTGAATCTCATTCTCCTCTGTGGCCTGAGTATCAGGAGTCCTGGGTTTGGTCCCACCTTTACCTTCTGCCTCATGTAAGTAGCCTTCCCTTCTCTTCCCTTCCCTTCCCTTCCCTTCCCTTCTCTTCCCTTCCCTTCCTCTTCCTTTCCTTTCCTTATATTCCTGTCCATCAGCCACAGTCCCAGAATCATGGATCCATTAAAGTATAAACATTCTAGAAATGAATTTGTGCAACCCCTTGTTTAAGAGATGAGGAAACTGAGCCTCAAAGTAGGGTGGCTTCCTCTAGACAGAGGTGTGCCCAGAATCCATCAGCCCCCTAAGGGGGTCCCCTGGAAAGATAAGGGGCAGGACATGGAAACACTTGGAAGGAGGCCTTCCCCTATGCACCCAGGGGCCATCGTAAGCTAACATTTTTATTAACTCACTACTGAGTGCTCTCAGCTTATCGATGGAGCAATTAAACAAGCCAGGTGCAAACCTGGATGAGATGAAGCTTCTGGTTTGATTCCTAGACCTTCAAGTTTGGTGAGAAGCCATTGCCATCCTGCAGATGCCCAAATCCAGCTCTTGGGAGCGCTTGGGGGAGGGCATCCACCCAGGTGGACATCTGTCAAAGGGGCTTTGGGCATATACCCCAAGGAGGATGCCTCCACTGGTAGAGATGTAACCCTAATAGCTTACATTGTGCTCTTAGGTGCCAGGCACCCTGTATCCTCAATGAGATAAGGTAGGCGTTCTTGTTTATCTCCAGTTTACAGATGAAGAATGTGAGGATTAAGCAATGTAGTAACTGGAGTAGTTTCCCTAAATTCACAAACTAGTAAATGTGTGCCCGGGGGGGCAGCGTGAGTTTGTCAGGTCCCAGAGCCTACCTGCTCACCAACAGCGTTAGACTGTTGATGGTGTGGAAAAGGGACCATCATTCTCCACATCCCCAGAGCAAGGCCACAGAATGAGAATTTTGGTAGTAAGAAGAACTCCTGCTGGTTTGGAATTGTTTCGCTAGTGTTCACTCTAGGCAGGAGTATGGGCTGAATGACCCTCCGCATTTTTTTTTTTTTTTTTTGCGGTACGCGGGCCTCTCACTGTTGTGGTCTCTCCCGTTGCGGAGCACAGGCTCCAGACACACAGGCCTAGCGGCCATGGCTCACGGGCCCAGCCGCTCCGCGACATGTGGGATCTTCCCGGACCGGGGCACGAACCCGCGTCCCCTGCATCGGCAGGCGGACTCTCAACCACTGCGCCACCAGGGAAGCCCCGCAGGCCCTCTTAAGTTCAGTAACTTGGAGACAGCTTTATGGAGAAAGAGCCCCCTGGGCTAGTTGCCACTCCCAGATGCCAATGGTGCCCTGGCATGGGAGGCGTCCAGGCAGCTCAGCCACTTAATGGCTATGAGCTGGCATTAGACCACTGCCCCATCATCGGGAGGACAAGAACTCTACAGCTTTGTATTCTGGCAGGCTAGCTCTGGTCTTGCCAGCTGCCAGGCCTTTGTGGAACAAAGAAGGGCAGTGCAGTCTTTCTTTTCAGCCTGTTATTTGAAAGCTGAGTCTCTATCAGAATATCCTGTTATTTGAGACACATGACAAAGCCTGAGCATAAATATGTCACAACCGAAATGCTAATGGCTTCCTCCCTCCATGGCCATCCCTCCTTTTCCATCGTTCCCTCCCCCTCCCCCTTCCCATGGAGGGGTCTGCATTCCAGGAGGCAACATCTGAGCCATCGCCCTGCCAAGGGAAACATTGCTGCCCCTGAGTGGATGTCCTTTCCCACTAGAGAGCTGGTTGTGGCCCAGGGACCATGTGCTCCTTGCACATCAGCAGGTGGCAGAGCAGACAGGCTCAAGCTGTCGCTCCTCCGGCCTGGTGCCCTGCTGGAGCAAGATGGCGGCCACTGCAGCCTGGGAAGCAGCAAAGGAGGGATGGGAATTCATCACCTGCCCTTGGCCAGGCCCAGGCTGACTTCAGTTTGAGTTGCATCAACCTTTATCTCTTTGTGATCCTTTAACTTCTCCAGGAAGTATTCCAAACAGGCATTACTAATCGAAATTTTAAAAGCGATGGTAACAGTACAGTGGTTCCTCAAAAAATTAAAGAGAATTATCATGATTCAGCAATTCCTCTTCTGGAGTATATACCCAAAAGAATGTAAAGGAGGGACTTGAACAGATACATGCCCACTAAGGTTTATAGCAGCATTATTCACACTAGCCAAAAGTTGAAAACAGCCCAAGTGTCCATTGACGGATGGATGGTAAACAAAATGCGGTCCATACATACGATGGAATAGTGCTCAGCCTTAAAGAAGAAGGAGAGTCTTACACACGCTGCAACACGGATGACCCAGATGAACCTTGGAGACACGCTAAGTGAAATATTTACAAAAGAGTAAATACCGTGCGATTCCACTTTTATAAGGTCCTAGAGTAGTCAAATTCATAGACACAGAAAGTGCAGTGGTGGTTGCCAGGGACCGGAGAAGGGGAGAACGGGGAGTTACTGTTTAATGGATGTAGAATTATAGTTTGGGAAGATGAAAAAGTTCTGGAGATGAATAGTGGTGATGGTTGCACAGCAATGTGAATGTACTTAATGTCACTGAACCGTACCCTTAAAATTTTGTTAAAATGGTCAATTTTATGTTATATATATATTTTACCACAATTTTAGAAAAGGAATAACACGTATAAACGTGTTTCA
This sequence comes from Lipotes vexillifer, assembly GCF_000442215.2. Taxonomy (NCBI): domain Eukaryota; kingdom Metazoa; phylum Chordata; class Mammalia; order Artiodactyla; family Lipotidae; genus Lipotes; species Lipotes vexillifer. The sequence continues at coordinate 729,075 of NW_006782674.1, read as the reverse complement.
CAAATTGCAGAGTCCATTTAGGTATATCAGTTTTCCTGTCACTAGTGTTAGTCCTAATGATAGGGCACCCGTGACTCAGAAAGGTTTGGTCTTTTCTAAGGTCATAGATCATGGTGTTTTGACTCCATATCCAGTGCTCTTTTCAGTTACCAGGGATGGCATATACATGACATATGGTACTCGTGCTTTCTTCTACCCCTACAGCAGACATCAGTCAATTGAGCACTACACTTTTTCTGATGAAATTCAAACATATCCTCAGAATCATTCTTTTATATATATATATATATATATATATATATATATATATATATATATATATATATATATATTTTTTTTTTTTTTGGG
>NW_006782674.1:725031-728382 GCF_000442215.2 Lipotes vexillifer | reverse complement strand
GTGGGCTCTAGAGTGCAGGCTCAGTAGTTGTGGCACACGGGCCTAGTTGCTCCGCGGCATGTGGGATCTTCCCGGACCAGGGCTCGAACCCGTGTCCCCTGCGTTGGCAGGGGGATTCTTAACCAGTACGTCTCCATGGAAACCCTCTCAGAATCATTCTTAACACAGGTAGTCGCTGTCAATCAGCCAGAATTGCATACCAGGTGCAGGTTACTTCCCATCTCTGCACTTCTAGCATTGGCATCAGTTTTTTAGTTTAGGTGCCCCTGATTTATCACTATTTCCTCGTGAAATTTCGAAGATTCATGAGACTGGTATAGAAAGAGCATGACCCTCTTTGGGGAGCAATGGGCCTAGTTACACAGATTCCCGGCCTAGAAATGAGTCAAGTGCTTGCAGACTTGTCTGATTTGAATATTGCTGCCCTCTGCCACCTCTCTGAGGTTGGTGTAGCAGCCCTGTCTCATGGAGGGAACCCCTTACTGCAGGTGGGTCTGCAGAAAATCCACTCACAATGGAAACATGAATTGAAGGCCTCTCATCACTTCCCTCCCATCTTGGTCTACTTGACCAAGCTACCAAGTCCTCTAAATTGTCTCAGGCCTTATGAGGGAAGAGGATCTGTGACTGGGAGTGGGTCCCTGGTGACCTAGTGGCCTTTTGAACTCCCTCTAGTTACATACTCCTGGTTTTTATTTGTGGGTGTCCTGGGCTCAATAGCTGGTCATACCTCACTTCAAATCTAGTTGAGTTATTGATGCAAGTAAAGAAAAGAAAGGAAACAAGATTGGTGTCAATTTCTATTCTTTTTCTTTTTCAAATGTTCTTCTTTACTTTGAAAGATCAAAGGAGGGTCAAAGAGAACTTTTTTTTTTTTACCACCACCCCCCGTCATAATATAATACAGGAGGGAAAATTCCAGCAAATGGAATTGTTCTCAGACATCTTTTTTATTTTTCCCTTCAGTGGCTTTGATTTAGGTCCCATGGCTTTAATCAAAGTGTTTAAGGGGCACAGAAATGATTCCGTTAAACAAATTCCTTGCCTCACTCGGGCTTCCTACTCTAACCCTTCCTCCTTCCACAATTTTTGTTATTGTTTTTTATTAATGTGGGTTGGAAAAAATATTCTCCCAACGAAGGATTGAGTGAGGCCTGGAGAGAAATGTTATTTTCCGAGCTAATAACGGGATGCTGGCTCGGCCACTCTGCAGCTGACAGACCATCCTGCAAACCCGATTGTCCCTTCTCTCCTTCTCTCTTTGCTGAATTCATCCATCACTCTGAGCAAAATAAATAAAAGGCCCAATAAACAAATCAATCAATCCATCTTTTTCTCTGAGCTCATGAGGCACCTACAGTGGCCACACAGTGGGTTTCTGTTCTCACAGCGGTGAGTCTGACACCAGGCATCTCAGGGCCATGGGACCCTTTGGAGATGTTGGCTTCTGTCACTGGATGGCACAGTGAACGGCCCCCATGGTTGCCATCTCTGCCTTGTGCCCTCTTGGGACACCTCTCTCTCCCAGCTCCTCCCAGTTTTCCCTGGAAGGTGCTCTGTGAGTTCACATCTAGCATGCAGCAGCAGCCTGCCCCTCGGGCTCATACGGCTGACTCCTTGGGGGGGAGGGGATGGCATTGAGGACCATCCATATCAAGGCCAGCATCTTGGAACAGGCTGGCAGGCAGCTTGCAGTAATACAATACATTTTACTGTCTCTGTGCACCATTTAGCATTCTGCAAAAATTTATTGAGCATCCCTGCAGGGTTAAGAACGGGGCCAGCCACCAGGGATAAAAGGTGCATATGGCAGTTGTGGCCCATGTCTTCAAGTCATGTGCATTCAGTAGACTGATATAGAGGGGCAGGGGCTAGACAAGATTGGGAGTCCAGGACTGTGCATATTCAATCAGCCAACGAGGAGGGCAACACCCACCAGCCACTTCTTCAAGCAGACCTCTGTGCCAGAGTCTAAGCTCCAGTGTGGACAGAGGCACTGGCCTTTCTGCAACAGTCCTGGGTTTGGGCTTCCTCTTCCAGATCTGTGTGTGTGCGCGTGTGTTTGTGTGTCTCTGTGTGTGCACGTGTGTGTGTGTGTTTGGTTGAGGGACGCATCATTCAGCTCTGAGGGCTAAGCCTGTAAAAAATATCCAATATGCCTGCTAAAGAAAGGAAATCTCAGAGCCCGTATTTCTCGTAGTCCCCTAGTCTGCAGAGTTGCTGAGTATCTTTGATCTGTATTTTAAGGGCAAGCCCCTCCTTTGCTCTGATCTTCATAGTCGTCTATCTTGGTGTAGTGGGGAAGGGTTGGTGCCTGGGACCTGGGGCGGGAATAAATAATCGACAAAGCACATTCTCCCAAGCTGTTTTGGAGTTCATTAGGGAGGCCTGAGGGGCAGTGGGAGCTCTCAAGGCTATTTGGAGGTGAGGGGCAGACCGTGCGGTTCTGAGCAGCTGAGCTGGCAGAAAGGTGAGCTTAGGAGGAGAATGTGCCCGTGCTTCTGCGGTGTGTAGCCATGGTCCTGAAAGCCGGGTAATTCGGTAAAATGAGAAAAGGGATGTTGTGTCTCTAACAGCAGGTCCCTAAAGGGAATATATTTGTTAAACATTATAATTACCCTTCAGCAAGTGAATTCCATGGCAAATGAGAACTCAATAGCAATTGAGAACTATATAGCAGTTGAAGCCACACCGAAGCCCATTACTGTTTCTCAAATGATGCTTTCATTTAGATGAGGCAGATAATTATACATTTTGATTAGGTCACTGCTCTCAAGGGGATACGGCAGTTTTTCAGGATTGCCCCCCTCCCTGTAAATAATGTCCCGGAATGGCAGCCGTCTCGAGCTCTCTTTCCTCCTTTCTTTCTAGATCTAGATAACGAGATAAAGATACAGATGCACAGACACAGACATAGACAGACATATACATATGCAGGTACAGCTCCATTCTTCTGTCTCTGCCTTGACACTCAGGGACACTGAGATGTGTGAGTCTGTGGCCAGGGTGGAAGAGATCAGGACTAATAATAATAATAATACCTTAGGTGTTATACTCATTTTACAAAATGTATTTACGTGCATTGTTTCTTTTGATCACTGCAAGGTTTCTTTAGAAACCTTGATTTTTTTTTTTTTTTTTTCTTCTGAATTCGGAGGGAGCTGGACTAAAACAAAACAAAATAAAACAAATCTCTCAGGTGCCTTCCAGCTCTAGTCTTGAGCCTATCCATATTGTCCTTTCACAGATGAGAGGACGGAGTCTGGGGAGGTCAAATGGCCGTCCCAGGGCCGCCTGGCTCTTTAAGCCCCAAGTCTTCTGATTCTGGTGTTTTTTTCTCTATACGACGCT
>NW_006782674.1:704092-725021 GCF_000442215.2 Lipotes vexillifer | reverse complement strand
GACGCTCTACCCTCCAGTGGATTCTAATTGCATTCATGATAAAAACTAAATGCAGCGTATGTGGCCTGCGGGGTCCCGGCTGCTCCCAGGCTGCCTCTTCCCCTTTGAGTTGCCCCGTACCTGCTCTGTCCTGGAAGAACCCCGCCCCTGCCTGGGAGCAACACCGATGAGAACATGACTTCAGTACCCCTTTCACGTTTTCTTCACAGAGGTTGCCACAATTGTAACAACTCGTTTGCAAAAGTTAAAAAATAAAAGAGAGAGAGAGAGAAAAAAAGCGTGTTTCACCCCTTTGTCTCTAGCACCTGCCAGAGTTGCTGTCATATAGCAAGCGTCGAATTAATATTTGTTGAATGAACTTGTGCGTTAAGGAATTAACTGTGAATAAATAATGGCCGGGAACCTCTGAAATCACTGTCTCTGAAGATCCTGTACAGCTAATTACTTCCAGAAAATTTAATAAAACGCAATCATTTCCTCACTCCATTTTTCTTCTCCACCAACACTCTTCCTCCAAATTCTTTGGCCCATCTCTGCTATATTTAGAGACCCTGCCACTGTCTAGTTAGACCAACAGTACATATCCTTCAAGCTTTTTTCTTCCTGAAGCATGTGGGTGCCTTGCTTCAGGATCAATTTTTCGTATAAAGGACACTCCTTTGAGACAGTGGGCTTGAAACCCCCCTGGTTTTCAGATGAGAAACCTGAGTCGTAGACGCTCTCTACAGATGACAAACATCTGGGTGAAAAGGTTTCATATATTTCAAAATATCTGGATAATTAAATAAACTTCTCAGTTCCCTTCCGGATGGTTGATGCCACATAGATGGAGCCACAGAAAGACTTTGTTTCAGAGTCTGAAAAATAAGCTAGTGGTGGTAGTGGAATTTGAATCTTGTTCACAAATCTTCATGTCCATTGAGGTGTGTTGCCTAGGAAAATAAATATATATATAGTTGTCCTTCCCTCTGAGTCGACTGCTCTGTGTCCAACCTCCTGCTTTCTGGCAGGGATCTAGACCCTGTAATTCCTCTCTCTGCCTTGGGCCTAACAAAATCCTTCACTCTAACTTGGGCTCAGCCCAGCACTGTGATTTATTTATTAGCGTTGCCTGCAGAGTTCTAAGACCACCGGGCCTACGCACAAATCTATAAAAACACACGATGCAATTTCCAAACACTGCAGTAAACTCCCCCCAGAGGGTCTGCCGTCACTGGGGGTCTTAGACTAAAAAGGTTTGTGTTGGAGGTGAGCAGAAGGCCGGCTTTCTACGAATTGAATGAAGAGGGAGATGTGAAGCCCTTGATTCTTTCTTGGGAAACGTTCTGAGCCCCCCACCTGCCTGAGATGAAACGTCAAAGGCTCTGGCTGATCATGGCAAACTGGGTAGAGAGACAACAAATGAATTTTTGTGTCTTGGTATCTTAAGATTCCCCGAAGTGGACATGGATCCAGAGCCTACCTATTGCACAACTCCTGGGGACATCATTTACAAAGAACGCATGACTTAGGTCCCTAAGAGCTATGCCACATGGTAGCCTTGGGGGGACTTCCATTTGGCTGGAATCCTGGCTATGAGCAGCTTTTCCTGAGTCGCACACTCCCGACCACCAGAGGACGGTGAAGGAAGCCCCTCGCAGAGGAGGATCACAAAGGTGAGAGGATGTGGAGAAGAGAAGGACAGGGAAACGCAGGGCACAGAGCTCTGCACTCAGCACACCGTGGTGGGCCGCACCTCGGCTGAGCAGATCTGACTTACCAGCCACCTCCTCTGTTTACCCCCGTGGGCTCTGCAAAGATCATCATTTCCTGTGGATGCATTTAAAAGTGTTGGGGAGTTCTGCTGGGTTTAGATGGAGGTGTCTCTGGACGCAAGTAAAATTTCAAGGCTCTTCTGTCTGGAAGAGACTTCTGGCTGAGAAACATCCCTTCCCTGCTACCAGTCTGTGCATTTGGATGCTGCCGCCCGTGTAAGCAGGGATGTTGCTATATAATGTTGAAGCCCTTGGAAACAGGTGGATTCACAGCCTCTCCTTGGGAATCCTCCTCCCCTATGTCCCTGTCTTCTTTGTTCCTGAATGTGAATCCCTCTCTAACACATGTTTGAAGGAAGAAGAAGCTTGGCAACTGTCATTCCTATGAGAGCCCCACACATAGAAGAACAGTCCTAGTTTGATCCAGCCTCCGACTTTTTGTTTGGGTTAAAAAGCTTTGATACGTTCTCTGTTTGACCTCTAAAAATCCCCTTTGCTTGCCTCTGGACTTCTCAGGACTTGCTGAGGATACAGAACCCAGTATTTCCTGAGCCAGAATAATTTTCCAGCCATTTCCTTGCTCTTGGATGATTGGTTCTATGATACCGCCACCTGGGTCTCACTTCCGTTATGGTGGCCAACAGCAGTGGACTTAGATCTGTCCTAGCCAAACCGCCAAAACAGCTACGGGTGATAAAGAAAAAAACAGGGCTACTCCCTTGCGAGAGTCTGCCATTCTGTGTTGTTCTTGCTTCAGAGTAGAAGTGAGAATATAGGACTGTTTAAAACATGAGCCCCTCTACTTTTGTTTTCTAAAAACAGCATTGACCAAACACAGGAAGTTCATCTTTAATATCACTGTTTATAAGCTGTTCGGCAATGTTTGCTGTGGTTATAATTGGTATCATTAAGCCTAGGTGACATTATTAATGCTGCTGATTACATTGCTATAAACCTAACTTCACCATTTATACAAACAGCTGCATCTGACCTGCCAATGGAGCTCCAGCTGCCACTGGAGCACGGGGGCAAGAATACAGGCCCGCTGGCAGGCGCAGTCGGTAAGAAAAGGGAACCCCAGTTTGTTACCTACCTGTCAGAGCTTCTAAGAAGATCCAGTTCCAAACATCTTCACTCACTATTAGTAAAGTGTTTTCACTTCCTAAAACAGTTCTTTTGAGAATGGGACATCCTGATTCTGTGAGAGCGCTTTATAAAGGGATGTCAGATATCCCCCTTCTTGCCCTCCTGTCCCCGAGTCTCTCCTTCCTCCTCCCTTCAAACCTCCCATCAGTTATCTGCTGCTGTGTTGTGGTCATTTCTCAGTCTTTACCTGTCTGCGATTCTACCACTTAACAAGATGAATACCTGCCCCCGCTTTTTTATAAATGTAATTCTTTATCGCGGTAAAAAAAAAACACATGAGATGAGATCTACCCTATTAAGAAATTCTTGAGTTACAGTACATTGTTAACTATAAGCACAATGTTACCAACAGGTCTCTAGAACTTTCTCGTCTTGCACAACTGCAGTTCTATACCCACTGAACAGCAACTCCCCATTTTCCCCTCCCCCCTGCTTCTGGCAACCACCATTCTACCTTCTGCCATTATGAGTTTGACTATGTCCTATAAGTAGACTCATGCAGCATTTGTCCTGTGACTGATTTATTTCACTGAGCAGAATGTCCTCAGGGTTCCCCCATGTTGTAGCATATGATAGGTTTTCCTGCCTTTTTAAAGCTGAATAATATTCCATTCTATGTATGTACCACATTTTCTTTATCCATTCATACACTGATGGACACTTAGATTGTTTCTACCTAAATTGTGAATGATGCTGCAATGAACATGGGAGTGAAAATATCTCTTCAAGATATTGTTTTTAATTCATTTGGATAAATCCCCAGAAGATGGATTGCAGGCTCATAGGGTAGCTCTGTTTTTAATTTTTGACCTTCATACTGTTTTCAGCAGTGGCTGCACCAGTTTACAGTCCAACCAACATAGCACAAGGGCTCTTCTCCACATCATCACCAACACTTGTTATTTTATGTTTTGGGGTTTTTTTTCTTTTTTGGCTGCACCACGCAGCTTGCGGGATCTCAGTTACCCCCAACCCGAGATTAAACCCGAACCACAGCAGCGATATCCCAGTATCCTAACCACTAGGCCACCAGGGAACTCCCTATTTTCTGTTTTTTTTTGTTTTGTTCTGTTTTGTTTATTTTATAATGGCCACCCTATCAGGTGTGAGGTGGTTTCTTATTGTGATTTTGATTTGCATTTCCCTGATGATTAGTGACGTTGAGCATCTTTTCATACGCTGGTTGACCATTTGTATGTCTTTTTTGAGAAATGTATGTTCAAGTCCTTTGCCCACTTTTAAATTGGGTTATTTGGGGGGTTTTTTGGTTACTGAGTTCCTTATGTATTTTGGATTAGTTCCTCATATATTAACCCCTTATCAGATATGTGGTTTGCAAATATTTTTGTCATACCTTAGATTGCCTTTTCACTTTATTGATTGTTTCCTTCACTGCACAGAAGCTTTTAGTTTGATATAGTCCTACTTGTCTATTTTTGCTTTTGTTTCCTGTGCTTTGGTGTCATATCAGGAAGTCATTGCCAAGACCAATGATATGAAGTTTTTCCCTTATGTTTTCTTCGAGTGTTTTATAATTTCAGGTTAACATTTAAGTCTTTAATCCATTTTCAGTCGATTATTTTTAAATTTTTTATTTATTTTTATTTATCTTTGGCTGCCTTGGGTCTTTGTTGCTGCATGCGGGCTTTCTCTAGTTGCGGCGAGCGGGGGCTGCTCTTCGTTGCGGTGCACGGGCTCCTCATTGCAGTGGCTTCTCTTGTTGCAGAGCACGGGCTCTAGGCGCGCGGGCTTCAGTAGTTGTGGTGTGTGGGCTCTAGAGCGCAGGCTCCGTAGGTGTGGCACACGGGCTTATTTGCTCCACGGCATGTGGGATCTTCCCAGACCGGGGATCGAACCCGTGTCCCCTGCGTTGGCAGATGGATTCCCAACCACTGAGCCACTAAGGAAGTCCCTTCAGTTGATTTTTGTGTATGGTGTAAGATAAGGGTCCAATTTCATTCTTTTGCTTGTGGAGATCCAGCATTCCCAACACTGTTTGATGAAGAGACTGTCCTTTTCCCACTGAATTGTCTTGCCACCATTGTCAAAGATTATTTAATCATCTACATATATGCAAGAGTTTATTTCTGAGCTCTGTATTTTGTTCCATTGATCTGTATGTCTGTCTATATGCTAGTAACATGTTGTTTTGATTACTGTTGTTTTGTAATAGAAAAAAAAAAGTCAGGAAGTGTAATGCCTCCAGCTTTGTTCTTTTTTCTTAAGATTGGCTATTTGGGGTTGCTTGTGTTTGCATGTGAATTTTAGGATTGATTTTTCTCTTTCTTCAAAAAATGCCATTTGGATTTTGATAGGGATCGCATTGAATTTGTAGATCGCTTTGGGTAGTATGGACATTTAGCAATATTAAATTTTCCAGTCCATGAACATGGGTGTCTTGCTATCTATTTGGGTCTACTGTAATTTCTTTCAACATTGTTTTATGGTTTTCAGTATGCAAGTCTTTCACCTCCTTGGTTACATTTATTCCAAAGTATTGTATTCTTTTTGATGCTATTGTAAATGGGATTGTTTTCTTAAATTCCTTTTCAGATTGTTTGTTATTAGTGTGTAGAAATACAAGTGATTTTTGTATATTGATTTGTATCCTACAACATTGCTGAATTTGCCTATTAATTTTAACCTTTTTTTTTTTTGGCATCTTCAGGGTTTTCTACATGTAAGATAATGTCATCTTGGCTAACATTCTTTCTAATTTGGATGCCTTTTCTTTCTTTTTCTTGCCTAATTGCTCTAGCTAGGGCTTCTAGTACTATGTTGAGTAGAAGTGTCAAGAGTGGGCATCCTTGCCTCATTCCTGATCTTATCAGAAAAGCTTTCAGTTTTTCACTATTGAATATGATGTTAGCTGAGGGCTTTTCATATATTGGCCCCTATTCTACTGAAGCAATTTCCTTCTACTTCTTGTTTGTTGAATGCTTTTATTGTGATAAGATGTTGAATTTTGTCAGATACTTTTTCTGCATCTATTGAGATGACATGAGAGTTTTATCCTTCATTATATTAATGTGATGTGTCATATTGATTGATTTTTGTATGTTGAACCATCCTCGCATCCCAGGGATTAAATTCCACTTGGTCATGCTGTATGGTCTTTTTAATGTGATGTTGAATTGGTTTGCTAGTATTTTGTTGAGGATTTTTGCATCTATATTTGTCCAGGAATGTTGAGCTATAGTTTTCTTGTAATGTCTTTGTCTGGCTTTGGTATCAGTGTAATACTGGCCTCATGAGTTTGGAAGTGTTCCCTCCTCTTCAGTTATTTGAGAGAGTTTGAGAAGGAGTGACATTAATTCTTCTTTAAATGTTTGGTAGAAATCTCCAGTGAAACTATCTGTTCCTGGACTTTTCTCTGTTGGAAGGTTTTTGATTTTTTTATTCAATCTCTTCACTAGTTATAGGTCTGTTCAGATTTTCTGTTTCTTCATGAATTAGTCATGGTAGGTTGTCTGTTTCTAGGAATTTATCCATTTCTTCTAGATTATCCAATTTGTTGGCATGTAATTGTTCAAAGTAGTCACTTATAATCTTTATTTCTATAGCATCAGTTGTAATGTCTCCCCTTTCATTTCTGATTTTATTTATTTGAGGCTTCTCTCTTTTTCTTAGTCTAGCTAAGGGTTTGTCAATTTTGTTGACCTTTTCAAAAAAACCAGCTCTTTGTTTCATTTTTTCCTATTGTTGTTTTATTCTCTATTTTGGTTTTTTTTTGCTTTAGTCTTTGTCATTTCCTTTCTTCTTCTGACTTTGGGCTTGGTTTATTCTTTTTCTAGTTCCTTGAGATGTAAAGTTAGCTGCGTTTCTGAGATCTTACCCCATCCTTCTCAAACACTTTTTTCTCTTGGCCATAGAGGATCTCTTTTTCTCTCTCTCTGTCTATCTCTCTTGCCTCTCCCCTCCCCCTCCCCGTCCCCCACCCCTCCTCTCTCTTTTTCTGTGCTTTCCTCTCTCTCCCTCTCCCTCCCCTCCTTTCTCCCTGTCTACCTTGCTGTCACTCCTTCTCATACCCCTTTGTTAGAATGTCTTGGCCCATTATCCTTGCACCTCTTCTTTTCTCTAACTCATTATCTAGGGGAGTCTCATTTAGTTCCTTGTCTTCAAACACCACCCAGACATCGGTGATTTATAAAATCACATCTCCAGTCCCATATCTTTCTCCTGAGTTCCACACTCATATAAATACCCACATGCCTGCTCAATATCTATACTTGGAAGTCTAATAAAGATTTCAGACTTATCATGCCCAACGTTAAACTCTTGATTTCTCTGTAAAGTCCTGCCCCACTCCCAGTCTCTTCCAGTAAGTTAATGGCAATTCCACTCTTGTTGCTTAGGCCATACTTTGGAGTTATCCTTGACTCCTCTCTTTCTCTCCCACTGTATGTTCAATTGGCTATAAAACCTGCTGGATCTGTCTTCCAAATACATGCAGGCTTTGACCGTGTCTCACATCTCTACCACTGTCACTTTAACCCAACTCACAGTATTCTCTTTCCTGGACTGTTGCAATAGCTTCCTTAATGGTTTCCTTGCTTCTTCTCATCCCCCCGTCCCAAAGTCTATTCTCAGTGTGGCAACCAGAGGAGACCTTTTAAAACATCAGTGGGTTTGTGTCACTCCTGTACTCAAAATCTTCCAGTGGTTTCCCTTCTCGCTCAGAGTAAAATCCACGGTTCTTACAGTGGTCCTTGAGGTCCTTCACCAGCTGGCCTCCTGCTCTCTCTCCACACTCACTCCCTTGCTCAGTAGTCTCCAGACACATTCGGCCTCTTGGCTATTTCTTCAGCATGCCCCAAAGACCCCCGCCACAGAGTCTCTGCATCTTCAATTCCTTCCTCCTGGAATTCCTTTCTCCCATGTGTCCATATAACTAACTCCCTTCCTTCTTTCAAGTCCCGCTGTCGCTTTACCCTGCTATGTAAAGCAGCCATACCCCCATCTCTGGCACTCTCTCCCCCCCCCCCCTTTCCCAGGCTTATTCCCAGACTTTTTCTTTTTCACAGCACTTAGAAACACCTGACATAGGAGGTATTTATATGTTTATGACTGCTTGTCTCCCCTGCCATCAGGATACAAGCCACACGAGAACAGAGATTTTTCTCTTTTTCATCACTGTATCTCTTATACCTAGAACAGTGCCAGGCACATGGTTAGTACTAGATAAATGTTAGTTGAATGAATGAATGAAGGAGTCTGCTGAGCACCTGATGGCCTCATTTGTCTGGATGTTATATGGAAATGGAGATTGCTATTGGGTGCGTTTCTTGCTCATAGCCAGTGGGACTTGTCCTTCAGCTAACGAAGTCTGACGTCAGCTGTCTTGGAGATTTATCAGTTAGGATGTTTCAGTTGCAACTAATGGAGACTGACTCGGGTTATCTTAATCAAAACGAGAATTTATGGGGAAGGATATCAGGGCCTCCCAGACGGATGGGTAGCTGGAGGGGCAGCTTGGATGCAGTACAGGAATCTGGGCACTCTGGCAGCTGCAGGTGTGACAGTCATCTTTTAGCAAGAACAGTCTGCTGGATGTGCTCTCCCTGCTGTGACTCACCACTGCCTCCTGAACAATTTCTACCATCCTTCTTGTGCATTGCCTGCTGGAGATGCAGTCTGGGAAGCAAGACTCCACTGACCAGCCCAGGGCCCTAAGTGCCAGAGGCGGGAAAAGAGAGTATCCGGTTCTTTCTGCTTCCGAACTAAGGGCACTTGGCCCTGCCTGCCACCAAGACCTCCCTTAAAGGAGGGCTTCTCCAAAGGAGGGGGTGTTTGGATCTTGGACTACCCCCCAAATAAGTCTGGCAGAGGAAGGCATGCATTTGCCTGATCATTTTACCAATCATTGTTTCAAAGCTACTCAGAGACTCATTTACCCTAGAGCCACACCAGTGCTGAAAAGGAACTCAGGCATCTTCTCCACATTTCCCTGGGGCTGTCAGCAAGTTGCCTCCCAGGAGGCCTTCGTGGAACTTCAGACCGTTTCTCTAATTCTCTGCCTTTGCCGCATCTGTACGAGCTGGATACTAGCAGAGGGAGGAGCTAGAACAGCTTCCTTTTTGAAGGAGGAGAATCCCTCTCCAAGAGCTTCCTTGCCCAGACTAATTAGAAGCATCTGCAGAGCAGGGGTGCATTAGGGACACACACATATGTGTACAAACAAACACACCCATGGAGCCATGCGCGAAGCAGCCTGTCCCTTCGTCAGTTACCTACACATATTAGTGCTAAACAACACTGAGGATAATGACAGTGCTTTCTGATTAAAAGTTATCTTTATGAAAGACACTAGCCTGCCCCCCTCCACCCTCTGAATATTCTATTCCCTGATGAGAAAAGAAGAGCTGTAGTGACACAACAGTAAAAAAAAATGTGAATATAAAGCACTTCTACTCCAGATAACCAAGCCCTAAAAAGATTTGAGTCCCTAGTGAGTTTCAAATAAAAACTCTTTCTGCCTTAATTCTGAAGACCATGAGTCTACAGTGATATAACTCATGTTTGTGAATTTCAGCTCATCCCTGATTTAAACTTCTTGTTGAGAACATGCTCAGGGTACGCTCATGTGCACACACATATACACAGACACGCACAAGCAATCTGCCGGTGCCCCCAGCTCACAGGCATGCACGGCTCTGGCTGTAATAATTCAGATGCCATTAATCCAATCCCTCCAGGACAGTTGCTCCTTTGATGTTCCCTTGAGGGAACATTGCAGGAGGCCCCCTCTCTTACGGATGTGGAACTCTCTGGGGGCCAGTGAGCAATGAGGACACTTGTTGAGGTGGGGAAGAGGAAAAAAACAAACAAACCTGAGCTTGGGCTCCATAAGGGAAACAGATCAGACATGAAAAGAGCGCAGGCGTTCAGGAGGTGCAAAGCCTTCAAGAGGCCCAACAGACTTGGTTAATGCCAGACAAGAGGGCCTTCTCTGCAGAGAACAGGACATCTGGGACCCCATGGCAGGGCAGGGCAGGGCAAGATACTCCCTGTCCTTCTGCCTCAGTTTCCCTGCTTGATCAATGGAGGGAGTACATGCTTTCTATGCCTCTCAGAGATAGAACCAAGTCATTCATAGACTTATTCAGTCAGATAACAACAGTAGAGGAAGCTACACATTGCAGAGATAAGATCATCCTTGTCTGCTTCTCTTTGTTTTGTAATAAGGTTTCCCTCCAGTTTCAGGAAATTCAATATCCCATATACATTGAACTTGCCAAACAGATATTTTAAGGTGTAATACTATGTATTAGAGGGGGAATCTTCCTAATGAATATAAAAAGAAATTCGGTTTGTAAATATTACATTTACAAGCAACTTTTCCTACATACGTCCGTTGCACGGAATTGAGTACACAAACATGTGATTAAGTAATAACAATAAGATTACAGCAATTGGCATCACACTGATGCTAAGTTTATAGCGTAACAATTAGCCCTGAAATGTGAGTTAATAAGGGCATAAACACATATTTAAGAATGGATCTAAGAACAACTGAGAAGGTAATCACCAAAAGTATTCTGGGATGGAGCCATAAAAACCAGGCCAGTAATCTCTGCCAGCCAACCAGACATTCTGTTATTTGATAAAACTAATAATGCAAAACTTATTGCTATAGCAGAAACGTCATAAAAATGTAGTAAAAATAAACAAGCACATGGCTCTGGCAGAAGAGCTGAAAACAAGTGTGGAGATTGAAGACATCAAAGTAAAGCCAAGAAGCATCTTGGCAAGTGGGAGTAGGAGATGTTCACATATATGAGCGGAAAATCTTAAGGAATTTGGTATTTTTTTTTCATGTTTGAGCAACATTTTGGGAAGTGGTATTTCATACATGCTTGTCCCTGTACCAAGATATTTCTCTTCCCAACATTATTTTGTAATGTACTCGACTGGTGAGGTCCGTTTCCGTTATGATACCTTTTAGTAGGAGTATTTGAAATTGTGAACGCTCATGGAAGGGGAGAAGACACTCATGGTGTTAATTAAGCCTTTTACTCACCATTTACCTGCATTGCCTCAGTTAATTCTCAAAGCAATCATGATTGGAAGGAACGGGTTCCATTTCTCCTTTTACAGAGGAGGAAACGGCAGCTCTGAGGGGTTGATCACACGGCCAGATGGCAGAGATAGGTCTGATTCCAGAAGCCAAGGGCTTAACCGTGGCCCTTGGCTGCTTCACACTCCTGCACTTTGCTTTGCGAGGAGAAAAGAAGGTGATTCTGGTGGGACCCACCACCTGCTCAGTGGATGTTCGTGAACATTCCTCTCCCCATCCAGTGTGTGGCCTCCTTCCCATGCTTCCTCCCTGTTGCCCTAAGGGGCGGTCCAGGATTGACCAGGGGGAGTCTAGCCATTGGGGCGGGGCTGGGAGGAGATTCGAAGGCCAAGGCCAACAGGGCATCCAGCCGCCAATCCCCCGGTCCCTCAGCACCCACGGAAAACCCCAGCACCTCCCATTGAAGGTCAGGTCAGCCTTCGTGTCCACAGCTGCCTGGAGTCTCGAAAAGTGAGGCCACCGCCCTCCCCAGGGCCCTGCCTCAGCGTCAGCTGTTGTCTCCCCAGCCTCAGGGGGCTCCCGCCGCTCGAGACCCAAGAGCCCACTCAGTGACGGGCACGCGGACTCACCCGAGGGGCCTGCGGTGGCCTCTGGGCAGTTTATCAGGGAGCGGCCGAGGGCGGAGGAAGAGGCGGCGGCGGCGGCGGCAGGCAGCTGTGTCTGGGGTCTGGGTGGGTTACGGGCCCCCGGATGGCCGCCGGCAGGGGAAGCGGCAGTGCTGGGAGAATACCAGGTTCCTCCTTGCAGGGGCCCTAGTCCGGCTGAAAGCAGCCTTCTCACCCCTAAATCCAATTAAAGGCCGATATCATGTTGGTGGAAATGTATGCCGATCCTAATACAGTCTAATAAGCCTTAAAATAGCACTCTGTAAGTGGAAAGCCCTGTGGTTTAATTTGATTCGCAGCCTAGTAACAGGCTTAAGAAGAGGGAACTGGCCCCCTTTAATTTTCCAGCTGGTCCCTGCATGCTCCTTTCTCCCCTTCTTTCCTGGCCTCCAGCCTCTCTTCCTCTGGAGCTTCGCGGACTGACAGTGAGGCAGGAGCCCGGGGGGTCCTTCCCCTCAGAGCTTCCGGCTGGCAGGCTCCTGGCCCCGCTCCCTGAGGGAAGGCGGTCCCGGCGCCTGGCGGGGACTTGGGCCTCCATCCTACACACTTGACTCATTGCACCCCTGGACAGGTGCTCGCTGTTTGCTTCGCCACCTCCCACTGGCAGTGAGGGAGATGGAAGTGGGGTTTCTCAAGGTGACCAGAGGGGCCTCGTCACTCCCTCTTCCGAGGCCTGGGTCTTTACCCCCAGGACAGTACAGCCTGTGGCCAGTCTCACACGCCCACCGCTGGGGCTGATGGGATGGATAACTATGGGCAAGTGTCGTGAACACGGTCTAGAAATTGATTCAAGGACCTGCTTTATAGACCCGTGGTCCAATTCTTGGGAGAGCAAAGGATCCTCCAACATTTAAAAAGCAGAGTTTTAGTGTACACTTTTTATTTTTTACAGCTTTACTGAGATATAATTCACATTCCATACAATTCACCCATTTAAAAAGTACAGTTCAGTGGCTTTTAGTATAATTACAGAGTTCAGCAACCATCGCCACAATCCATTTTGGAACATTTTTATTATTCTGAAAAGAAACTCCACAGCCCTTAGCCATCACCCTCCCATGCCTTTCAGTCTTAGAAAACCACTAATCTTCACCTCTACAGATTTGCCTATTCTAGACGTTTCATCTAAATGGAATCATCCAATATGCGGTCCTTTGTGACTGATTTCTTTCATGCAACATAGTGTTTTCAGGGTTCATGTGCTGTAGCATGTGTCAGTACTTCGTCCTTTTGTTTTGCTGAATTATATTCTGTTATATGAAGATAGCACAATTTATTTATCCGTTCCTCATTTGATGGACTTTTGAGTTCTTTCGCTCTTTGGTAATAATACTGCTATGAACATTTGTGTACAGGTTTTTGCATGGATATATGTTTTCACTTCTCTTGGATATAGAATTGGAATTTCGGGGTAATATAGTAAATCTATGTCCCAAACCATTTAAGGAACTGTCGGATTGTTTTCCACAGTGGCTGTATCATTTACCTTCCCACCAGCAATGTGTGAGGGTTCCAATTTCTCCACATCCTCGCCAATACTTGTTATTGTCTGTTATTACAGCCACCCCAGCGGGTGTGAAGTGGTAGTTCATTGTAGTTTTTCTGTTTGTTTGTTTGTTTGTTTTTTGCGTTACGCGGGCCTCTCACCGTTGTGGCCTCTCCCGTTGCGGAGCACAGGCTCCGGACGCGCAGGCTCAGCGGCCACGGCTCACGGGCCCAGCCGCTCCGCGGCATGTGGGATCTTCCCGGACCGGGGCACGAACCCGTGTCCCCTGCATCGGCAGGCGGACTCTCAACCACTGCGCCACCAGGGAAGCCCTCCTTGTAGTTTTGATTCGAATTTTCCTGAACAGATTTAATGGACTCTTGGTCTGAACTGTTCTGTGAGTGATGAATCCAAACCTCAGCTGCGGTGATTATTAACCAGATAATCTTGAACAGGTAACAGTTTCTCTGAATCTCAGTTTCCAGATCTGTGAGTTGGAGGTTGAGATACCTCCTCAGGTCGTGAGGACTAACAGAGAATGTAGGGGAAGCAACCAACTTGCAAAGTGCAGGCACGCAATACGCCTTCCTTCCCTCCCCCCACTCCTGGTTCTTCTACCTCCATCTTCACGCTGGCACAATGGGAATGATATTTACATGTGCTCCACCAATTTTACAACAAGGTCAGGAGGAAGAATGTAACTTTAAAAAGAGAAAGAGGGTTGATGACGGATTGAGTTGGGACAAAGAAAAAGAGCGTTTGATGCCAAGATAAAGAAATTGAAGTGTTTTTTTTTTTTTTTTTTTTTTTTCACAAGGAGAATCAAAAGGTGTGGAGTGATATAATAACCATCTTCAATATAAGCGAAGTTATTATGTGGGATGGTGACCAGCTGTTCCCCATCTCCACTAAGGACATCAGAAGAAAAAATGCACTTAAACTGTGAGAAGTAGCCTGTAGCTTAGTTATTAGGAAGAGCTCCTTTGCTGTCAGGGTCATGAAACATTGGAATGGAAACTTATCACATTTCCTGTCCCTGAAGGCCTCTCCAACTATGGTAAACTGCATCCAGGAGCATGAATGAGATGCCCCGAGGCAGGTCCTTCCATCACACAAACGCTGCAATCCCCGGCCATGCCCACCCTTGGTAGCCCTCCCTGTACAACCCCCCATATGCACTGGGTAGCGTTGTGGTGACCCCTCCATTGCCCACCACATCCCTCCCACCCTTCACCCCATCTCCCACCCCACCTTCCCCCAGTTTGGGCTGGATCTGCTTGCTCTCTCCTTACCCTGAACTGTGGGGGACTTGCTGCTTGCTCTGTCTCAGTAGTGAGTGATGTGGTTTCTATACATAAACCCCGGCTTATAACTTCTTTGGCAGCTCCTGGGTTGAAAGGTGCTTTGAAGAGAGAGGGAGAAAAAGAGCTAAATAGCCCTTTTATTTAAAACACACACACACACAGACACACACACACACACACACACACACACACACACACACACATACTTTCAAGACAAGCTCAAATGTTTGGTCCTTTAATTGATGGCTCACTGTGGCCGTTATTGTCCTGGGCATATCTTTGGAGTTCGGGTATTTGGCTCGTGGCTTCTGTTTCATGGATGAGCAGATCAAAGTACATGCTGGGGAGGGCGTAGCATTAGGACCACAGATGGAACATCTCCGATTTGGGTGCTTCTCCCATTAGGAATCCTGCACTGTCTCTCCTCGGTGGGCACAGTTTGTAGCTTCCACCACGGTCTTCCAACCTTCCTCCCATATAGTACAGTGACCAGGAAATGTAAGGAGGATTGTCTCCACCCCCGGGATCACAGGTGGACTCCCACTGGCCTGAGCTAATCAGGGTGATCCTTTCTGCCTTGTCTCACAGAGTTTGGTCCAGATAATCCTAAACCAATAAGTGCCCAGAATTTCCCTGGCCCCAGAGGTTCGGGCTTCCCCCTACCCACCTCCACCCCTCCACACCCATATTT
Source organism: Lipotes vexillifer (assembly GCF_000442215.2). Taxonomy (NCBI): domain Eukaryota; kingdom Metazoa; phylum Chordata; class Mammalia; order Artiodactyla; family Lipotidae; genus Lipotes; species Lipotes vexillifer. The sequence goes on along the minus strand of NW_006782674.1, from coordinate 709,958 downwards.
TGGGCTATGCTTTCTTTGCCTTCTCTTGGCTGCAGTGCACCTAGATACGGCCCCCCACAATCCCGGGAGCCATCAGGAGGGGCCTGGGGTAGCCAGAACCCCTGGGACCATCTTCCTGCCCTGTGAGCAGCCCTCCAGTTTACCTCATTTTCTACAAATATGACTTTAATGCAGGCGTCGTGATGTGAAAAGGTTGGGAAACTCTGAGCCAAAGAGAAGAGGTTTGGATGAGAAGGGAGGACGGGAATTCCTTCATTCCTTCCCTCCTGTACTCAGGGATTCTTTTCAGCTGTGTCCTCGGACTGAGCTTCCCTCAAGGGGAGGCTGGAGGGCCGCTAGAAACATCTTAGGCCTACGTGGGTATTGTTATTGTGTTAAAGATATGAAAACTGAGGCAAAGAGGCTACCTGGGCAAGGTGACTCAGTTAGCAGTGGCAGGGCCAGAGTGTCACTCTTACCCACTCTCCTTTCCAGCTGAGTGATAGGCAGGTGGGAGAGAGAGGGCGGGTTTGCAGCTGACACCTCCTACCCCAGAAATCACCCCTCCAGCACCAACTAAAGGAAAAACCACAAGGCAAATAAAGCTTCCACCTCCTTCCCTGTCATGCTTTCTCCCACGTCTGTCCCAGAAGAGCCACGCCTGGTAAGGCATCCAAGTCATAGTGTCTGGCTATCCTGTGTCCGTGCTTCTGTGCAGGGGAAATCTGGTTCAGATGAACACACTGGTGGCATTGAAGTGCCTCTGAAGGTCAAATGCTTCCTGGAAAGACTGAAAAAGGGGAGAAGGAGAGGCTGAAGCCAGTGGAAGAAACAAGGATGGCCCAGGCACAAGAGTTGGAAGCTTGGCATGGGGTCTGGGCTCTGCCACTAACTGTTTGACCCTAGGCAGCTGCCTTCCCTCCTGGAACTCGGATATGGTTTGCAGACTCTCCTAGGAGCACAAAACCCCCTGTCCCCCTGGGTGACCGGCTCAACGCTAGGCCCTCAGCTGGCCTCTGCTTCTGTGACCCACCCACCATTTCCTGCTTGGCCATCTTGGTCATCAAAGCTCTTCTCCAGAAATACCTCTTTGCTGGGCTGGCACTGATTTTTTTTCCCCAGTCCCTTCTTGAATCTTTTGTTCTCCTTCCCCTTTCCCAGCACAAACACTCTCTCTCTCTCACACACACACACACACACACACCCCCGCATACAAACGGGCTCATGCTTAGGAGAATCCAAACTTCCTGATGGATACTCCCTCTGTCTGCATCTTGTTTCGTTTCCAGGTGATGAAACTGGCCTTGGGCCTGGGTGGTTGCCATGGAGACTCATCCCAGCTTCCCACCCCACATCGGCCCTCGAGCTCTTCCCGGCAACCTTTCTGGGCTAGAAAAGAAAGATCTGGCATTCCCCTCTTGTTTCTCCTTCTTTGCAGGGAGGAGATTCAGCTGAGAGTGCTTTGATGCTACCTAATCTGACTCTCTCCACCAGGGAGAGGGCAATGGCTGGCAACAAACCCAGGAGGTTTTCTGTTTGCCTTGTTGTATCAGCCAATTATCCCGAGGGGTGATCAGAGAAAAGAGAAAAAAAAAATGGAATCAGGGTAACGTCCATGTTATTTATATTTTATCATCTTTGGCAAGGTCAGCAGAGGGATGCGGTTTTCTTTCCTTCTCTGACCCTTCCTTTAATGTCATCTTCTTACTGCTGAGCAGATCTTGCTGCCTATTGATATCGCCATCAAAAATACCTACCTTCTCATTCAAGGCTCTGAATAGACAGCTCATCAATAATATCTACCTTCACCTCTGCAAGGGCACTTCCTCCAGGAGCTTAGATTGGTCCAGATTTCTAGTAAAATATGTGTGTGTGTAATTTATCCAGAACTGATCTCTAGGCATCTCAAAGGACTTTAGCCAGTGTCTTATATTCAATATAAACTAATCCCTTTCAGTAGGAGAGGGAAACTGACTTACAAACTGTGAGGGATGGTGTGCCTTTTCAGAGAGTCCAGGAAATAAACCAGGTTGAAATCTAGTGACCACAAAGGGAAAACAGTCTAGGTTTCCCAATTGTTCTGTGACGTTTCGGGCATGTTTGGAAAACAAGCCTACCACAAAAATTCTAGCCACGAGACTTGCTTTACAGAGGGAGGGGTTGGATTAGCACTGGATGGGGCACCCGATAACCTGGGTTTTAATCCTGCCTTCTCCATTACTGATTTGGCTGAATCACATAATATTTTTGGACTCTGGTTTTTGTTGTTTTTTTGTTTTGTTTTGTTTTGTTTTTTGTTTTCTTGGTAACGCGGGCCTCTCACTGCTGTGGCCTCTCCTGTTGCGGAGCACAGGCTCTGGACGCGCAGGCTCAGCGGCCATGGCTCACGGGCCCAGCCGCTCCGCGGCATGTGGGATCTTCCCGGACCGGGGCATGAACCCGTGTCCCCTGCATCGGCAGGCGGACTCTCAACCACTGCGCCACCAGGGAAGCCCTGGACTCTGGTTTTTAACATTTCTTTTTTCCTAAAAAACTGAGTTAAAATACCTACCTGCCTCCCTCTAAGAGATCCAAAGATGTGAAGATACTTTGTAACCTTCAAGGCATGCTAGGAATGCTAAGTTTAATTAAAGTTACAAGACATCTCCTTTGATGCTCACCACCATCCTGTGAGGCTGGCATTATTGTCTAAGGATCAGAGAGATCAGACAACTTGCCCAGAGTCGCCCAGGTAGCAAGCAGCAGTGTCTGGACCAGGATCGGCTGACTTCAACTTGAGGGCCTTTCGGCAGCCCACAGCTGTCTGTGGGAACAAGGTTAACCCAGCGTTGAGACTCAGCCCCAGAGAAAGGATCATTTCAAGGTCATCCCAACAAACAGCCCACTGTACCAGCTCTGGAATGATATGAAGCTCCGGTGATGAGGAATTAGATAGGAGTCTTATGGCTCCTGCAGCAGATGGGGAAAGAGGAGAAAGGGACAGCGTGGAAAGGAGAAAAAGTGGAGGAAACCATGTGAACGCCTGTGCTGGGCTGGAAGAAGGGAGGGTAATGCGCTATGCCGAAGGCCTTTGAGACCGGAGAAAATGTGCGTCTTTATCTTTGTCTCTACAATTTATGGTCCAGCTGGGCTCTTTCGCAAGGCCGGGGCTGTTCTGGCACTGCCCGAAGAGTTACTCTTGGGGTGAGACACTGGAGCCCTGGGGCCCTGCCAGGAGCATAATGTAGTGATGGCTGTTGGAGGGAAGTTCCCAGATGGAGTGAGTTGGCTGGCAGAGCCCAGAAGATTTAGAGACACGACTCTATGGAGTTTCCAGAGCAACCAACTGACCCGAACTCAAGTGGCTCAGAACCATGGATTATATCATTTCCTTACCCAGGGCTTTTGACAGACGCTCCTGTTGACTCATTCATTCATTGATTCAACAGCAAGCTAGGTAGTTGTTGTAATTGTAGATGAGATATAACATGTCTTTCTACAGGAGAGCTCAACATACTGTGTAAATTTGAGCTTTCTTGCCCTCAAGAGACAAACAAGAGCAAAGTATTCATCTTTAATGCTTGTATAACAAGCCCCCATGGATGTACAAATTAGTACCAGTTTGCCATTATCCATAACAAGTACCCAGGAATGTATAAATTATTATAGTTTACCACTGTCCAAATAACTTTTTGGAGTCGTTCATTGCTGAGATAAATGATGATTTTTTGAGGTGTCAAATTAGCAGAATAGTCAACCAAAGCCATATGATTGTACGTGCCCTTAGAACGCTAATATTAGAGTAACCAGTCTCAATGTGTTAAGAGTCTGGACTTTAATGCCTGCTTTGTTGATTACCAGTTAAAGCATTCTGCCCATCCATGGGATTTCCCACTCTCACACGTACACCCATTTCCAAAAGGAGTTATTTTAAAGATCTAAGATCTATTCAAATGCATGTATGCATTTCCATGTGTTCATTTCACCAACATTTATCAATCGCTGGTACCTATTCTGTTGGGGGAAATATTTATTATAGACAAAGATCCAGTGAGAAAGCTGAGGTCCTATGTTCTAGAGGGCACATCCAATCCACGGTGCCCCTCATTTCTCTAATTAGGGGAAGGGTCCTCCTGTAGTGTTTTGTGTTTAGACACAGGATCCCTACATGCCTTGGAGAAATTCTTCTCCCCTAGTTCCACTGAAAAGGGAGTTCTTCTCAACTCCACCCTTCCTTGAAACATAAGTAAATTGCAATATAGAAAGTGACGATACTTTTAGGACAGAGGTGGAAATACAAGACATTCCGATGAACAGCGGTTGGGACTCTACATCCAATCATATAGATGACAGAACAGCGTGAAGGAGGGAAGAGGGAGGAGAAAGCTAAAGTCTGTCACTGAAAGAGCGCACCAGGAGGCTGGACACTGACCCTCACTTGTCGAGGCCAGTGCTGACTATTTCTGGTACAAGAAGTAGGCACAGCACAGTCCTTGCTCTCCAGGAGCTGCGACTCTAAATCGTCCTCTATTGCACTGGTCTCCCCACCCCACCTCCCCACCCCCAAGAGCTCAGAGTTCTGAATTTTTTGTTGAAGATCCACCCTTCAAAAGTTCTTTATCAGGGGCTTCCCTGGTGGCGCAGTGGTTGAGAGTCTGCCCGCAGATGCAGGGGACACGGGTTCGTGCCCCGGTCCGGGAAGATCCCACGTGCCGCGGAGCGGCTGGGCCCGTGAGCCATGGCCGCTGAGCCTGCGCGTCCGGAGCCTGTGCTCCGCAACGGGAGAGGCCACGGCAGTGAGAGGCTTGCGTACCGCTTAAAAAAAAAGTTCTTTATCACATCGTGCCACCCACGGGAAGTGATCATTTCTGTGGGGCACGCCGAGGCTGCCTCCCCAAGAGCTGAGGGGAAAAGCCATGTCTTGACACACCTGTGGCCCCTTCCCCGTGGGGACGTGCTCATTTCAGGTGACTTTTCCAGAAGGCATGCAGTCTGTTCCTCACAGCTGCCCTTGTGGCGTCTGATAAGGCACAGCAGTCAAGTTGGCATTGGGAGTTATGGGGGTTTCCAGTGGGAGTGAGGGAGGGTGACCCCTGTATGGCTCAGTGTTTGTTATCAGAGAGGTGGCACCTGCTTTTGCACATAACCTCTTCTCCATGGGCTCTCAGGCAAGCCTCAGTTTCCCACTTGCTCTCTTCCCAGTGTCTCTTTAAGCCAGGCGACTCTGGAAGGATGACCCTTCCCTTTTCAAAGGACGAAAGTTTCAGAAGGACTGAAGGCTCCCAGGAAGAACAGTGCAATCATGATTATGAAATGGTCCACTGAAAAAGAACATTCTGGACAGAGAGGAGAAGGGTGGTGCCTGGGGCCACGGGGAAGGAGGAACGGGAAGTTGCTTAATGGGTCCAGCGTTTGTTTTGCAAGATGAAGCATCCTGCGGATGGATGGAGGTGATGGTTGCACAACTATGGGAATGGACCAAACTGGACACTTAAAAAATGATTAAGATGGTATATTTTATTGTGGATTTTACCACAATCAAAAAATTTTTAAAGAGGACTTTCCATCAAAAGCTCATCCCGACTATTCTTTATCATAGCCTCCTCTCTTCTTTTTATAGTATGATTTTTTCTAGCCTTAAAAAACAATCTTACTCTTTTCAGTGGATCCTCAACACTAGAACTTTGAATCCTGTCCTTCCTCCCCTTTCCCAGGAGACCTCTGCCAGACACCAGGGTCTCTCAGTCCTCTCGTAAACATCGGAGGGAAAAACACATACTGGACCAGCCGGCCTCAACCAGGCTCCCTCTCCTTAAGCCCAGCTGCAAAAGTCAGAGGTCACGGCCACTCTGGCCTGTGAGGTGACCGGCAGGGATGCTGGGCTTGCCTCTCTGGCCCCCAAACCCCG
>NW_006782674.1:689617-704025 GCF_000442215.2 Lipotes vexillifer | reverse complement strand
AGGAATGCTGGCCTTGCATCTGTGCCCCCAAATCCCTGAACCTGAGAAATAGGAAGCGGGAGTCTTGCTTTCGTTGTGCTCTCAAGTGTATTAAAACCCACACTCGTCGATAGCATGAAATTTTAAAGCCCGGCTTAATTTATAATAACAGCAACAATCACAGAAGCTTCTTATTTTGTAGCCAAGATGACTCTGTTTGTAACTCATTATATTCACAGAACCTTTGTTTGCCTAAGTATATTACGATGGCTTGTGAATTCCATTGTTATTATTGGCGTCGTTATTCGTACCTTGATCCGTGTTACTATTTTCATCGAGTTGCCTTTTTCTTTAGCTTTCAGTAACGTCTTAAAGGCTTTGTCCTATTTATAATCATAAATTCCTTAATGGCAGGAACGATTTTTCTGATGTTATGGGGAAGAGGGACAGTAAGGGGCAGAGCAAGACTAGCTGGTTTCCTCAAAGCCACATCGATGCCAGAGGAACAAATCCACGATGGATGGATTCATTCATTCATGCCACATGCATTTACTGAGGATTCCTTCATGCCTACATGATGCTGAGGCTCAGGCCACTAAGACGCAAATGATTACAAATGGGGCAATGGTGTCACCCAGACCTGGGTTCCAAGAATCCCATTTTGACGAAGTGATATATTTAGTCGATAGCTTATGTGAATTTGGCAGTGTTACCATTTACATCTTGTCTCCCTCATTAGATAACAACAGCACCCACTTGCGTGTAAAATGTATATAGTAAATGCTTGTATTATCTGGCACGTAGTAAATACTCAGTAAATGTTAACTGTGGTTGGTTGATCTTCCTCAAGGAGCTCATAAGCCAGAAAAAGGACCAGACCCTGGAATCCCCAGAACTGTGCTGTGAGGGATGGCGTCAGGGCCATAATGAAAATGAATCAAAGTGTGAGGACTGGCCCAGGCACGTGCGAAGCTGGGCCGAGAGGCTGCCTTCCAGGCAAAAGAAGCAGCATCAACCAGACCCAGAACCAAGCGGGGGTGAGCATGTGAATGAATGAAGGAAAATCTGGCTGGAGCACTGGTCCTCCAAGGGGGACCAGGGCCTGAGGCTGGACTGTTGATTGGGACCATTCTGCAAAGGGCTTGAATGCCATCTTCAGGGCTTTAGATTTTACTGTATTTTAACAGTTTTAAGACACACATTTTCCTTCACGTTTTAACATCTCCGAACAGAATACATCTTACAATCAATGTGTTGCACTAGTATTAATTGCCAGCATTTTTTCCTTTCTTAGTAATATGTAAAATTACAGTGTTGTACCGTACAATTGGTGCCTCAGATTAAGTGAAATACATGGCATGTTAAAGGCTGCAGGACCCGAGGCCTGATTAGAGAGAGCTTCATGTTGTTGTTGTGTCCTTTCCATTCCAGTGACTTGTCCAGTGCTGGTAAATTAATGCCCAGTTGTGCTCAGATGTAATTCGGTGCTGATGAGGGATGTGGGTTCTACCAACACTTAACAGCCATTGTCTCAGCGGAGGGGCCCTGGCTAGGGTTGAGTCCCTACCCAATATGAACTGTCTTTCTTCAAAGAGACACACATGGAAAATAAGAAGTGCAGGCAAAGCAGCAAAACTGCTGAGAAAATGTGTGACATATTCCAAAGACAACTTACACACAGCACTCAGACACCTGCTGTCTCGTCCTTCGCACGGACTTATCCTCGTGCTCCTTGATATGTCCTACCACTTCCTCCAAGACTGGATCTCGCTGTCTGTGTGCAACTACCGTGGATTCTGCAGAATGAGTTACGAACCTGGGCAGAAAACTGGGTGAAGTATCACTGAAGGGGTGATACTATGGAAGAGATCTTTTATTGCTTTCAATTTCTTGATTCTTTGGTGTGCCTTCCCATCTCTTCTGTCTCCTCCCATGCTTCTTTTTTTTTTATTATTATCAATTTTTGAATTGTATTTTATTTATTTTTTTATACAGCAGGTTCTTATTACTTATCCATTTTATGCATATCCCTCCCATGCTTCTTTATGCCCCTCTTTTCTGCCTCTCTTCACTGAGCAGAGCTGTCCTTGGAGTACAGTCAATCAGTAGGTCACCTGTTGTGGAGACAGGGACAGGGAGATAGACAGTGAAGAAGAACCTGGAGGTCCCACCAGCTGATGCTCAGAACTATCTGAGGCTCTTCTACATCCCTTCTCTGGTGGACCAGTTTGGTTGCCTAGCAACAGTGCCCTCTGCTCTTTCCATATGGGCTTCTTAGCATCATCTCTCCTTCTTCTTTCTTCCCTTCAGACCAGTCCATGAAATTCATTTTTAGCCAATTTTGATTCATTAATATAGTGAAGATAGGTGAGAGAGAAAGTGTGTGGTGTGACTTTCCTTGGATGCTCAACCCTTTAAGCTCAACCAGGCCACTAAAGGCTCTGAATGGAATCCACTGAGTTCTCAATCTTAGCTGTACTACAGACTCACTGTGGAGGTGGTTAAGAGCAAAAGTTGTGGACAAGACCTAGGGAGTGAAAAAATCCCCCTGGCATCTGTAGGGTCCGGAATTCCATTCGATCACCGTTCCGCTGCTCTAGCCAGGCAGAGGAGCTGAGTATTTCCAGTTCTTGTCCGTGTTGTTTATCATATATGATGTGCTTGTACACTACAGGGTCTTTGGTGAAAAGACTTCATTATTAGGTTCAGCTTCTATGCTAGGTCCTTTCAGATAAGAATCACTGGAGGCGCTAGTCCTGTCCCAGTAAGTCCTGAATGCAGGCATGGAATGTAATTCAACACCCAGACCAAGTGTAGGGGCCCTTGAGTGTTCTGTCCTAACCTAAAAAGATGGAAAACTCAGGTCTAATCAGTTCCAATTATTGTATCCAAAGTGGGGGTGGGGTGGAGGGGAGAGACAAAGGGGGAGAGAGAGAGGGAGAGGAGAGCTATATTATTAAGGTTTATTTATTTATATGTGAGCAAATACATTCATAATTGCGGCTTTTCACAAGATGGAACACTTTTTCCTTTTCTTTCAATGCCTTGCATATGGTATGTACACAATAAATGTTTGTGAAAGGAAGAATGGAAGGAATCTCTAGTTCAATGGTTTTAGTAAAACAGATCTTTTCACGGGACAAAACATGGAAAGTTGAGCTGTGGAGTACGTGATTGAGAACTGATATTAAGTGTAAGCTGAGAAACTATTTCATGAGATAAATGTTCATGTTTTTTGGACATAGGACACTTCAGATTGGGGATTGGGCAGTAGAGAATAAGTTATATTTCTGACCTCAGAATTTTCACTTACAGAGTATTGTGTGGGTAGGAGATTCCCAACCTCTAGCCCAGCTTTAACATTCTGTGATTCCAGGTGTTAATCACTTTCTCTCACTGTGTCTCAGTTTGTCTGGTCTATGACATGGCAAGGATGCCACTCACTCTGTCTTTACTAGCTGAGTAATCACCTGCACCAGAACAGAGCCCGTGTGGGTCCTGCTCTTTCCTGGGCGTCTCGACATTCTAAATGGGGGAAGCCATGTCTCATCATGGAAGGATCCCTGGGTTTCCATTTCTCCTCTTCAGTCATTGCAGCCCCGGGAAGTGGTCTGGCAATGGAAAACAGCGATGTGTGGTCACTGTCATTCGGAGAACAGTGATGTGAGCCATCCTTCCTCCCTCGTTTGGCATGTGGACAGCCCAACATCCAAGTGGCACTTTAGGATGCTGTTTGGGGCCCAGAAATGTGTCTTCTTGGGGAAGAAAAGAACTATTTTCTTGTCCAGAGGATGGGAGCTGAGTGCCAGATGAGGGAAGTGGGTAGCTGGGGTCACCAGTTTCCGCAGTTTTTATCTAAGAGCAGATCTTATTCAGCGTTGTCTTCCCAGAGCCAGAATGTCCCCCATGCCCCAGTATTTACAGTGTGGTCACTATGGAATTATTTGTTGAATGTTGAACATTATGAGACATTCCACGGCTAGACTAAAAGGATATCTGACTGTCTATAGAACATCCTCATGTGATTTGGAGGTGAGGATGTTAATCACTGTGTAGATATCTGAGTGATTACTGCACTGGCAGCATTTTTAAGACAATTTGTCCTGAAAGCGTGGAGCAAGTCGTTCTTAACAGTTACATTTCATCCAGACTTAATAGCTGGCTGGCTTTGACACCATCAGAAGGTATTCTCTCTCTCTCTTTTTTTATGCTGTTTTCCATAAAAGGGGGATCGACAACTGCCTTTTGCCAGTGGATTTCAAAACATTTGGGGGTCACAGCGTTTGAAGGGGCCTCCCTGACCCACTAAAGGCTCTCTGCTTCATTTAGAGGCCGAGAGGAATTTGAATCTGTCCAGGCTCCTGGGCTGGTAGCACAACTGGCGTGGAGCCAGCCCTCCTGAATCCCAGTTCAGTGCTCTTTCCCCAAGGCACACAGTAGCCTTCAATCCTGTGGTCCTTGCAGACCAGACATGGGACGTTTGAAGAACTTGCCCTCGCCACAGTGCACAGCTGGGATGTAAGACGAGTGGCGGCTGAAGGTGTTTGTGACTTTCAGAGAGGACCTAGCCATTTGAGAGGTGGAGAAGTAACAGGTTTCTACAGTGTATACATAGACTGTGTGATGAGCAGATGTTTTCCCTCCCCACGAGAGGAAATGGACTTAAACTGCGCCAGGAAGGACTTCGGGCAGATAGTCAGGAGAACTTCCTGACCCTGTGAACTCATCAAAGGCAGATCCTATCAGCCGCAGACTCATGCAGCTGCTGGCAGAGCTTTCTGTTTTCCCGCAAAGTGCAAGGGAAGCCCCTTTAGTGAGCAAAGGCACGTTTACCCCTCCTGGAAATATGTTCCAAGCAGAGCTCGTATCCCCGAGGCTCATTGTTTTCTGCTCTCTGCTAAACAGCCCTGGTTGTGTCATTTTGGATCAAGCCAAGCCTGCCGAAACCGTGGAAGCTGCCTTGGCTGTCTTTTCTTAGCAATAGGTCAGGAAGAGAGCATTCCGGCTTTTAAACATTGTTACTTGGAAAATGGGCCGAACTTGCTACTACTGGGGTGCAGCTAATTGCGGAATTCTCCAAGGTGGTGACTGGTGACCTTTTGAAAAGAGAATAAAACTCATCCCTCTGCATAGGGCTGTCCATTTGTACACCTGTGTTGAGCAAGTATGATGTGTACATCACAGGTGTGTATGTACTGTTTCAGCTGTGTATTTCTGCATGTGCCTCTGGGCGTTCATTGCACAGTCATATGTGCTTCCACAGCCAGGGGACATGTGTGGACATGGAAAGCGTGTGTGTGTGTGTGTGTGTGTGTGTGTGTGTGTGTGTGTGTGAGAGAGAGAGAACATGTGCACGTGACCCTCATCACTTTCTCTTTCCACATCGCCCATGGCTGCATACATGTGCAGGTAGCTGCAGCACACTTGCAGCTGTCCATTCTTTTTGCTCATGCTGTTCTCCCTGCCTTTAGAGGGGAGAAATTGTTAACTGTTGGCAATGCAATAAAGAGAAACTGATTTCAATGGAATGTTCCCTTGCCCTGCAGACACACTGCTACCGCTTTTATGCTGCACATTACACCGTGGTGAAATTTAGTTAATTTTATGGTTTGTTATTACAACAGCAGAGTGTATTGAGAGAGGCAGCTTTTGTTGGCGCCACGTCCCAAATTTCCTGGGTGTGATGGGAGTCAGAGCGGGAAGCTAGCAGTGGTCGGAAACCAAGTCCTCGCAGAAGCAAAGTGGCTGCTCTAATTGGTTTTTAACTTTCATAACTTATAGGAGTTAGTTAATTGGTCAGCAGAGGCTTGGCTGCTGCCCTCACTGGGTATATATTTTGGTCAGGGAGTCAGAAGGAACGTTCACAGGACAGTGAGAAAGCAACCAGGTGCTCAGCTGTTCTGCTGAAAAACAGCACATTTTGGTGAGGAGAGCGTTGCAGTCTGAATGTGCTGTGTTCAATTCCCAGCTTTGCCAGCTATTGGCTCCTGCATCTCTGACCTCAGTTTCTTCCCCTGTAAAGTGGGATAGTAATGGCCACCCTCTGAGGTTCCTGGGAGATAAGCTCCTGGAGCATAGTAGGTGCTTACTTAGTGTCCCTTCCTCTTCTCCCTTCTTGCCAGGGAAATCTCTCTGTTCCAGAATCTCTCTGGAGGCGTGAGAAAGCCAGCACACTTGGGGTTTTGAAATCAGACTGATTACCAAACGGGAAGGGATGAAGGGTACACAGGTAATAGTGCACATGCTTTCTGAACCCCCAAGTCAGGACATACAATCTGGGAACTTTGGAAGGATTATTCTGGAAAATCCACAACAAAAATAGGTGCCTCCTGGATCAGATGCTGAGGACCTAGAGTGGAATGTGATGAAAGCCATTAGCTCATTGGGAGGCATGCCATCAGTCACTCTGAACGAAGCAAAGCTATTAGCACTCTTATTTATACTACTAACGAAGCTAATTCAATCTTAAATCCGAAACAGAGTTGGTGTGGACTAGAAAACTCCGGAGAGCAGAAGCTATTTTCACAAGAATATGGCTTTCCCCGTTATCCTTCTCTGCTGGGTCCTTGGGTCCCACCGCCAATGGCAGGGCAAGCAGATGACAAAGAATGTGGCGGCCGCACTATCATTCCTCCAAAAGGTCCGGCAACTTCTCCCCGGGGCTGGGAGGCCGCTTATCTCTCTTCCAGTGACTTCATTGTTCTCTCTCAGCAGACAGGAGCCCAACAACTCCCATTGGTCTCGCCAAGTGGCATGTGTTGGGTGGAACATGCCACCAGCAGGCCCCTGATTGCCTCCTAGAATGGGAGGGAAAGGTCTCGAGAGAAGGAGACCACACAGATAAAGACTGACCAATTCAGGTGCCTGGGTCAGCAGTTTTATTCCTCTGTTGATTCCTCTCTTTGCTTTGGAGCTTGTTTTCTGGAATTTCCTTTGCCCTTAGAAGAGCTCTGGGAGCACTGAGATGCCACACATTCATATTCTCTGATGGTTTGGATGAGAGAAGAACAAACAACGAGATCTTTGTTTCCTGAGTTGAAACTCATCATTTCGTGGATTATGTCAGAACTCATCAATTTAAAATTTAATATATAGGGTGGCTTGAGCTTTAATGCTAAAAGAAAAAAAAGTTTCTATTTTGGCTCAGGAAGCTCCAGAATGGAAGTATTTGAAAACCACCCAACAAGGCTGACTCATTTAAGGAGAATTAACTCAAGTGCTTTGGGGCAGTGGGGCGAGGAGGGCGGGAGTTGGGAATGAACACCCTCCGCAGGAGAATGCAAGCTCCTGACTCACAACATGAGAGAATGATTACATCTTGGCGATTTTAGCAATCAGTAAACGAAGCCCCTTATTATATAGCAAAGGGAACACTGTGCATTTAGTGTTCTTCCACCAGACTGAAAATATTCCTATTGTTAATCATCCCCAGTCCTCACTTCTGATAAAGCTCGTTGTCGCTGTGGAGGGTGCTGGAGACAACCTCTTATTTATGAAGACTGTGCTTTGGGAATAAGGTTGAGGTTTTGAAATATCGTGAGTCACTACTGAAGCACAGATCTGGGGCAAGGTGTGAGGAATTTTCAAAAGATTAAAGAGAAGCAACAGGTTTTCCTTTACAGTGAAACTTTGCTGAAGAGAATATATATATTTTTAAATTATCTGGAATCAGTCAAGATTTTTACAGTGCTAGAGAAATCATCCCAAACATCAACCCATCAATGTAAACGTGCAGATATTCTGGTTAATAGAAAGACCTGGTAAACAGAACAACAGAAACAACAAACAGGACTGCATTTTTTTTATTAAGGTGTTTCGTAGTCTGGCTTATTTTACAATCAGAAAATTAGACTCCAGTGAGAGCCACCTGTTCTATTCCCATTCAGTCCTAATGTCCCAGGCACTGGGTAGTGCCGTCTCTGAGCAGGGGTTGAAGGAATACCTGGAAGTGTTTCTTCTCTAACCCAACGTCTATACACATGAAGGAGAAGGGCTAAAGGCTCCCATTCCCTCTTGCTTAACCCACAAAGTCCACTCCTGATTCTGGCTCTGATACAATGAGTGATACCTTAATCTAGATTTCCTCACTGTTTGCAATCAGGCCACAGAATCTGAGGTGTCACTTTCTAAAGGAAGCGGAAATCTCATAAAGCAGCAGAGAACAATTCTTAGCAAAAGATCTACCTCTTTTAAAATATAACCGCTGAATTTGTTCTTTGGGGAAGGAAGGAAGGGAGGGAGGGAGGGAGGAAGGAAAGAAGGAAGGAAGGAAGGGAGGAAGGGAGGGAGGGAGGGAGGGAGGGAGAGAGGAATGCCTTCTACTCCCTACCACTGAAATAGTTCACACCGAGCCACAAGAATTCCATTAAATAGACGCTACATAGTGTGAAAAAGAAAGTTACAGATGTTATAAAATCATCACAGTTATTTAATGCACTTATTTAGTGTCACAACAGTGGCTAAATATGTATACACAGCTGTGCTCAAAGCACCTTGTAAACAGGGAAGACTAAGGTCTTCCAGGACCCTGAAGAGGGAGTTAGGTTCTCTCTGCGCAGGAAGGATCGGAGGGGTGGAAGTTGCAATGAGTTTTGCGCTGTGTCAACAACTGTTTTCCTGCCAAGCACTGCCGTCAGGGCTTGTGGGACAAGGCACAGACAGTGGCAAGGCCTGGGACCGTGTCTCCCTAGCAAGTCCCCACCGGACCCCTGGGAAGTGGGCCCCTGAGCTGAGCCTGCTCACCAAGGGGGAGAGGTGCTTTCTCCCAGGGCCCCCGCAAGCCTCGCCTCTCCCCTCTCGGCAGTCCCGCCCTGGCGTGGGAGGCCCCCCTCCAAGCCCAGGCACCTCCTTGAGGATCCCCACAGTGGACACGGCCCTCCGCAGCTGAGTACCAGGCACAATTAGACAGCCCGGGGCCACTCCAGCCACACCTGCCCTCCCAGCGGGGCTGTTAGCAGCAGGAGCCAGCGAGGCATTGGGGGGGATGGGGGGATGTCTGAAGCCTCCCCTTCACAGGCTCCCCTGGCCATCGCCCTTGCCTGCGTTACCCTGCGGTAACCTTGGTGCTACCTTCCTGCCTCCCCAGCTTCCCTCTCCTTCCTCCTCGCTGAACATCCAGGGGAGTAGCAGCTCAGGGCTGGGGGCAGGTGCAGGATGGGACGGAGCTAGGGCAACCCATTATCACTCTGCACACACACGTTGTCTAATGGGCATCAGGCCGGGAATGCCGCTAACAAGCCGGTGCCGGAGACCCCTCCCCACAAACTCCCCCCGGCCAGTCATGCCCAGGGAAGGCTGTTGTGGAGGAACAAGCAGATGAAGAGGACGGCTGCCTATCCTGCTTTTGAACCCAGAAGTGGAAACCAGTCATGTCCTTTTGAGATCATCAAATCTGATGACTTTTAGATTGTGGAGTGGTACCCATTAATGTGTCACGAAAGCAATTTAGTGGGTCGTAACCAGCATTGTACCGTTAAAAATGGAAAAATATCGGAATGCATGTCACATATAAATGGAACTTTTCCTTCTGTTGTCTATAAGTGTGTGTGTGTCCTGGGTTGAAATGTATTTCTGATTGTAAGTCTTAAAGAAAAAGCTGGAGAGGGACTTCCTTGGTGGCTCAGTGGTTAAGAATCTGCCTGCCAATGCAGGGGACACGGGTTCGAGCCCTGGTCCAGGAAGATCCCACATGCCGCGGAGCAACTAAGCCTGTGCAGCGCAACTACTGAGCCTGCGCTCTGGAGCCCGCGAGCCACAACTACTGAGCCCGAGTGCCACAACTGCTGAAGCCCGCGTGCCTAGAGCCCGTGCTCCGCAACGAGAAGCCACCGCAATGAGAAGCCCATGCACCGCAACAAAGAGTAGCCCCTGTTCGCCGCAACTAGACAAAGCCTGCACACGGCGACGAAGACCCAACGGTGAAGACCCAATGCAGCCATAAATTAATTAAATGATTTTTAAAAAAAGAGAGAGAGGAAAGCTGGAAAAAGGGTGATGGTAGCCTAGCCCTATCCCTTCTGCTCTGACTTCCCTCCAAGCTCTCTGAACCAGTGGGAGCCACCCAGGATGCAGAGATCTCAGAAGGGAAATGCCTAACCTCTGTTGGCAAAAGCCTGTCCTGGTTTCATGAACACTCCTCACTTCTGGCAAGTTCTTCCCTGCTGTCCTGTCTGAATACCAGTTGACACCATTTCTCTTACTTGGTTATAGAAATCTGACTGCCCTTCATGTAATGATCCTTGATTAAATTCTCCCAGTGAGGAATTTAGAAATCCCAGCTCCTCAGGTAAGAATTGGGCACACTTACCGTAGATGATGCTTCCCCTTCCCATTGGCTTTCCTTCCTACTTTCAGAGCTGACCAGGCCCCAGGAAAGGACTAGGAAAAGACTGTGTCCCAGGCAAGGCATCAGCCAGTTTCAACTTAAACAATAAGAACATCCATTCTCTGGCCTGAGAGTCTCAGTCACGTGCAAAGAACTGTGACGTCTTTTCTACACCTGAGCTGGACACATGGTTTCCTTCCACTCCCTTTGCAGGTACATGAAGGCAGAGGGATGAATCAGGGATTCCAGAGGCTTTGGGAATGTTCCTTTGATTAACAATTAACTTATTATTGACAAGATGTGAGTGCTTGAAGGGAGATTAGGAGCCATCTATGTCTGTTTATACAGAAGATGAACCTACTGCCCTTTGAAGTTCAGTGTCTTCCCCAGGGTTGCCCGAATTCTGTGGCTGAGCAGAGTCCAGAACCCAGATCTCGACACCCAGGAGTTCCTTCCACTCTCCCAGGGATCCTTGACTGTCACTACTGGCTCTTGTGGCACTGCTTGTTCTCCTATAGGAACTAGCTCTCGCCCCCGTGGGACCCTTGCTGTGCATTGTTTGAGGCACATGGGCGACTCCTGGTTTTGCTGTCACCTCTTCCAACAGTGGTGCTTGGGCTGGGGAGATGGGGGCGCTGGTGCTTTGGGCCCCCTGAAGGGAGGCATGGAAGGAGAGGCTGCGAGCAATGGCCTCGCACTATTATGATGAGAGAGACACTGTAAACTTGAGGTGATTACTTTTATCATTGTTATTATTAGATTTAGTGGCTGAGTGAGCAGCTCACTTGGCCCTAATAGAAAATTTCTCCCGACAACTCTCCATAACTGCAGGATCTGGGAAAGGTGATTGCAAGGCATCCTCTCACCTCCGCTGGGGAGTGACATGCGCCAGACTCGGACACGGACAGGTCCCCCAGCAGCTGAGCAGTGCATCTCTCCCCTTCTCAGGCCCGCGACTCGGAGCGGGAGGGGTGAGGGCAGGGAACAGGGGGCTGCAGGCCCCGTGAACTCGTAGCAGAGGCAGGCGCTGTCTTTGGCAAAGGTGAGGTGTGTGCAGGGGGGTTGTGGCCCCACAGCCAGTTCAGGGCCCGGGGCCAGGAGAGGCTCCCATATCCATCTTCCCTCAGCTCTCAGTTGAATCCATTAGGAATGTATCTCTGTCTCCCGATTGCTCTTCTGTGCTATTAATTTGTGGTTATATTAATTCCGGCTGTTATCATACAGCCAGGTGATGCAGAACAAAGCTTCTCATTACCATGGCCGGGATGTTGCTGCTCCTGCCAGGGTTGACCCCCTCCTCACGCTGTCACACCCCCATCTCTGCTCTGTCTTGACATGCGTGGAGCCTTGAACCCTGGAAAATGACTGATGGATCCTGAGACCCAGGCAGCAATTCATAAGTCAAAGGTGACCGGGGGAATCACAGTGAAGGGAGCAGCTTTGTTCTGTCACTGCCCTTGGTTGCCCTTCCCCTTTATTAAAAAAAAAAAAAAAATTCTTATACGCTTAAGTACCACCTGCAACTCCTATGACAGGTGTCTTGGACTGCACTGGTGATGGGCAGGGAGGCAAGGTGCACTGGGTCATTGGCAAGGTGACTGCCAGGGTTAATGGTGCTGTGTGGTCTCGGTCACACCCATCCCTGTGAGCCCCGTCGACTCATGACCCAGATCAGATCCACAGCTCACGGTAGGCGCTAAGCCCCCGGCCCACTGTATCATTCAACTAAGGGGCTCAGTTTGGGCCACTCACCTCCTCACAGCCGTGCACAGGCACAATTTGAAACGGAAAGGGTCTCCAGTGGGCCTCCCCAACGTACCAGCTTCTTAACACTTTTCACGTTTTGAATTGTGCTATAGGGAAGACCCAGGGCTGCACAGGGCAGAAGGCACATTTTATTTTTAAGGACTGTGGGCCTTTTCTCCCCTTTCTCCATTCCTGTCCCTTCTGAATCATTCATTGGTAAGTGGGTTATATTTCACTCTGAGTGGTGATTACTGAAAAAGCATGAAAGCTTCATTCTGGTGGTTACTCTGCCACTGTGAAACAATCGATGAAACTCCTGCTGGCGTCCCAGAGGCCCCCCGATGGGAGGTGGCCAGCACTGCTGAGGCCTCTTCCTGCCCTGGGCTTCTTTTTCTTTCCACCACCCCCTCCAATGTTCTCTGCCCAGTTACACTGTCTCCCAAACACTGCAGGTCCTTCCCACCTCTAGTTTTTGCACATGCTGTTCTCTAAACTAGACTGTTCCCTCTTATTCTATCTGCAGAAGACTCCCTCATTCCGTAAGAATCAGCTCAGGGGCATCTGCTCTGTGACCCATCCGCTTGCCTCTCTGGGTACCCACTTTCTGGATTTCAGCTGTAGCCCTTAACACACAATGCAAAGCACCCCTGAGAAGAGTTAGGTCTCGTTTACATTATTCGTACCCAATGCCCAGCACGGCATCCGGCTTCCCATAAGGTCAAAAAATACCTGTTGAATGAATGATGGAATCCTCCCAATTTTGTAAACAGAAAATCTTCATCACAGGACTCAGAGCCACTGGGTCAAGGTCACTGAATAAAGCGGGACTAGAACCTGGGAACTCTGGTTCCTGGGCGGGACCCCACTCATCTGTCAGTATCCCCAAATTTCCAGAGAGCATCCAGAGGCCAGGAGCCAACCCATTTTTATCTACATGCCCTGCGATCCCTTGAGAATGGCTGGTGCAGAGGGCTTTGAATTGTCATTATTCTGCTAGTTAAAAACAACCCATGGAGCTGGAGGCCAGTGATGCAAACGAGGCAAAGTAGCTGGCACTGGCTCCGGGCTCTCTGGCAATGCTGCCACAATTAAGGGTTGTGCTTAACCAGTTCTCTCTGGTTTCCATCAAGGCAGTGTGTGACGTCACTGGATTCCGGGGGCATGGGGCCAACAGCAGGGGGAAAGGCAGGCATGGGGCTGATCTCCCTTGGGCAGAATTTTGTAGGGATGCAACAGGAGGAACTCACCATTTCCTTATGTAAGAGGGGAAATACACACAAAAAAGACTTAAAAGTACACCAAGAGTCAGTGTCAGGCGTGGGGCGAGGACATGATGGCGGTGGCTTCCCGAAGATTACAGGGGAGACTCCACAGTGGGTTTGAGGTGAGTGTTAGAAGGGTAAGGTTGGAGCTGAGTTCAAGGGACAGACTCCACCTGTGGAGAGGGGCAGAGCAGGGGCATTTATACTCTGCCTGGAGGTTTCTTATATGGGCTGATAATAGGTATCCCTTGAGTGAAGTTCCCAAACCTGAGTGAGCCTCAGCATCACCTGGAGGACTCGTTACAACAGGCACTGCTGGCTCCACCTCAAGAGTTCCTGAATCTGGTCTCGGAGGGGGCCTGAGAATTTGCATTTTGAACAAACCAAGTGATGCTGACGCTGCCAGCCCCGGGCCCACCCCTTGAGAGCCATGGCCTTGGAGAAACCAAACCGAGCTTCCCCTGGAAACAAGACCATGAGGATCTCTGGCCAGGTGTGGCATCCTCCATGGTTAGGTCTTCATTAAAGACAACTTCTCCTCATCTGCAATGGTCTCTACCTCTTAGAGTTGTCGTGAACGTGACATGGAAGAGTGCATGTAGTAACTCTGATCACCGTCACCTGTGTCAGTTTGCACAGCTAGCTCGCGATGGTCATTGTGGTATTCAGAGAAGATCCAGTTCTGGTCCATGCCCTTCTCTCTGACCCTAGAGTCAGCCATCACAGAAGAATGGGCAGTTGGTGGCCCAGGAGAGAATGTGAGTGTGTCTCTACGCAGACCCTCCCAGAGGAGGGGCATCCGCTCGATGAAAAGCCATTGCCCACTGAAGGCTGTGCTGTCCACCCACAGCCACGAGGAAGGAGCCTTCCTTCTCAGCGGGACGCAGCAGTGAAGGGCTTTATTATACTGAAAACGGGAGCGAGAACGCCCATCTCCCGCAATAGGTGCTGCCAGCAGCACGACTCAGAGGATGAAGTGCTGTATTTATCCCTCACGGCAGGCGGTGGGTGCAGCGTGCACTGAAGCTGATGCCCTGACATACCCCCTGTAGCACAGAATCCAGCCTTCACTTTTTTTTTTTTTTTTTTTTTTGTGG
>NW_006782674.1:685271-689585 GCF_000442215.2 Lipotes vexillifer | reverse complement strand
TTTTTTTTTTTGCGGTACGCGGGCCTCTCACTGTTGTGGCCTCTCCCGTTGCGGAGCACAGGCTCCGGACGCGCAGGCTCTGAGGCCATGGCTCACGGGCCCAGCCGCTCCGCGGCATGTGGGATCTTCCCGGACCGGGGCACAAACCCGCGTCCCCTGCATCGGCAGGCGGACTCTCAACCACTGCGCCACCAGGGAAGCCCCAACCTTCACTTTTTAATGCCCGCTCTCTCTGCTTTGTAAGCATGCTCCTTTGTCCCCGCAGCCCACACCTGCATAGCCCACTCTCTCACCCCCAGCTTGCCCAGAGAGTGCCAGGAGTGCACACTGAGGGCCTCCTTATGGGGGCCATGTGGTCCATATTGGGCGAGCCATGGGGGTGCCGGCTGGTGGGAGTGTGACATGGATGGAATATGATGGGGACCAGTGCTTGTGAGCTCTGCGTGGCAGATGCCTCGGTACATGGTGGCCATCTCCTACCAGCTGACTCATAAAGCTTCCCCGAGAGCGCCTTCCCCGCAGGGCTGAGGAGAGGAGCTGTGCTTTCCTGGGTGTTCTTCCAGCTGGCGTGGTGCTGGGGACTCGTGCACGATGTGTAGTCTTTCTGGGTCTGCCTGGCTCTCCTGTCCCCAGGAATTCTGCAGGGCAGATCTGGATAGAGGACACACCCTCTCTTGTTCTTCTGGCTTGGCTCCCATGAAGTGCTCTCTTACTTTCTCCAAGGCCAGGAATCTGTGGACCCTCATAGCTTCTGGTAACAGTCTCTCCCAGAGTGAAGACCCCATGCCCAGTGGTCCTTGTGCACAGCCCACTGGACCAGAGGAAGGAGGTGTGGGGCAGGGCTAGGCGGCCGCCCCGGTGCTTCAGTGCTCAAGCATCGTGCACAGAATGCTCCTTTTGTCCAGGCCTCCCCCAGACCTACGAGCCTCGGTGATGTCATGATGGAGACTCAGTGGGGAGGGTGATGGAGGGGAGAGGGTGTCATGGGCCAAGAGGATCAGAAATGCAGCTGAGAAGGTGGCTCAAAATAGCTCATGGAGAACAGGCTTCTGCTTGACAGGCTGACAAGGATGTGCCTGGAGCCAAACACTCCTCTTTGAATGTTCTGTCTCCTTCTAATTACGGATCTGTCAGGAGGAAGAGAAGCCAGCGCCTGCCCGACCCCAGTGACCCTTCACTTGACGTGGAGGCGGGGACGGGCAGCCCAATCCCCGCTAGCAGGACCAGGCGCCTCGTTGGGAAGACATCTGCCCCCCTGCCCCGCCCCGTCCCTTCCGCAGGGACCGGGTGTTCTCTGCCCGCATTGCTGGTTTCCTTCCAGATGGATGAGGGAGCTCACCTGTGTCCCCAGCAGGGGCGGGTCTTCCTGTTTTCAGAGCCCAACAGGGAGAGTGGGGACCTCCTCTCCATCAAACAGGTGGGCAAGGAGTCTGGTCACCAGAGGACTTGCTGGAATGTTCTCTGCCATCAGGGACTGTGTTCATGTTCCTCCTTTATATGTAGACCGCAGGCTCTGATCATTTTTTTAAAGATTCGTTAACTGGGCTTCCCTGGTGGCGCAGTGGTTGAGAGTCCGCCTGCCGATGCAGGGGATACGGGTTCGTGCCCCGGTCTGGGAGGATCCCACGTGCCGTGGAGCGGCTGGGCCCGTGAGCCATGGCCGTTGAGCCTGCTCGTCCGGAGCCTGTGCTCCACAATGGGAGAGGCCACAACAGTGAGAGGCCCACATACGAAAAAAAAAAAAAAAAAAAAAAAAAAAAAAAAAAAAAAGATTCGTTAACTTATACGTGAACATTATTGCCAAAGATTTTAAATTTAGTCTAATTTGATGAGTAAATCATACAGAGAGAAGACGGTACCTTCCTCACACACCGTGCTCCCTTCTGTGTCCTGGAGATCTGGAGCATCACAAGCCCTCGGCTGTTGTTTCTGAGTGAGGGCTGACTGCGGAGTCTCAAGGGTGACCCCTGAAATGCACTCAGAGGGGCCTCCTTTCCCAGGCAAGCAGGGTATATATTGATCTTGTTCTGGAAGAAGAACCAGCCACTTCAGAGGATTTGGGGGTGGAGGTGGGGATGAGAGGTGAATAGAATTTAATAGTTAGCAGTCATAACCTTCCCTGAACCTTCATGTAAAAGCTTATCTTAAAAACTACATTATGGGCTTCCCTGGTGGCGCAGTGCTTGAGAGTCCGCCTGCCGTTGCAGGAGACGCGGGTTCGTGCCCCGTTTCGGGAGGATCCCACATGCCGCGGAGCGGCTGGGCCCGTGAGCCGTGGCCGCTGGGCCTGCGCGTCCGGAGCCTGTGCTCCGCAAATGGGAGAGGCCACAACAGTGAGAGGCCCGCATAACGCAAGAAAAAAAAAAAAAAAAAAAAATACATTATATTTATTATAATATTATATATATGTAATTTTTATTGACACAACCGACCTATCTCTTGGCACTTCTAACCCCTAGACTTCAGCCTCCCTCAGGAGTGTCACACTACAGGATCTCTGGTCATGAGGTGGACCCCGGGGCCATCCTTGGATGGTGGATGGTGGGCTCAGGGCCTGGGCTTGCAAGGCTGTTCCCCTCCCTCCTTCCTTCCTTCCTTCATTCCTTCCTCACTCCCTTCCTGCCACAAAACTTACTGAGAACCCTTTGCCGCTCACTGGGCACAGACCTACTGGAGAAACAGTGGGGAACGAGACAGACGTGGTTCCCGCCTTCAGGGAGCTTACATTCTAGCAGGGAAACGAACAATAAATCAAGAGCTGTAGGTTCAGGTTGTGTTATAGAGAAAAAACTGGGTGAGGGAATGGAGGCAGCTGAGGGGTGTGCGAGCCATGGGAACTGGGGAGGGGTCAGGGAAGGCCCCTCTGAGGGGAGATGCCATTTGAGTAAGAGACCTGCAAGAATTGAGGGACAGTCCTGTGAAGTCCTCTGGGGAAGCATCCCAGTGGGCAGAAGAGTCCTGAGGCAGAGACTGAGGTTGGAAGCACAGCAGGAAGGCTAGAGAAATGGGAGTGAAATGGGCAAAGAGAAGAGTGGGGTGGATGAGTGTAGAGAGAGGCCCAGATCACATAAGTCATGGAAACGCCTGGGACCCATTATTCAAGGGCCTTCAGGCATCTGATTCCAAAGTGTCTTAGTCTGGGTTCTCCAGAGAAACAGAACCAGTAGAAGACAGAGAGAGAGATGGGCGGGCAGACAAATAGATGACAGATAGATGATTGATAGATTGATAGATAGATAGATGATAGATAGGTGATAGATAGATAGATGATAGGTGATAAGGAATTAGCTCATGTGACTATGGAGGCTGCCCGAGACTCTGCAGTCTCGCCCGAGGTCTGCAGCCCGAGGTCTGCAGCCCGAGGTCTGCAGTCAGCAAGCTAGAGACTCCAGTCTCTGAGTCCAAAGGCCCAAGAACCAGAAAAGCAGATGGTGTAAGTTTTAGTCTGAGTCTGAGTCCAAAGGCAGGAGAAGACTGACATCCCAGCACAAAGATAGTGAGGCAGAGAGAGAGAGAGAGAGGGAGAATTCTTTATTACAGCCTTTTTGTTCCATTCACACCTTCAACTGATTGGATGAGGCCCACCCACATCGGGGAGGGCCATCTGCTTTACTCAGTACACCAATTCAAATGTAATCTCATCCAGAAACACACAGAATATTTAACCAAATATCTGGAAACCCTGTGGCCCAGTCAAGTTGACACATAAAGTTCACATCACACAAGGTGACTCAATGCAAGGTCTGTGGAAGAGAAGAGAGACTGGATAGGGGTGATAGGAAGGGCTGCTGTGTCCAGGAAGTCAGCTTCTGTGGCATCCACTGCCTTCCAGGCCCTGGCGGCTCTGCACACCACGTACCTCCCCTCGCCTCTCACGTAGCCATCTTTAACTTCTGAGGATGACCCGCTGGGCTTTCTTGTATTCATTTCCTAGGGCTGCTGTAACGATGTACCACAAACTGGGTAGCATGAAATAACAGAAGTTTATTGTTTCATAGTTCTGGAGGCTTGAAGTCTAAAACCAAGGTGTGGGCCGGGCCGTGCTGTCCCTGAGCCTCTGGGTGGAATCCTTCCTTCTTCTGATAGTGGCCACCCATCCTGGCCTTATAGCTGCATCACTCCAGTCACTGCCTTCACCTTCTCAAGGCATTCTCCTCTATCATAGGACATCAGTAATACTGGATTAAGGCCCACCCTAAAAACCTCATCTTATCTTGAGTACATCTGCACAGCCACTATTTCCAAATAAAACAACATCCACAGGGCTTCCCTGGTGGCGCAGTGGTTGAGAGTCCGCCTGCCGATGCAGGGGAC
>NW_006782674.1:662657-684997 GCF_000442215.2 Lipotes vexillifer | reverse complement strand
TGTGCTCCGCAATGGGAGAGGCCACAACAGTGAGAGGCCCACGTACCGCAAAAAAAAAAAAAAAAAAAAAACCCAAAAAAAAAAAAAAAAGCATCCACGGATACTGGGGGTTAGGACTGCAACATATCTTTGGGGGCACATAATTCAACTCATAACACTTGTCTTCTTGAGCTTCCCAGAGGAGCCAGAGACGTGTCCAGAGGGGCCCTGATTAGTAAAATTGCAAGAACTCCACTGCCATCTTTCAGTTACCAACAAACACCTGACTGTAGATGGCCAGACACCCCAAAGCATCTTATGAAGCATCTGGAGCACCTTTGCCCACACACCAGGCCCAGGGGTAGTTTTAGGTGTCCTAGAAGTTACTCTGAGAAGTTGGATGCTTAATTTGGAGGCAGAGTGAGGGTCCCTTCCTTTTCCTGGGCTGACTAAAAGCTACCCGGAAGAATGGACCCCTCTGAGGAGCCCTGGAAGTAAAAGTGGGTGGGGGCAGGTGCCTGAGCTGCCAAAAGAGTGTATTTGGTGGTTTGCCAGGCCGAGGACCCCAGCGAAATTCCAGCCAGAGAAGAGAAGGCTGCCGTCCTGTTTTGTTCTCTACAGAGGCCTTGTGTCCTTGATTTTAATGTTTTTCCTGAGGACCCAAGGAAAGCTCAGAAGTTGGACTCTGGTTTCCTGTCAGCATCATCCAACCCTCAGACACCTTTCCAGGAATCCATGATGCTTATTTTTGGGCAAAATTCAGTTTTTATCTATTTTCTGATGCCCCTGCCACCCTGCAGCATCCAGAGAGAATCCTGTCCGAATGAACTCGGATTCAGGCATCTCTTCCATTAGCCCCAGGGAAAGGCAGTTTAATCTGCAAAATTACTCTAAAGTTATCAGAAGCCCTCTCCAATACACTTTTAATAGCCAACATTCATTCCTTTCCCAATGCGAAGAAGAGATTTATTCTGGCCAGTTTATCCCAAGTAAATCTTGGGTATCTCAGTTTTACATTTTAACGAGAAACAAGCACTTTATAATAACTGCTCAGATTAAACTCCAACATACTCTCAAACCATTAACCTGAAGGAATTGTAACGATAAATTAAACATACTAATGAAGCTGTACTACAAGCTCAAAATTTGTTGGGTAGATTGTAGCATTATTAACAACCAACTTGACTTATCACAATCTATCATTGGAGGGAAACGAACTAAAACAGTGATTACATGACATGCAAACCCTGCCAGAATAAATAAAAACAGATGATTGTTAGCAGGAAAGGCAAATCTGCTAGGACATTTTCACGTGAGTGTCAACCCTGGCAGATCTTTAAAATTTTTCTCTTTGCGGTACGCGGGCCTCTCACTGCCGTGGCCTCTCCCGTTGCGGAGCACAGGCTCCGGACGCGCAGGCTCAGCGGCCACGGCTCACGGGCCCAGCCGCTCCGCGGCAGGTGGGATCTTCCCGGACCGGGGCGCGAACCCGCGACCCCTGCATCGGCAGGCGGGCTCTCACCCACTGCGCCACCGGGGACGCCCTAAATTTTTCTCTTTGTTTCTCCCATTCTCTCTTCTCTGTTTGCTCCTCCTCTTCCCTTCCCATCCATTCCGTTCACTCTCCTCTTAGAAGGATCTTAAAGAGTCCCGATTTTGTTGACGTCCTTGTCCTCTGCTCGCCACTAACTTTGGAGAGGGAGCCTACTTTTTGTAGAGAACTCTCTCCGGGGCCCTCGTGACACATCATTTGCCTGTCTCTGATCATACCTGCATGGCTCAGCACAACCCAGCTTCACCTCAGTCCTCAGGAGTATGTTGTGATTATCTGCAGTTGAATTAATTTGCACCTCTTACAGAATCGCAGCATCTTATGCTTGGAGGAACCGCAGAGATACGGGGCCCTCAGTTCCACGTGACAGAGCTGAGGCACAGAAGGTGACATGTCTTTCCTGCAGCCACGCAGATATCGAAGTGGCAAAAAAATGGAACCTACAAGTCTTCCCAAAAGTGACGTATCTATACAGGAGATCACCAGTCCTCCATCCTGGGTTCAGAACTTTGGGCAGAGTCTGAGGATGGCCCATGCTGTAGTGGCCTAGCAGGGGCCCATCCACACCCACCGCCCAGAGGAGTCCCTGGTCCAGTGACTCTGCCCAGCAGAGCCCTGCCTAGAGGGAGGATCTGGTAGACCTACTTTGGAGGGAGGGGCTCCAAAGGGGCCTAGAATTGTCCTGAGAGGTTTCAGGTGGACCTAGGTCAGGCCTCTGGGTGGAAAGCTTTGCTTTTACTGCCCTCCTTATAGGCCTCGGGGATACTGATGTCTAACTCCTCATACCCCTAGGAGGATTGGCTGAGACGCGACAAGTACAGTCCCCTTTGTAAAGCTGGAACCTAAGCAGCCCTCATGGTATCATGGTGATTATTACTGCACGTCAACACACCCCGTCATCACTTTGTCTGAAGAAGAAGTACGAATTATTTCCAGCCTCCATCCCCCTCCTCCCCTCCAGCATAGGTGAACTAGGCCATTCCTTAGTACAGGGGCAGGGCGCTGAGAGAGGAAGGAACGTTAGGACAGTAGAAAGGAGGCGAGAAGAGATGAGAGCCTTAGCTGGCGAAGGAAAACGATGGCGAGAGGGACGAGACACATGCTGCCTTCTGCTGGAGCGGGAGTCTTGGCCGCCTTAACCCAGCTGGGGAGCCTGAGAAGCCAGCAGTTAGAGAGGACGGGTCCTCGGGCTCTTGAGCCAGTGCTGCGGAGGCACACGGATAGGCGTCGTGGAAGCCACGGTGTTAGAACCCTGGAATCTCCTTGCACTCCTCCACCCCTCACCGTCCTGTTCCCACCAGGGCACCTGTCTGTTGGGTTTCATGAATCACCCACCAGCTCTCAGCAAAGTACATACACAGGTGATTTACAGCCAGCTTGGTGGGGGGTGGGGGAGACGGGCCAGACAAGGTGAACTCACGGGGATCACAGCTCAGTGGCCACCTGAGTTATGAGTCTCTCCTTCCATAGATCTCTTCCCTCCATGAACTTCCACTATGTCACCCAGTGGATTTCATCGGTTCTGGAGGCGAGTTCACCAGTATAAAGGTGCCCCCCTCCCCAGCCCTTGTGTTTCTGGTCTTAAGGCCCCTCTGGCTTACATTGTCTAACAGGGACCCCTGAGAGGTGATGGATCAACTGTGCTGTTTAAAGTCTGAGTGGATATGTAAGTCACAGGAAGTTGACAGTGATAGCCAAACCTTGTTTGGGACATCCCTTTCTTCCTGGGTGTCTCTGGTTGTTTCGAAGAGGACCCAATGATCTCCTAAAGCCTCAAAGCCAAATCAGTGTCACAATAGTTTAAAAATGCATATGGGACATGATACACTTAAGAAGAAGGGAGGAGTGTTTTATTTTTATTTTAATTTTGCGGCTCTCTGGATCTTAATTCCCTAAGACAAAGGATCGAACTCACACCCTTGGCAGTGAAAGAGCGGAGTCCTAACCACTGGACCAGGACCACCACGGGGGGGTGGGGGGAGGGGGGGGGAATTCCCAAGGGAGGAGTGTTGTAAACTAAATTAGCAATAGTCATAGAGTGATGGACTCCGAACTGGCCAGGGACTGTTCGGTGTTTGAGGCTGGGGAACGGCCCTGAGAGGTTGAAATCACATCAGACTCAGTTGCTTGGGGAGGGGAGCTGTGGTTCCGGACGCTCAGCCAGGCTACCTTCTTCTTGTGTGATAGAAAGATTGGGACCACTGCCTCTTGCATTCTAATGCTCCATTAGAAGAAAGGAGATGAATAAAGCAGCCATTGTAGGGAATTTGAACTCAAGCCTTTGTGTATCTAGTTTTCAAAATTAATGCAAATCCTGTCTCAGACCAGAGTGCCTACATGCAAAGATTTCCAGATTTCTCTGCCACGTTCCTTTTGCAAAACCTTTCCCTCACCGTATTCATTTTGATTGCATGGATTTTTTTTTTTTTTTTCCTCACTATGATTCTGCTATAACTGTGCCCCGTTTGGCAATTGGGAAAAAAAGGCATGGAAACTGGATGGTAATTTGCCCAAGCATCAACACAGTTGGCTAGACATGCAAATGCACCAGTCCCTGCTTGTTGCCACCTTCTTTTGCAGTGGGGCTCTGGGACTTCCTCCCCTCCCTCCTTCCCCCCCTCCCCACAACTGGCTTCCCTTCCTCCCAGGTGCTCTGCTGGGCAGTCTCGCCAGGGACTTAGGACTGTGCTGGGAGGTCGGTCACCTACACACGGGTCTCTCCTGGACTTGCACCCTGGCTCTCGCCAAAATGCTCACCGCTTCTCCCCACGCCCAACCCACAGAAATATCTTTAAAATCTTGTCTTGAATGCTCAGCCAGCCTCCAACACATGTCCGTCCCCCTGGGCTCCCTCCTGCCTGTCTATCTGCCTTCCTGCAGGTCTGTCACTAGCGCGTGCCGGCATAGCAAACACACGTGGCGCACCAACACTTCAGCTCAGCATCGCTTTGAACAAGCCCTACCAGGGGATCAGCAGTGTGGGGAGCAGATGTCAGAGGTGACCCACCGTCTGCTGTTTATGGGGGTTGCTCCTTCCCCAGGTAGGGCAATGTGTACGGAGACTGTCATAGCCAGTGCAGTGAACATCCAAGAGGTTGTCACCAGTATCTCTCTGGGAATTGGGCCATGATTTAAAAACAAAAAATTAAAGAGCTTGCCTAGAACAGAGACACACTGGGGTAACTGTAGATCTGACGTTCACGCAGATCCTGGGTTTGACACACTTGTCTTCGGCAGCTTGACAGATAGAAAAATAACTATTTGTTTTGTGTGTGATCAGAGTTAACTTAACCAACCCCTACCAAGCTCTTCTCTTTGTCAAGAGAAAAAGCCAGAGTTGAGGAGTTGAGGGCATCATGAGTGTGTGTGAGGGGGTGGTGAGAGAGCCTGGGAGGAGAGACAGCGAGAGGGAAACACTGGGAGAAATGCGGGCCCAGGAGTGTGGAGGGAGTTGATGTGCTGGAATCCTCCAGCTGCTCAGGGGTGGAGACAGGGCAGGCGGCTGGGAGTGGGCGTTGCCAGGAATGGGAGGGCAGAAGAAAAGGGAGATTTGGGGCAACGAATGTGATAGCCAGTTGCTGGCTCTCCCTGGGGATGCCGTGTGCCCCCTTCCGCTGGAGTAATCATTCCCAACCTCAACTGAGCACCAAGGTCACTGAGAGAGGGCTTGTTACATGCAGCCTGCTGGCCTCAACCTCATGGTTTCTGATTCCATAGGTCTTCAGTGATGCAGAAGAATCTGCATTTCTAACAAATTCCCAGATGCTTCTGGCCAGGGGCCCACACTCTGAGAATCACTGCGCCAGGGAACCCCAAAAGCTGACATGCTTTAAACTCTTCTAATCCAGGAAGTCACAAGGGCCTGTGTGTGAACTGGGCTGTCATACTGTGTCCGCCATAAGAAATACCTTTATTCGTGTGAAATGCTTAGGGAAGCAAGCCCTGGACCCCTAAACCTGCTCTCCTCTTTCAATCAGAAGATAAGCCATGAAAGGAGTGCCTTTGGTTTATGGGATACGGTAGGTTGATTGTCTGCCCCCCAAAAGCAGCACTGAAGTCCTAACTTCCAGGACCTGCGGACGTGACCTTATTTGGAAAAATAGTCTTCGCAGATGTAGTGAAGTTGTTTAGATGTAATCCAAGTCACGCTGGATTAGGGTGGGCCCTAAATCCAATGCCCAGTGTCTTTATAAGGGAGAAGAGCTGGAGATTTGGATACAGAGATAGAGAGACACAGGGAAGGATGCCACGTGCAGTCAGAGGCAGAGACTGGACTTGTGCTGCCATAGCCCAGGAATGCCAAGCTTTGCCAGCAATCCCCGGAAGCTAGGATGGAGCAAAGAAGGATTCTTCGCTGGAGCCTTTGGCCCCGCCAACACCTTGAGCTCAGATTTCTAACCTCCAGAACTATGAGAGCATAAGTTTGTTGCTTTCAGCTCACCAGTCTGTGGTCGTTGGTTATGGCAGCCCTAGCAAACGAATCCATGGGGGCTTCAGAGTTTGATTTTGCCATTGCCTTAGGGGCACCAGCCTGATCACTTGGGGGTGAGGTTTCTTATGTCCGCTGACTTTGGGGAGGTGCCCTGTTCCCCAAAAGCACATCCGTGGCTCAGCTTCAGGTCGCTTGACTGGGAGCCCCGCTCAGGGGACACCAAAGGAGTGGAACCTTTCGCCAGGGCAATCCAGTTGGGTGGCTGGGTGGAGGAGGGGGGCAGGGGGATGGAGAGTGGCCTCTGTACTGCAGATTCCAGCAGAGCTCCCCGACAGTCAAGGCAGGGGAAAGTGCTAGGCTTTTCAGAACTTTAGGCAGAATGAAAGAAAGGTTAGGATGAGAGCTGGGCAGCCTGAGAAAGCCGTCTCAAGGAGCAAGAAGTCCAGTGATCTTAGAGCACCAGGAAATTAGCATAAGGAAAACAGAAAAGTGGTCCCTAACGAATGTAGAGCTTAAACTTCATGGTGGAAAAGGGCAGCGGCAGTATGTTTGAAGAGTAAGAAACAAGCGGAGAGGATGAAAAGTTACGTGAGACCTGAGAACAGATCTTAGTATGAAGCCCTCGTCACGATACCCAGGGATGTCCTAAGTTTTCTATCGCTCAGTTTGGGTTCCCGGGCCGCGGCCTGGGAATCACCAGGGGTGCTTACTCCAAATGCAGGTTCCTGGGCTCCCCTCAGCCATGCTGAGCGAGAATCCGAGCGCACAGGGAAGCTTCATTTTCACAAACTCCCACAAAATCTGAAAAGCAATCCTGCAGATGCTTAGTAAATGTTAATAGGCTCCCCCCTTTCTAGATAAAATTAGGGGAAATATAGAGGAACGGAAGAGAGGAGGGGAGGGGAAGGGGTTTCGGAACACTTTTTAGCTATTAGCTCGGCCCCAAATTATCTTGTCCAGGACCTCAGTGTGGGCCACCCCGGGGTGTCTGTGGACACTGCTTCCTCCCACAGTTGGACCAGTTTTGACCAGTGTTGAGGGGCCGGGTGCCTCAGGACTTGCAATCACCGGCCTGTTGCAGCTCTGCCACCTACTGGCTGTGGAGGGAGGTGCAGAATTCAGCACAGCGTTCACCCTGGTTTAAAGAGCAGCTTCAGAAAACACACACAGCACACACACATACACATACCCTCTGACCCCGGGTAGCCCACAGCAGCAGCTATTGGTTCACCTGTTGTCACAGGTACAGACGCATTCGATTTCTGTGTTCAGGGATGGATGACATTGGAGGCAGAGAAGAAGGAATAAGGAAAGAAAGTGCACAGTGATAACCAGAGGCTCTGAAAAGACGTCCTCTTCCTTCTCCCTTCCTGTTTTCCAGAACGCAGGAGGTAAAGATGTTAGTGAGAGTGAACTCTGCAGGGGTGGGGGAGGGAAAGGCTCCCAGGAAGGGCAGGACAGGGCAGGGAGGGAGGGTGTGAGCCCTGAGGCGATGAGCCCTGGCGCTCCCTTAGCCAGGCTCCCCGGGGGATCCGGAGCAAGTGAGCACAGGCTGATAACTCATCCTTCCCTGAGGCTCTGGCTGCTGGCCAGTGTTGAGGTCTTTTCTGCCTCAGTTTCCTCTTTTGTGGCATGAATAAATGTGTACCCCGCCTTCAGAACCCAGCCAGAGTCTGACCTCCAGTGCTCAGAAGGGCAGGAAAGAGTAGCTATCCCCTGTCTGGCTAGGAGGGCTCTAGATCCCCAGAGCCACTCAGAGGAGGTCTGACCCCTGCCTACCTCCCCTCCCCTCCCCTCTGACCACCTGTGGGCCCACTTGTGTTCGGGGATGAACTTCTGACCTTGCCTTGTCTTGGGGCCCTGACCTTATGTCCAAACCAGTTGGGCTGAGTTTCATGGACCAGGTTACATCAGGTCTTCAGGGAAAACAGATCAACAGATCCCAGCCGTTGCCAAGAGCCACAGATTCTCGTGCTCCTCCAGAATGAGAATGCTCTCTGGCTGCACACTCTGCCCCTGCCCGCCTTCTCTCTGCCTGGCTCTCTCGTCCTCCACCCCTGCGCTTGGCTTCCTTCCCTACCCCTTTCTCAAGCTGCCTGGATGCCTGCAACCTGAGCCGCTGAGGAGGGAACAGGCTGGGAGGCCCCTGGAGCTGGTGTCCAGGCAGCGAGTGCTGACTTTGGCTTGTGGTGCCCACTTTGCTTCTGTCGTGCATGACTTGGGACTTGGTCATTGTGAAACCACTGTGGCTTGGCAAGGGCCAGCGAAGGGACAGCACTTACCACGGAGCCTGAGCATCAGGGCAAACTTTGGGTCCTGCTCTACTGAGTCACAGACCAAGTAAATCCAATCCAGTCGGACATAACACAACTCAACACAACCCAATCCAACACACCACAACACAGTACAACACAACCCAGTCCAACACAACACAGTACAACCAACCCAATCCAACATAACCCAATCTAACACAACACAATATAACCTAACCCAACACAACACAGTCCAGTACAACCAACCTAATCTAACACAACCCAATCCAACACACCACAACACAGTACAACACAACCCAGTCCAACACAACACAGTACAACCAACCTAATCCAACATAACCCAATCTAACACAACACAATGTAACCTAACCCAGCACAACACAGTCCAGGACAACCAACCTAATCCAAAACAACCCAATACAACACAATACAACCAACCCAATCCAACATAACCCAATCTAACACAACACAATATAACCCAACACAACACAACACAATATAACCCAATCCAACACAGTACAACACAATACAACCAACACAGTCCAACATAACCCAATCTAACACAACACAACACAATATAACCCAACCCAACACAACACAATAAAATTAAATAACTAAGGTAACAGGCAGTTTCACAGTACTCTATTTACTCATCTCACTCTTAGTTGATGGAACTGGGGATGTGGGGGGCTAAGCAGGGGATTTTCCTGGCCACAGGAAAATCCTCCATCCCTTACTTAAAGGATTGTTAAAAGGAAGTGAACACCAAAGCAGCTTGGTGAGGGCAGCAGGCTAGGAGTGAAGAGACCTGACAGAACTGCAATGGTGATGTGACCTTGGGTACCATGGAACACCTGGGTATTCATTCCTCATCTGCTGGAGGGTGGGAGCCTGAGTGTACATACACTTTGCCAACCTGGCTCACCACACTGATATAGGATGCACTGAAATAATGGTCACAAAATCCCTTTTCAAAGTATGAACGCGAAGCTATTGTTAGTTGAGTAACTGCTTTATAGACAAGTGAACTCTGTTTTGTAAAATCGTGGCCAGGAGGCATGGGAGAGTCGAGGTCTCTTCTCCATCAGGGAGGTGCTAGAATGCTGTGACTAAGTCTCATTTTCCATGAGTCCAAATTGATTGATTCAGTTTGCATTAAGAATATCAAAGTTTTCCAAAACCCCAGTTAGCGAGCTCGGTGGAAAGAAATGTGTTGTTCCCTTAACCCAAACGCTAGAAGTGGCCACAGGAGAACAGGGTCGATGTGGATGATTCAAGACAATCCGCTCCCAACACAAAGTAGGCAGCCTCATGGTGGTGGAGGAGGGTTTTTTGTGTTTAGCTGTTTTAGACAATAAGTAGGTTCTCATCTTTGTTAAAGGACCGTAAACGCCCCTCTTCAAGGGAAGTTCTCCAAATTTTTCTAAAGTCAGATTATGTCAGTTCCCACCCCTGTAACATACAACACTCCCCCCTTCCCTACAGATGAAAGCGTAGCACTTTGAAGGGCATTCTAGGGTCTCTTGTGCCCGCATCCAACCCCCCACTGTGTCCCTCTGCAGTCACGTGGCCTGGCCATAGCTGGCACCTCCCACTGCACACACTTGACATTTGCCTCACCCGTCATGCCAGCCTGTCCCAGGACACATCTTCCTTGCAGCGCCTGCCGCCGGAATCCCATTCCTCCTTTAAAAGCCAGCTGCAATCGTCACTCTCTTGTGAAGAGCCCTGCTCTACGTGACCTTCCTTTCCGTGGCCACACACAGCCTGTTATCTGCATGCGCTTCCCTCAGGAGGGGTTTGGTGTGGGGGGCAGGGCACGTTGGCTGAGGACCTGGTAGAAAATTCTGATGCTACCACCTGTTAGCTTTATATGACTTTAGTCCTCTCCGATCCGAGTCAGTTTATTTACACATGAAATGTGACTAAAATTACCGCTCTTCTCATCGCATCAGAATTGTAGCTCATTTATGAAATCAACCAGTGTTTCCTGTGCCCCTACGACTGTGGTGTGAATTAAATCAGAAATGAAATGTGAAACTGCTTTCTAAATTCTGTTTGGCATCTTAGTTGCTTTAGACAAGACACCCTTGAGGGTGGCAACCTGCCAGGTTCCCTTTGACTCTTTTGCAAGATTCCCTTTGAGTCCTCTGTAGCAGGATGTTACACAGCGGACTTGAACTAGAGACTCCCAGAGGTTGCACACAGTGGGCCAGTGTGAGAGCCCAGGGGTCCCGTTTCCTGGGCCTCAGTCACAGAAATATCTCCCTCGCTCCCACTTGCTCCCAGATCCTCTGACCTGCTCATCTTAGGTGCCAGATGAGAAAGTCAGGGGGGCAAGCTATGCAGGAGCATGGTTTTCTGCTGGATAAAGAAAATCCTTGGGAGAGTCGGGGACAAGATTTTTCTTAATCATCTGACACCTTTGTTTATGTAGTGTGTGTAATAATAAAAACTCGCCAGCGTGCTTGCAGTCCACTGGAGGCTGAGGAAATAATTACCTGCTTAGAAATCCGGGAGGAAATTAAGCGGTGGAGATGATTTCGTTGCTGGCTTCTTTTGGTCTCTCTTTTACTAGAGCAACACAGCAAGCTGACATGGGCAGGGTCCTGCTGGCTGGAGAGGAACAAAGAAATGTTCCCATCCTGCTTTTCCCTGTTCTACCTTGAGGGATGGGAAAATAAAGCTCACTGCCCAGGGATGCGGCCAGAAGTCCAGTCAATGGACTCCAGTCTACAGACCCAGGATGCAGGAGCTTCTGATCTAGTCCCCAGGGCCTTATGAGGCAGGGGTTGTCATTAGAGCCTCTCATGGAGCCCAAAGAGTAACACCTGGACCGTCTCCTCCACCTTTCCTGAGATTTCCCCGCCCTCAGCTCCCTGACCCTTCCCCTCCTCTCACCATTGCCTCTTTCCCCTTCCTGCTAATTGGGGCAAAAGCAGAAAGTCCCCAAGGAGCAGAAGGGAGCCAGCAACTCCTAGTGGTGGGCACTGGCATGAGGCTGACCAAAGGCGACAGAAGGAAAGGGTCTGTGAGGAGAAAGGGCTCAACCCTCAGAATACGTCACTTGGTTTGCAGTCTTACATCGGAGCGAAAGATAAACGCTGAGGAGTTTTTCTTTGTAATGATAGATAAATTCAGATTTTGAAAATGACATAGGCTTTGGAAAGAAATTCCTGAACCAGCCCCAAGCAAAACCGTGAAAATTGTGATGCAAAATGAGATTTCTCTTTAGCTCCTCAAAGATGCCCCCTGCCCACTTCTCCATCATGAGCCATCCATGGGCACCATTCTCTCCTGTCATGGAAAAATTGGAGCTAACAAAACGTATCTGTATAGCCTATATGATTGTATAACCTGGACATCTGAACTCGCCACTTTGCTGATGGTGCCCTAAGGGATTGGGAGACTCGGCCAATGGGACCAGACTCATGTCCTGGACCCCTTCCAGGCCAGGACCTTTCACTTGACCGCCCACCCTCCCCACCAAAGATAGCTTCCCCTCCTTCATCACAGTTTTTATATCATAAAAGATGCTTCACCCAGAGAAAAAGTTCCTCCAACATTGGAATTCAAGGATGGTGGTGACTGTATAGAGAAGATGCCAGGATAGCATGTCTTTCGTGTGTTCCTCAAAGTGCCTGCCTATTTATTTGTAAGCTTATATAGGTTAAGGCACGGAGCCTATTTTAGGGGCTAGCCTGGGAAATAGGAGAATGTTTCCATTTCTCACCTGAGGGAGCCCTTTGTGGTTGTTTGGGGGCAGCGTGAAGGAAAGTGGAAAATGCGACTTGTGTTCTTCCTTTCACCACTGACTTCCTGATCTATTGGTATATTCTGTAACCCACGAAGTGTGCCATACCTGGCCCTCAGAAAGAAGGCGAGCCGGTCAGCCTGACACAGTGGCTGAAATTCTGACTCTGGGAGATGTCTTGTGTCATGATTTCACAGTCCACCTCTAGAATGGCAGTAACCAAAAGCAAACCCTTAGCAACGACACAAGCACCCGTCCTGAATTTCCAAGGCAACCAGACAAGGCCAAGTGGCCATGCCCCTGTGACTTCATGCCACAGATCTCACACTCACTCTTCACTTCCCACCCACACCAGTTTTTCCTCCCAACTTGCCCCTTGTTCCTGCCATTCCCTTGGTCATCAGGCGTGACAGTCCGGAACTGTCACTGGTCTACAGGCTCCATCACGTCCTACCGTCATCCATCTCCTTGATTCCCAAGGCCTGGAGGCTAGACCAAAGTGCACATCACTCTGTTTCTGTCTCTCCACATCCACACTATCCAGTATAAGAGATTTTGGTCCAGGAACACACAACTTGCTGTAACAAAAAGGTTTATGAAGGCGAATTATTTCCGTATGTTCCCAGACTCCCCCCATTCCATATATTTTATCCTTTAATGTATCTTCAAAATACATCAAATGCATTACATAAATAAGACTTTGTGTAACCTTTATTAGCTTAGTGTTGACTCTGGACTTGAAGAAAAATGATGGGGCCGTGAGGGCATGTTCCTGGGGTGGAGTGTGGTAGGCAGAGGGAGAGATTGCAGTCCAAGTACCATCCCCACTCACATCTAGGTGGCAGCCACAAAGAGGTCAGGTCCAGCACCTGCCTCAAGACCATCAAAAATAATGGAAAAAAAAATGTGTGTCACTCATCTTACTACAAATCTCAGTGTCGAGACTCACGGGAGACCAAGCCTGCCCTCTCTCCCTCACCATGATGTGACTGTGACACATGAGTTCAGAGAGATGTGTCCTGGGTGAATGAGCTGTGACTGGCTGTGACAATAACGGGAAACTTGAGTTTAGCCCCAATTATGTTCCAGCCCGTGTGCTAAATGCTTTTCATCTACTAACTCTTGAATTCTTCACATCAGCTGAATGTAATAGGTACTGTTATTGTTCACATTTTATGAAAGAGGACACTAGGAGTTGGAGAAGCTGACTCATTTCCCAAAGGTTGCATAGCTGGTGCGTGGCGGGGCTGGGTTTGGAGCTCATGGTCACGGCCTCTAGAAGCCATGCACTTAATCACTCACTACACTATATAATTTCTTGGGCAAGCCTGGAAAATAACATCATGACAGACTAAATGCTGGCCCAATGGAGAGAGGAAAATATTACTATTGCTGTGCTAATGCACTATTAGCATATCATATCAATTATTGATTTTTTTTTAATGTGGACCATTTTTAAAGTCTTTATTGAATTTGTTGCAATATTGCTTCTGTTTTATGTTTTGGTTTTTTTTTTTGGCCACGAGGCATGTGGGATCTTAGCTCCCCGACCAGGGATCGAACCCGCTCTCCCTGCATTGGAAGGCGAAGTCTTAACCACTGGACCGCCAGGGAAGTCCCTCAATATATTGATTCTTTTTTTTTTTATATATATGTTTATATACATATATATATGCTTATATACATATATACAATATATATATGTTTATACACATATATACGTTTATATACATATATAATATATATGTCTATATACATATATATGTTTATATACATATATATTATATATATATATTATATATATATGGTTATTCTATATGGTTTATCTTAGGTTATTGAATAGAGTTCCCTGTGCTATACAGCAGGATCTTGTTGTTTATCCACTGTGTATATACCAGTTTCCATGTGCTAATCCCAAACTCCCACTCCATCCCTCCTCCACCCCCGCCCCATGGCAACCACAAGTCTGTTCTCTATGTCTGTGGTCTTAGTCTATATTGAGTGAATAAATTAAAGCTACACGTGGAAATAGATAAGCATCTCATTGTAATACTGTTATAGTAGTTCGCAGAAGTGTTTGGGCTCCTGACAGGTGGCTCTGTGCACAGTCATCACATATGCTCACCCCAGCTATTTAATGAACTAGTTTTAACTTCCGGTGGAGACTGAAAGACAAATGTTAGAGAAGAGGATTGAAATGCAAGTGCCCCTGAGAGAAGTAACAACACCATGAGTGCAGCTCACACTGAAAGAGAAATCTCTATTCACCTCATTCTTAAACATTGATTTTTTTAAAAATCAGCTTTATTACTAGAAGCAGAAAGAGCATACCATGGGCACCACTTTAGAAAAATAAACTCTAATTATGCCGGAAAGAAAGGTGGGGCAAGAAAATATGGTCATGTCCCAGGTCTCAGGTGAGTTCCTGGGATGCCGCCGAGTGTGGGTTCTTGGCTTCGAGCAGGAAGGAATTCAAGAGCAAACCACAGTAAAGAGAAAGAAGGTTTATTCAAGGAGATACACACTCCACAGACAGAGTGTGGGCCATCTGGGAAGAAGACAGGCCAATATATTGATTCTTAATATTCCAACCACCAGCTCTTCCACTCTTGGTTACTTCCTCCTTGGTGTCAGCTTGCACGTCTGAGCATGGGGACAGACAACTCCCACAGGGGCAGGAATGGTGGCTGTGGGTTTTGCTTGGTGCCGCAGAGCTGCAAGATCAATAGTTTAATTGCTGTGAAACACATGGGCTGTAGTGATGTCGTATAAATAATTGTAATAACTGTGGTCAGTGACAAAGAGGATGGTTTTCCAATATCTTATTTTAAAATTCATTTCTCTACAATTAACTCCACATGCTTCTGGCAGAACGAGTATCCCATACAGGCACTGATTTTTTTTTTTTTTTTTTTTTTTTTTTTTTTTTTTTTCCTTCGATTTTCCTTCGAGGCCCTTTAGTTCTGATACCTCCTGCCTTTTCCAGACTCTCCCTCACTGGGATCAAAGGTCACCCATCTGATTCGAGGAGAGTGTCCTTAGGCCCCTCCGCTGAGGGAGGGGGCGGCTTAAAGCACGGTCTCTGTGGTTTTCGCGGGATGAAGTGTGGTCAAAAGACCCTTTGTGGTATCACAGCCGAGCTCCCTCCTGGCCCCGGGCCCCTCAGCTCTCCCATCTGTGCATTCCAGCCCTGTCTGCTGATGTCATACCCACACAGGGACCTCTTCTCCCAGCCAGAATTCTAAGTCTGGAGAAGGCTGTTGCCCACAGTGTCTTTGGGAGCGGATTTTCTGACTGCAAACCATTCACATGCCTCACCCAGGCCTCATGAATTCCTGGGTTCTCATTTGAAAGAGTTCCAAGTGTTTCTTTCTCAGAGTAGCTGCTGTTAAAAAAAAATAAAAAAATGTAGAATGCAGGCAGTGGCTGCTGGGGGAGGCTTGTGGGGATAGAGAGAGGAGGAATTAAGTAGTACTTGGTTATCTGTGAGGCAGGACTGAGTGGACTAAAGTCCACTCTTCAAAGAAGATCCAGAAAGTTGTTACTAGATAACAATGAACGTTGTCACTATGGCACCCAACAACACCTACTTTTATGTCAGTTGTCACTGAGTACAGATTTGAAGCCAGAAAGTTTAAACTCCAGTCTGGGGCTCCACTCGCTGGCTTTGTGACCTTAGGTAAGATGAATAAGACACAGCACTGCTCTCAGGGAGCACCTGGGCAGGTGGAAAGATGGGTGCACGTAATGACCCCAGGTTGTGAGGTGCCCCAAGGGCCATGGTCCAGGCAAGCCAGAAGGAATTCAAGGCGGGGCATTGAATCTATCCTGGGAGATGGTGGGGAGAATTCTTGGAGAGAGTGATGCCGACCTGAGTCTTGAGTTAACACACTTACTCCTGACCCTTATTTTGACCACAAAAAATTTCCTAGGTGGCTCAGGAG
Source organism: Lipotes vexillifer (assembly GCF_000442215.2). Taxonomy (NCBI): domain Eukaryota; kingdom Metazoa; phylum Chordata; class Mammalia; order Artiodactyla; family Lipotidae; genus Lipotes; species Lipotes vexillifer. The sequence goes on along the minus strand of NW_006782674.1, from coordinate 669,063 downwards.
TTGGGGCTTCTTTGAAATCCTGGTACAGATCCCAACTGAGCAAAATTTGAATCTCTGCCTATTTCAGGGCTTTTCAAGTCCACTGATATTTGAAAGGAACCCTCAGTCATTCAACCAGGGGCCAGATGGTGCCACTGACCCACGTGCTTCCCAAGGGGAGGTAGCACGTGGTACACTGGGTGAGCGGTTGATGGGGACGCCCATCCTTCTTGAGGAGTTGTGTTCTCCACCTTCGAGGAAGCTGGCACCTTGGTCCTCTGCACTAAGAAAACAGGCTGTTCTTAAGCTCATAAAACACACACAGCTGTCCTTGGATGGTGCCCTGGGGAAGGGCTGATGCCCCAGAAGCCTGAAGAGGCTGCAGGGAAAGAACCCAGAGCAGAGCTCATCAGAAAGAGCAGATGTCGAGGTGATACGCACTTGTCTGAGGCTCCCTGGGCTATTTATTTGTCAAGGAAATTGCTGAACAGTACCTAGGGGCTGAGCCACAGTCTCGTGGGGCTTCCTGCAGACACCTCAGAACAGGGTCTGTCGAGGGGGAACCATATCGGGCTGGCTGCATTTGGTCTTAGAAAGGGAAACGGTGGTCCTTTGGAGACAGGACATCAAAAAGATATAAGCTTGGGAGTCTCCGAGGACCCTGGGACCCTTTTGATCTTTTCCCATTGTTATTGGAATTCACGCATTCATTTGTTAATTTACTAAACATCTATTAAGCAACTCTGGTGTTCACAGAGCTGTTGGAGACTGGGGGCCGTGCTCGGCTACAGTATCACCATCATCACATTATTTCCTCTCCATCTTCATACTAACTCACTAAATACAACTGAGTACCAAAGAGCCACAACTAACAACCATATGCATTACTTACTTCCAACATACCAGGCACTTTAGTAAGAGCATCTCGTAATCCACCTGATGAAATCCTGACTGACAGCAACCTTGAGCTCGGAATTCTGAGCCCCATATTTCAGCTGAGGATATTAAGCAGGTCTTGAAAATTCTGCCTGAGGTTGCAAATGCTAATAATGGGCAGAATCAGGACGCCAGCTTGGCTGGCTGCACAGCCCGATGCTTAAACGCGATGCCGCAGACCTGCCCTCAAGATGCCGACACTCTCACGGCTGAGAGGAACACACTCAAAGCATGAGAACAAAGAAGGATAGACTTCCACATGAGCCAAAGCACAAGACAGCCTTAAGTGGCTACACACGTGCGTATAGGAGGCGATCAGAGTGGGGCAGGTATTGTGGAGAAAGCCTTTGGAGGAGTGTCCTGGACCAGATTCAGAGGCATGGATGCACGTGGGTTGGTTGAAAGGAAGCAGAGAGGAAGCTGAGGGAAATGGTGTGAACAGGATTGTGAGAAGGGACCAGTTCGATTCTTCGAGGAAGCAGGAGAGCACCAGGCCTGGCAAGAAACGCAAGGCTGTGTGGAGGAATGAGGGGCATGCTACACCTACTAGCGCTCTGTGTGGTCAGTGACCTCGTAGTTGCTAGGTGGTGAGAAAGAAGTTGAAGCGGTGCTCCTGCGGTGCGGGGGCTGAGAGGAGGCCTGGGGGGCAGAGTCTGGCTCCGCTCTAGGGCGAAAGTGGCAATATGCAAAGGACAGTCGGAAGATGGAAGCAACTGGGGTTAGGAGAGAAAGTAGCTAGGAGACCACGGTCTTGGTCCGCAGCTGGGGTTAGGAGAGAAAGTAGCTAGGAGACCACGGTCTTGATCCACAGATGAGAGGTGGGCTGGGACTTAGCAACTGGAGGAATGGGGCATGTGGTGACCAGTAAAGTTCGGGATGTGAAGGAGTGGGGGAGGTGCAGCTGCTTCTGAGCCCAGGAGAAAACCTAGACGAAGCCCACTTTCCTCATTCAGTCAGCACATAATTACTGAGTCTTTACTCTGGGCCACGGTCTGTGCTAGAAGCCCCCATCCCCTGAGCTAGGACCTGACCAGTTAGGACTCCTGAAACTCCTGTAACAGCTCACGTGAGAGTCCATCCGTCTCCAGGCTTCACTCCTCTTCCATTTTCTTTGGGCGCTCCAGCTGGACAGGGGGTTTCTCCTGGTTCCAGTACAGCTGCATTGAGCAGCTGCTGGATCCCACTCCGGAGGAGGCTCGATTTCCAGCAGGAGAGAAATGCTGACTGAACATCAGCCCCTTGCGGTCATGATACACCTCTGTTCATTAACCCATTGGTGACGGCAACGGTTGTGAGGACACAGAAGAGAGGACGTAGCCTCCCCCGCATTTGGCAGGAGGACACACCGAGCCCAGGGAATATGGGGGGTGGCAGGGTGAAGAGCGACTCATCAAAGTCGTGGAAGAGGCAGTAGGGGAGTGTGCACAAGGAATCCGGGGTCTGAGACTCTGTCCCCATGCCATGTAGGGGCCACTGCCTCATCTTTAGGAAATGGGCCCTGCTTCTCCTCAGCATCCTGCCAGCCCTGACTCCACTTCTGCCCTTGATGGGGCCTCAGAGACGCCTTTCCTCGCCGTGAGCCAGGCTGTGGTACCCCACTTCCCCTCCTGTGGCATGCCCAAACCATACGCAGGAAGCTGCTTTCATCTTTCTCTGTAAAGTTGCCGGCTTTCTGAATCACGCCCAAGTTGAGCCAGGCTCAGGGTTTCCGGACAGTTCCTCCAGCTTCAGGCATCCGTGGGACGGTCTCTGGACCACGTTGCAAGGACGCCCATCCTAGCGCTCCGTCATGGGCACAAACCCTTTTCGGCCCGGTTTCCTCTGTCCAGTGATGCCCATTTTCTAGTCTGCTCAGATGGTCCCGAGCTGAGCGCTGGGGCCCCTTCTCTCTTTCCAGCCCTTAGATGACCTTGTCAGAATCTGGGAGGCCTCTGTGGACCATGTCCTCCAGCCTCTCTTTCTATATAGCACGTAAGGTTGCTGCTCCCCTTGGGGAGGAGTGGAGATCATGGGGATTGATTGACTAGAATTGGCTCCATAGCAATCAACGTGCTTACCGAAACTTGCTGAACATTCAGTGAAACATGACTATTACCCCCTCACTCTGCTAAGTATTTTTTATGCTTGGGAGATGATCAGACTTGCACAGCAACAGCCAAGTATTATTATTAGTTCTGTTTTTCTTCTGAGGAAAGCAAACTCAGAAAAGCTTGATAGGTTGCCTAAGGCCACGCAGTTCCCAAGTGCCAAGCTGGGATTCACACCGTCTGCCCGTGGGCTTACCCTCTCACTCTCTGCCTGCACATGACATCTCAAGGGCCAGGGGACTCTGGTCTTCTGGAACACAGAATGAGCAGATGTGTGTAAAGCACGTGGCAATGAATGGAAGGAGTAGATCAACTGTCTCTTCAGGGGTACTTGTTTTTCTAGCAGTGGGAGCATTCTGCCCCAGCTCCTTTGTGGCTAGATGCACATAGGTAAAAGCCATCCAAGATTTGGGGGTGCCAGCAACTCTAGGGTCACAATCTGGCTGACCCACCAAGTTTCCAAACCAGTAACCTGTGTGTGCAATTCTCTCCAATGAGACTCATTGGAAAGATGCCACAAGAGAAGCTGATTATAAAGATTTTGTATTTGAAATACGCTGGTTTGAACCTTTTTCTGGTATTGCCTTCATATCAACCATACTGTCTTTCCTTTTAATTTCATCAGCATCTTTTTTGGAGTTGTATCCTGTTCTTTGTGTCACCACCCAAGCAGGTGGGGGAGGGATGGAGGCCATTGTCCCTGACTTCTCTGATTTGGACCATACACAGCAAGAAGTCCTAATGGCTACCTAGACAGCATCATTCGGTTTTGTGCGTGTAACGAGAGACCCAAAGGGACCTGTTGTCCTGACAGTGTTTGGTAACATGGTGCGGATTTCATACGCATGCAGGGCCTGTCTAATTAATTACTGTTTATACTCTTGTAGTTCTCTTTGCAAGCTCTTTCTCCTGGCTGGAATCAGGAAATCAAAACAAAGCGCCCTCACTGTGCTATTCTGGGGCCGCTTAAGTAGGGTGAACGCAGAAGCAGGGGCTCTGCCCACATTCTAAACCCTGGGAGTCAAGGCAGGGAGGCCAGGCTGCGGCGTGTGGCAGGGTCCACTTTGCTGGTGGAATGGGCACCGTGGACCCTCAGGTCTGGGTTAGACAGTTCCAGCTCCTCTCCTGCTGATGAACCTTCCAGTGAGAACATCCCCAACTGTTTGGTTCCTTTCTCATAAGATAAGGAAGAAATCTGCATTCTGGGGACGGATGAAGACGTTGATGAGTAGTTTGAGCATTTCCATGCACTCGTTTATTCAACAAGTATTTATTGAGAACCTACTATGACGCGCGGTTCAGGGGTTTGGGGGACATCAGTGAACACAAGAGATAAAGATTTCTGCTCAGGGAGACCTTCAAGATGGTGGAGGAGTAAGACGTGGAGATCACCTTCCTCCCCACAGATACATCAGAAATACATCTACACGTGGAACAACTCCTACAGAACACCTACTGAATGCTGGCAGAAGACCTCAGACTTCCCAAAATGCAAGAAACTCCCCACGTACCTGGGTAGGGCAAAACATAAAAGAAAAAACAGACAAAAGAACAGGGATAGGACTTGCACTTCTGGGAGGGAGCTGTGAAGGAGGAAAGGTTTCCACACACTAGGAAGCCCCTTCACTGGCGGAGACAGGGTGGTAGGCAGGGGGGAAGCCTACCAGACACCTCCCAGCTCCACGTAATATCAAATGGCAAAAGCTCTCCCAGAGATCTCCATCTCAATGCTAAGACTCAGCTCCACTCAATGACCAGCAAGCTACAGTGCTGGACACCATATGCCAAACAACTAAAAGGCAGGAACACAACCCCACCCATTAGCAGGCAGGCTGCCTAATATCATACTAAGCTCACAAACATCCCAAAGCACACCACCAGACGTGGTCCTGCCCACCAAAAAGACAAGATCCAGCCTCATGCACCAGAACACAGGCACCAGTCCCCTCCACCAGGAAGCCTACACAACCCACTGAACCGACCTTACCCACTGGGGGCAGACACAAAAACGATGGGAACTACAAACCTGCCACCTGTGAAAAGGAGACCCCAAACACAGTAAGTTAAGCAACATGAGAAGATAGAGAAACACACAGCAGATGAAGGAGCAAGGTGAAAACCCACCAGACCAAACAAATGAAGAGGAAACAGGCAGTCTACCTAAAAAAGAATTCAGAGTAATGTGATAGGAAAGATGATCGAAAATCATGGAAATAGAATGGAGAAAATACACGAAATGTTTCACAAGGGCCTAGAAGAACTAAAGAGAAAACAAACAATGATAAACAACACAATAAATGAAATGAAAAATTCTCTAGAAGGAATCAATATCAGAATAACTGACGCAGAAGAATGGATAAGTAACCTGGAAGATAAAGTAGTAGAAATAACTACCACAGAGCAGAATAAAGAAAAAAGAATGAAAAGAATTAAGGACAATCTCAGAGACCTCTGGGACAACATTAAATGCACCAACATTCAAATTATACGGTTCCCAGAAGAAGAAGAAAGAGAAAAGGGGACTGAGAAAATATTTGAAGAGATTATAGTTGAAAACTTCCCTAATATGGGGAAGAAAATAGTCAATCAAGTCCAGGAAGCACGGAGAGTCCCATACAGGATAAATCCAAGGAGAAACACGCCAAGACACATATTAATCCAACTATCAACAACTAAATACAAAGGAAAAAATTTTAAAGCAGCCAGGGGAAAGCAACAAATAACATACAATGGAATCCCCATTCTGCTGATCTTTCAGCAGAAACTCTGCAAACCAGAAGGGAGTGGCAAGACATGTTTAAAGTGATGAAAGGGATAAAGCTACAACCAAGATTACTCTACCCAGCAAGGATCTCATTCAGATTCAATGGAGAAATTAAAACCTTTACAGATAAGCAAAAGCTAAGAGAATTCAGCACCACCGAAACAGCTCTACAACAAATGCTAAAGGAACTTCTCTAGGCAGGAAACACAAGAGAAGGAAAAGAACTACAATAACAAACCCCAAACAATTAAGAAAATGGTAATAGGAACGTACATATCAATAATTACCTTAAATGTAAATTGATTAAATGCTCCAACCAAAAGACATAGACTGGCTGAATGGATACAAAAACAAGATCCATATATATCCTGTCTATAAGAGACCCACTTCAGACCTAGGGACACATACAGACTGAAAGTGAGGGGATGGAAAAAGATATTCCATGCAAATGGAAATCAAAAGAAAGCTGGAGGAGCAATTCTCATATCAGACAAAATAGACTTTAAAATAAAGACTATTACCAGAGACAAAGAAGGACACTACATAATGATCAAGGGATCGATCCAAGAAGGAGATATAACAGTTGTAAATATTTATGCACCCAACATAGGAGCACCTCAATACATAAGGCAAATACTAA
>NW_006782674.1:650359-661416 GCF_000442215.2 Lipotes vexillifer | reverse complement strand
TGGTAAAGTAGCAGGATACAAAATTAATGCACAGAAATCTCTTGCATTCCTATACACTAATGATGAAAAATCTGAAAGAGAAATTAGGGGAACACTCCCATTTACCATTGCAACAAAAAGAATAAAATACCTAGGAATAAACCTACCTAAGGAGACAAAGGATATGTATGCAGAAAACGATATGACACTGATGAAATAAATTAAAGATGATACAAACAGATGGATAGATATACTATGTTCTTGGATTGGAAGAATCAACATTGTGAAAATGAGTATACTACCCAAAGCAATCTACAGAGTCAATGCAATCCCTATCAAACTACCAATGGCGGGGCTTCCCTGGTGGCGCAGTGGTTGAGAATCTGCCTGCTAATGCAGGGGACATGGGTTTGAGCCCTGGTCTGGGAGGATCCCACATGCCGTGGAGCAACTGGGCCCGTGAGCCACAACTACTGAGCCTGCGCATCTGGAGCCTGTGCTCCGCAACAAGAGAGGCCACGATACTGAGAGGCCCGCGCACCGTGATGAAGAGTGGCCCCCACTTGCCACAGCTAGAGAAAGCCCTGGTACAGAAACAAAGACCCAACACAGCAAAAATAAATAAATTAAAAAAAAAAAAAAAAAACTACCAATGGCATTTTTCACAGAAGTAGAACAAAAAATTTCACAATTTGTATGGAAACACAAAAGACCCCGAAGAGCCAAAGCAATCTTGAGAAAGAAAAACGGATCTGGAGGAATCAGGCTCCCTGACTTCAGACTACACTACAAAGCTACAGTAATCAAGACAGTATGGTACTGGCACAGAAACAGAAATATAGATCAATGGAACAGGATAGAAAGCTCAGAGATAAACCCACACACATATGGTCACCTTAGTTTTGATAAAGGAGGCAAGAATAAACAATGGAGAAAAGACAGCCACTTCAATAAGTGGTGCTGGGAAAACTAGACAGCTACATGTAAAAGAATGAAATTAGGACACTCACTAACACCATACACAAAAATAGACTCAAAATGGATTAAAGACCTTAATGTAAGGCCAGACAGTATAAAACTCTCAGAGGAAAACATAGGCAGAGCACTCTATGACATAAATCACAGCAAGATCCTTTTTGACCCACCTCCTAGAGAAAGGGAAATAAAAACAAAAACAAACAAATGGGACCTAGTGAAACCTAAAAGCTTTTGCACAACAAAGGAAACCATATATAAGATGAAAAGACAACCCTCAGAATGGGAGAAAATATTTGCAGATGAAGCAACTGACAAAGGATTAATCTCTAAACTATACAAACAGCTCAATTCCAAAAAAACAACCCAATCCAAAAATGGGCGGAGGACCTAAATAGACATTTTTCCAAAGAAGATACACACATTGTCAACAAACACATGAAAGGATGCTCAACATCACTAATCATTAGAGAATGCAAATCAAAACTACAATGAGGTATCACCTCACACCAGTCAGAATGGCCATCATCGAAAAATGTACAAAGAATAAATGCTGGAGAGGGTGTGGAGAAAAGGGAACCCTCTTGCACTGTTGCTGGGAGTGTAAACTGATACAGCCACTATGGAGAACAGTATGGAGGTTCCTTAAGAGACTAAAAATAGAACTACCATGGGACCCAGCAATCCCACTACTGGGCATATACCGTGAGAAAACCATAATTCAAAAAGACTCATGTACCACAATGTTCATTGCAGCACTATTTACAATAGCCAGGACATGGAAGCAACCTAAGTGTCTATCGACAGATGAATGGATAAATAAGATGTGGCCCATATATACAATGGAATATTACTCAGCCATAAAAAGAAACAAAATTGAGTTATTTGTAGCAAGGTGGATGGGTTTAGAGACTGTCATACAGAGTGAAGTAAGTCAGAAACAGAAAAACAAATACCGTATGTTAACACATACACATGGAATCTAAAAAAAACAACAAAAAAATGGTTCTGAAGAACCTAGGGGCAGGACAGGAATAAAGACGCAGATGTAGAGAATGGACTTGAGGACACAGGGAGGGGGAATGGAAAGCTGGGACAAAGCGAGAGAGTGGCATGGACATATATACACTACCAAATATAAAATAGATAGCTAGCGGGAAGCAGCCACGTAGCACAGAGAGATCAGCTCGGTTATTGTGACCACCTAGAGGGGTGGGGTAGGGAGAGTGGGAGGGAGTCGCAAGAGGGAGGAGATATGGGGATATATGTATATGTATAGTTGATTCCCTTTGTTATAAAGCAGAAACTAACACACCATTGTAAAGTAATTATACTCCAATAGAGATGTTAAAAAAAAAAGATTTCTGCTTTGTGGAGTTTGCATTCTAGCAATGGAGATAAATAATAAGCATAATAAAGGAATAAATTATATAGTATGTGGAACGGTGACAAGTGCTGTGCAAAAAAGAGAAAGTAGAGCAGAGGAAGGAGACTGGAAGAGCCGTAGGATAGGGAGAGGGGTGATTTAAAAAATGAAAGCACTGGGCACTACTGTACAGCACAGGGAACTCTATCAATATTCTGTAATAACCTACATGGGAAAAGAATCTGAAAAAGAATGGATCTATGTATATGTGTGACTGAATCACTTTGCTGTACACCTGAAACTAACACAACATTGTAAATCAACTACACTCATATAAAGTTAAAAATTAAAAAAAAAAAAATCAGCCTGCCACTCAAAAACAAACAAACAAACCTGAAAGCACTGGGGACAATTCAAGTGACAGTATGAGTGAAGTTTTGTTTCAAATGTCTTTGGTTGGGGGTTATAGGAATATTGACAGCAAGTGAGCGCTTGGGGCCGAGGAGCTGCCCGTGGCAGGGTATAGACTTGCAGCCCCTGGGAGTCTGGCAGGAACTCAGAGGTCATCCCAGCCACCATCCTGAGAATCCGGGGGTGAGCCCTGAGCCTCCGCCCTCTTCTGAAGGGACACGGAGACTATAAAGGGGCCCCTTGCCCTAAGGAGAGGTAACCCCACCACCAGCAAGTTGCCAAGATACTCACACCTCGTACTTGGGTCTGTTTCCCTTCTGGCCCGCCACACCCTTCCAATTCCTCCCCATCTATCGCGTTGTTGTGGAATTATAAGTGGAAAGTTCTAGAGGCCGTGTTTGAGTGGAGACGTGGCCTCATCTTCACAGACAGAGGATGTGTATGTTTATACCTGTGAGTGTATCTATATGTCAAAAGGTCCCAACTGTGGCAGCTCAGGCCCAGAGTGAGTTTCTCAAGTCATTCATTCATTCAACCAAGGAACTAGACCTACTATGCACCTGATGCGGGCGCTCTACCGTGTGCTTATTCCTCCTATCACCTGCTTTCCAGCCTGCGTGGCAAGATGTGTGACAGTGTCGAGGGTTGCACCACTTTGAGCATTCTGGGGATCAACTGCATAAACCGCATAAACAAGATCAAAAGCTTTGTTATTTTTCCTTCCTGAGAGACCCCACAGCCCTGTATGTGCAGAGAAGGAGATCCTGGTCACTCATTTCCCACCATGGGTCCTCACGACTGTTCTATTTCTGCTTCTGCGGGAGACAGGTCAAGGCCAGGACACCTAAGAGAGCCGAAGTCGTGTCTTGAGGCTTCTGAGGGGAGAAGCAGACTCCCTGGTTCACATGCCTCTGTGTTGGAGGTGTGAGGGTCCAGGTGAAGAATTCAGAGGGTCCTGGGACACTGGTCTCCGGGTTTTATCCACTCTCACCCTGCCCCTCTAGTCCCTGCCAGGTGAGACCCCACCCTCTGGGCCTTGCCCAGCTATTTGGCCAGTGTGGACCTTGACCAGGGAATTTGGGGAGATGTGAAAGGAGAGAGGAAAGGGGAAGCCGGAGGTGGCCTGCATCTTTAAAGATGAACAGCACTGTTTGCTCATTAGGGAGATTATTTCAAGCAAGACGGCAGCCAGAACGCTCTAGTGCAAGCATCTGCCTGCTACTGGGAGATGATATTTATTGTTCAGTCCTTCAATGGACGTAAATAAACAGCCCAGCCCAGATAATGTTCCAATAAACAAACAAGCAGCTGCCAGGCACTCCCCGGATGGCTGACCTTTGCGGAGGCCACCCTGCTGATGTTTTAATAGCAGTCTGCCTGGCAGCGCAGACGCTCACCGTGCCAAGGATGGAGAGGTGGCCGTGCTGCCTGGTGGATAGGCTGGAGGGAAAGGGGGGCCCGTACTGCCTAGGATTATCCTGGGCTGGAGACAGAGCAGCTGGGGAGGGCAGGTGAGGAGCCTGAGTGTGCCCTCGGGCACACGTGCCTGCTCCAGGGAAGCTGCACGGAGGGGATGCACGCTGTGATGGAGGGGCCCACATGGTCCAGGCAGGACTGATGCTCGGTTGTTATGTCCTAGCGTGGCCTCTACAGTTGTTGCTTTTCTCATTTTTGTTGAGGTATAATTAACAAATAACAATTGTATATATTTGAGGCATATGACTTGATGTTGTGATATACATCTACATTGTGAGACAGCCACTGCAGTCAAGCTAATTAACATATCCGTGGTCTCACGTAGTTACTATTTTCTTTCCTGTGTGTGTGTGTGTGTGTGTGTGTGTGTGTGTGTGTGTGTGATGAGAACATTTAAGATCTACCCTCTTAACAGATTTCAAGTATACGATAGAATATCTTTGACATTGTTAACATTGCTGTACATTAGATCTCCAGAACGTGTTCATCCTTCATAACTGAAACTGTGTACCTGTTGGCATCTCCCCACTCCGTCCTCCCCCGTTCCTGCAACCACCATTCTACTCTCTGTTTCCATGAGTATGACTATTTTAGATCCCACATATAAGTGAGGTCACGCTCAGTATTTGTCTTTGTGTCTGCCTTAGTTCACTCAGCATGATGTCCTCCAAGTTCATCCATGTTGTCGCAAATGGCAGGATTTCCTTCTCTTTTTTTTTTTTTTTTTTTTTTTTTCCTTGCGTTATGCGGGCCTCTCACTGTCGTGGCCTCTCCCGTTGCGGAGCACAGGCTCCGGACGTGCAGGCTCAGCGGCCATGGCTCACGGGCCCAGCCGCTCCGCGACATGTGGGATCTTCCCAGAACGGGCACGAACCCGTGTCCCCTGCATCGGCAGGCGGACTCTCAACCACTGCGCCACCAGGGAAGCCCTTCCTTCTCTTCTTAACGTTGAATAATATTCCACTGTATGCATCTACGTATGTAGATGTAGTATATGCCTTTTATACTCTATGTGATATGAGTCACATTTTCTTTATCCATTCAGTCGTCAACAGACATTTAAGTTGTTTCCAAGTCTTGGCTGTTGTAAATAACTCACCAGTTGTTAAATCTTGAAATAATTTCCATCTGGGTCCCGCCTTCACCCCCAGCAGTATTACTTGGTGCAGCTGGGAGCCTTTAAGACCACCTGACCCCACAGCAACTCCTCTGATTGGTTGGTCTTCTCCCTCTAGCGGTTGTTAAATGTTTTGACTATCACCCAGGATGCAGGGGGTTCCTGCCACACAAGACGTGTGCCCAGGGAACCTGCAGCCTGGGTGAGGAAACAGTAGGCATGAGTGTGTCAAATGAGCCTGCTGAGGGCTAGCCTAGAGCAGCCCGGGCCCACACAGCTTGCTTGGGCCGATGGGGACCATCCAGCTAGCTGGAGCTTACAGCCTGTGAGCTCCAAAAACGTGAAGACAGTGGGGCACGCTCGTTATGCTATAAATTGAAGGTTCTGGGAGACACAGAGTATTGTGCAGGGGAGGGAGGCAGGCAAGATCTCCACTGAGGGCACCCGCAGGAAGATAGTCACCAAGCCAACTTATTATTATCAGCAGGGTCACTTGGTGGGTGCAGACTCAGAACACAGGGATGAGAATAGTCTAGAAATTAGAAATGTGCTGTCCAGTACAGTAGCCATTGGCTACACATGGCTATTAAGCACCCGAAATGTGGCTGGTCCAAATTGAGTTTTGCTGTCAGTGTGAAATACACATCAGGTTTCAAAGATGTAGTAGGGAAAAACACATGTAAAATATCTCATTAACAGTTTTTATACTGTCCACCTGTTCAATTGAAACTATTTGGGGGGCACATTGGGTTGGTAAAAATAGATTATCAAAATTAATTTTACCTCTTTCTTTTTTAATGTAACCAACCACTACCAGAATTTTTTTTTTTGCGGTACGCAGGCCTCTCCTCTCCCCTCGCAGAGCACAGTTTCCGGACGCGCAGGCTCAGCGGCCATGGCTCACGGGCCCAGCCGCTCCGCGGCATGTGGGATCTTCCCGGACCGGGGCACGAACCCGCGACCCCTGCATCGGCAGGCAGACTCTCAACCACTGTGCCACCAGGGAAGCCCACTACTAGAAATTTTTTAATTGCCCATGTGGCCCACATTTGTGTCTGGCCTTATATTTCTGCTGACCAGTGCTGTCTAGAAGAACATTTCACTGGGCCTGTGGTGAGGCCTGAAGGGTGAGGTGTCCCTTCAGCCCTCAGAGAACACATTTGTACTGTCTCCTCAGAACAGTGCTCCACGAAGATGACCAAGTTTTCCCCTCTGACCCCCTTTTTCATATTTTCACTATTACCTCCACCTGCCAGCATATCTTTATAAAATCTGTTATTGCCACTCATGTTGCTACCTAAGATCAGTCTTCCTACTGACTGAAGACATTTTGTCTCCAAAGGGGGGGTTTGAAAAACTCTGACATTACCCACTATGTGTATTATTAGTCAAACACTCGATGATGATGGTGCCATGCGTTAGCCCTTTTATTCTGTGACATACACATGCTCCCTTGAGCCTTGCTCGGGGCTGGGCTAATTCCTGGTCACACTCCAATCACTTGGCCAGATCTCCCGGGAAGAAGGAAAAGAGGCCTTTGAACACCTCTCTGCTGTAGCATTTGCTGCTTGACCTTATTTGTGTGAAATCTGAACCCATCAGGTAAATGGCCTCCCAGAGGGCAGGGCTGAGACTCACTGTTCTTCTCCAGAGGCTGGCTCGGAGCCTAGCCTGGGCATTACATAAATGCACGATAGATGATGAATTGAGTGTGGACTGTCACTCTGTCAAGGGACACACAAGATGAGGATGTGGGTTCCTCCTTGGCGTCGGCCTCAGAGTATAACATCTTCTAAACACGCAAATTTACATTAGTGGCTTCTTTATATTTTCTACCTTAAAAAAAAAATCAATGTCTATTTTCACTATTTCTCACTGCTTAGTTGATCCACAAGTATCATCTATGCTGCATAAAATAATAAATCTTATTTGTCTTAACGTGTACAGTAATGCATCTTGTTTGTTCTAAGCTGTCACCTCCCAAGCCTCGGGGTGGCCCCTGTGATAGTGATTGAACGGCAGCCACTGGCCACTGTGTCTCCTTTCATCTCAACTGGTCTTCGTGGCCTGGTGGAATCTTTCCTAGGCTCTCCTTGAGTTGCAGGCATCTGGATTGTTCTAACTTATCAGGGGAGAACTGAATGTGATTTTCTGTGTCCAGGTGAACTTGGCCAGGAGAATGGCTTCTGTTTGCCTCTTTTCCCCTGGAATCCCATTTGAAAGCTGCCTGATATTTTGTCGGTCTTTTTTGGCTGCCGTGGAGTATTGGCAGCAGTGAATGATGACAACTGAGCTCTTCTTTTTTGATCCTGCCTCTTACCTTGATCTTACCTTGATCAGCTCAGAGTCCATCATCTGACTGGTAGAATGTGGGCTGTTTTAGACAGAGGAAGTTGATCATTTATGTAGTAACCACTTACTTTTCCCATCAGTAGTGAGGTACAATTGACAAATAAAAATTGTATATATTTAACATGTACAACTTGATGTTTTGATATATTATATATTGTGAAATAATCACTACAATCAAGATAGTTCACATATCCATCACCTCACATAGTTACCATTTTCATTCTTTTTGTGTGTGTGTGTGTGACAGGAACACTTAGAATCTACCCTGTTAGCAAATTTAAAGTATACAGTATTGTATCATCATAGTCACATTGTCGTACATTAGGTCTCTAGAGCATATTCACCTAATAACTGAAACTTTGTATCCCTTGACCAACATCTCCCCATTTTCCCCTCCCCCTGGCCCCTGGAAACTGCCATTCTACTCTCTGTTTCTAGGAGTTGGACTATTTTGGATTCCACATGTAAGTGAGATCATGTAGTATTTGTCTTTCTGTGTTTGTCTTAATTCACGTTGCATAATGTTCTCCAGATTCATCCATGTTGTTGAAAATAGCAGGATTTGTTTCTTTTTTTAAGGCTGAATTATATACATATAATCACATTCCTTTATCCATTCATCCACTGATACTTAGGTTGTTTCCATGTCTTGGCTATTGTGAATAATGCTGTAATGGAGATGGGAGTGCAGATATCTCGTTGAGATACTGATTCTCTTTCCTTTGGGTATATACCCAGGAGCAGAATTGCTGGATCATATGGCAGTTCTAGTTTTAGTTATTTGAGAAACCACCCTACTGTTTTCCTTAGTGGCTGTACCAATTTACACACCACCAAGAGTGTACAGCCTTTCCCTTTTCTCCATACCCTCGCCGACATTTGTCACTAACTAATTATTGAGCACCAACCGTGTCTTGGGTACTGTGCCAGGCATTGGGGCTGTAGCACTGAATACAACAGGCATGGTCTCTGCCAACATGAGACTTGAAGTCCCAGGTCTATTTGCCAAATACAGCTCCTCCCCCGACCCTCAGTCCCCACAGAGGATGCGCCGTCTTTCTGTAGTTCATTTCCATCATTGGCCGTCTTGCTATTCCAAAGAGCTTAGGATCAGCTGTAATGTCCTTGCTTCTTGCTCCAGACCCACTTATAAAAAGTATTAAGGAGGACCTTCAAGATGGCAGAGGAATAAGACATGGAGGTCACCTTCCTCCCCACAAATAGATCAAAAATACATCTACATGTGGAAGAACTCCTACAGAACGCCTACTGAACACTGGCAGAGGACCTCAAACTTCCCAAAAGGCAAGAAACTCCCCATATACGTGGCCGTGTGGCTGACAGGGTCTTGGTATTCCAGGCAGATGTCACGCCTGAGCGTGTGATGTGGGAGAGCCGAGTTCAGGACACTGGACCACCAGAGACCTCCCGGCCCCACGTAATATCAATAGGTGAGAGCTCTCCCAGAGATCTCTGTCTCAACGCTAAGACCCAGCTCCACTCAACGAACAGCAAGCTACAGTGCTGGACACCCTATGCCAAACAACTAAAAGGCAGGAACACAACCCCACCCATTAGCAGGCAGGCTGCCTAAAATCATACTAAGCTCACAAACATCCCAAAGCACACCACCAGACGTGGTCCTGCCCACCAAAAAGACAAGATCCAGCCTCATGCACCAGAACACAGGCACCAGTCCCCTCCACCAGGAAGCCTACACAACCCACTGAACCGACCTTACCCACTGGGGGCAGACACAAAAACAATGGGAACTACAAACCTGCCACCTGTGAAAAGGAGACCCCAAACACAGTAAGTTAAGCAAAATGAGAAGATAGAGAAACACACAGCAGATGAAGGAGCAAGGTGAAAACCCACCAGACCAAACAAATGAAGAGGCAATAGGCAGTCTGCCTGAAAAAGAATTCAGAATAATGATAGTAAAGATGATCCAAAATCTTGGAAATAGAATAGACAAAATGCAAGAAACATTTAACAAGGACCTAGAAGAACTAAAGAGCAAACAAACAATGATGAACAACACAATAAATAAAATTTAAAATTCTCTAGAAGGAACCAATAGCAGAATAACTGAGGCAGAAGAATGGATAAGAGACTGGGAAGATAAAATAGTGGAAATAACTACCGCAGAGCAGAATAAAGAAAAAAGAATGAAAAGAATTGAGGACAATCTCAGAGACCTCTGGGACAACATTAAATGCAGCAACATTCGAATTATATGGGTCCTAGAAGAAGAAGAGAGAAAAGAGTGGACTGAGGAAGTATTTGAAGAGATTATAGTTGAAAACTACCCTAATATGGGGGAGGAAACACTCAATCAAGTCCAGGAAGCGCAGAGCCCCATACAGGATAAATCCAAGGAGAAACACACCAAGACACATATTAATCCAACTATCAAAAATTAAATACAGGGCTTCCCTGGTGGCACAGTGGTTGAAAGTCCACCTGCCGATGCAGCGGACACGGGTTCGTGCCCCGGTCCGGGAAGATCCCACATGCCGCGGAGCGGCTGGGCCTGTGAGCCATGGCCGCTGAGCCTGCACGTCCTGAGCCTGTGCTCCGAAACGGGAGAGGCCACAACAGTGAGAGGCCTGCATACCGCAAAAAAAAAAAAATTTGTGAAACACAAAGAAAAAATTTTGAAAGCAGCCAGGGAAAAGCAACAAATAACATACAATGGAATCCCCATAAGGTTAACAGCTGATCTTTCAGCAGAAACTCTGCAAACCAGAAGGGAGTGGCAGGACCTATTTAAAGTGATGAAAGGGAAAAAGCTACAACCAAGATTACTTTACCCAGCAAGGATCTCATTCAGATTCAATGGAGAAATTAAAACCTTTACAGATAAGCAAAAGCTAAGAGAATTCAGCACCACCGAAACAGCTCTACAACAAATGCTAAAGGAACTTCTCTAGGCAGGAAACACAAGAGAAGGAAAAGAACTACAATAACAAACCCCAAACAATTAAGAAAATGGTAATAGGAACGTACATATCAATAATTACCTTAAATGTAAATTGATTAAATGCTCCAACCAAAAGACATAGACTGGCTGAATGGATACAAAAACAAGATCCATATATATCCTGTCTATAAGAGACCCACTTCAGACCTAGGGACACATACAGACTGAAAGTGAGGGGATGGAAAAAGATATTCCATGCAAATGGAAATCAAAAGAAAGCTGGAGGAGCAATTCTCATATCAGACAAAATAGACTTTAAAATAAAGACTATTACCAGAGACAAAGAAGGACACTACATAATGATCAAGGGATCGATCCAAGAAGGAGATATAACAGTTGTAAATATTTATGCACCCAACATAGGAGCACCTCAATACATAAGGCAAATACTAACA
>NW_006782674.1:646451-650199 GCF_000442215.2 Lipotes vexillifer | reverse complement strand
AGAATTAGAAATGAAAAAGGAGAAGTAACAACTGACACTGCAGAAATACAAAGGATCATGAGAGATTACTACA
Source organism: Lipotes vexillifer (assembly GCF_000442215.2). Lineage (NCBI taxonomy): Eukaryota > Metazoa > Chordata > Mammalia > Artiodactyla > Lipotidae > Lipotes > Lipotes vexillifer. The sequence goes on along the minus strand of NW_006782674.1, from coordinate 650,126 downwards.
AGCAACTACATGCCAAGAAAATTGGCAACCTGGAAGAAATGGACAAGTTCTTAGAAAAACACAACCTTCTGAGACCGAACCAGGAAGAAATAGAAAATATAAACAGACCAGTCACAAACACTGAAATTGAAACTGTGATTAAAAATCTTCCAACAAACAAAAGCCCAGGACCAGATGGCTTCACAGGCGAATTCTATCAAACATTTAGAGAAAAGCTAACACCTATCCTTCTCAAACTCTTCCAAAATATAGCAGAGGGAGGAACACTCCCAAGCTCCTTCTACAAGGTCACCATCACCCTGATACCAAAAGCAGACAAAGATGTCGCAAAGAGAGAAAACTACAGGCCAATATCACTGATGAACATAGAAGCAAAAATCCTCAACAAAATACTAGCAAACAGAATCCAACAGCACATTAAAAGGATCATACACCATGATCAAGTTGGGTTTATCCCAGGAATGCAAGGATTCTTCAGTATACACAAATCAATCAATGTGGTAAATCATATTAACAAATTGAAGGATAAAAACCATATGATCTTCTCAGGGGATGCAAAAAAAAGCTTTTGACAAAATTCAACACTGATTTATGATAAAAGCCCTTCAGAAAATAGGCATAGAGGGAACTTACCTCAATATAATGAAGGCCATATATGACAAACCCACAGCCCACTTCATTCTCAAAGGTGAAAAACTGAAACCATTTCCTCTAAGCTCAGGAACAATACAAGGTTGTTCACTCTCACCACTATTATTCAACATACATTTGGAAGTTTTAGCCACAGCAATCAGAGAAGAAAAAGAAATAAAAGGAATCCAAATCGGAAAAGAAGAAGTAAAACTGTCACTGTTTGCAGATGACATGATACTATACTTAGAGAATCCTAAAGATGCTACCAGAAAACTACTAGAGCTAATCAGTGAATTTGGTAAAGTAGCAGGATACAAAATTAATGCACAGAAATCTCTTGCATTCCTATACACTAATGATGAAAAATCTGAAAGAGAAATTAGGGGAACACTCCCATTTACCACTGCAACAAAAAGAATAAAATACCTAGGAATAAACCTACCTAAGGAGACAAAAGATATGTATGCAGAAAACTATAAGACACTGGTGAAAGAAATTAAAGATGATATAAACAGATGGATAGATATACTATGTTCTTGGGTTGGAAGAATCAACATTGTGAAAATGAGTATACTACCCAAAGCAATCTACAGATTCAATGCAATATCTATCAAACTACCAATGGCATTTTTCACAGAAGTAGAACAAAAAATTTCACAATTTGTATGGAAACACAAAGGACCCCGATGAGCCAAAGCAATCTTGAGAAAGAAAAATGGATCTGGAGGAATCAGCCTCCCTGAATTCAGACTATATTACAAAGCTACAGTAATCAAGACAGTACGGTGCTGGCACAAAAACCGAAATATAGATCAATGGAACAGGATAGAAAGCCCAGAGATAAACCCACACACATATGGTCAGCTTATCTTTGATAAAGGAGACAAGAATATACAATGGAGAAAGACAGTCTCTTCAGTAAGTGGTGCTGGGGAAACTGGACAGCTACATGTAAAAGAATGAAATTAGGACACTCACTAACACCATACACAAAAATAAACTCAAAATGGATTAAAGACCTAAATGTAAGGCCAGACACTATAAAACTCTCAGAGGAAAACATAGGCAGAACACTCTATAACATAAATCACAGCAAGATCCTTTTTGACCCACCTGCTAGAGAAACAGAAATAAAAACTAAAACAAACAAATGGGACCTAATGAAACTTAAAAGCTTTTGCACAGCAAAGGAGACCATAAATAAGATGAAAAGACAACCCTCAGAATGGGAGAAAATATTTGCAAACAAAGCAACTGACAGAGAACTAATCTCCAAAACACACAAGCAGCTCGTGCAGCTCAATATCAAAAAAACAAACAACCCAATCCAAAAATGGGCAGAAGACCTAAAGAGACATTTCTCCAAAGAAGATATACAGATTGCCAGCAAACACATGAAAGGATGCTCAACATCACTAATCATTAGAGAAATGCAAATCAAAACTACAATGAGGTATCACCTCACACCAGTCAGAATGGCCATCATCAGAACATCTACAAAGAATAAATGCTGGAGAGGGTGTGGAGAAAAGGGAACCCTCTTGCACTGTTGCTGGGAATGTAAACTGATACAGCCACTATGGAGAACAGTATGGAGGTTCCTTAAAAAACTAAAAATAGTACTACCATATGACTGAGCAATCCCACTACTGGGCATATACCCTGAGAGAACCATAATTCAAAAAGAGTCAGGTACCACAGTGTTCATTGCAGCTCCATTTACAATAACCATGGAAGGACGTGGAAGCAACCTAAGTGTCCACTGACAGATGAATGGATAAAGAAGGTGTGGCACATGTATACAATGGAATATTACTCAGCCATTAAAAGAAACAAAATTGAGTTATTTGTAGTGATGGTTGGGTCTAGAGGCTGTCATACAGAGTGAAGTAAGTCAGAAAAAGAAAAACAGATACTGTATGCCAACACATATATATGGAATCTAAAAACAAAAAAAAGGTTCTGATGAACTTTGGCTCCAGACGGGAATAAAGACGCAGACGTAGAGAATGGACTTGAGGACAAGGGATGGGGCAGGATAAGCTGAGACGAAGTGAGAGAATGGCATGGACAAATATACACTACCAAATGTAAAATACATAGCTAGTGGGAAGCAGCTGCATAGCGTAGGGAGATCAGCTCGGTGCTTTGTGACCACCTAGAGGGGTGGGATAGGGAGGGTGGGAAGGAGACGCAAGAGGGAGGGGATATGGGGATGTATGTATATGTATCGCTGATTCACTTTGTTTTACAGTAGCAGCTAACACAACAATGTAAAGCAGTTATACTCCAATAAAGATGTTAAAAAAAAAAGTTTTAAATAAGACCAGTCATGAAACTAGTGCCTGGGGAGTCCCCCAGTTCCCACTTCTCCATGCAGAAATGTGTCTTTTTCTGTCTCTAAGTTGGTCCTCTCTCCATGGCCAAACTGCCCAAAATCCCATGGAGACTCATTATTTTTATTTATTTTTATTTATTTATTTTTTTTGCGGTACACGGGCCTCTTAGTGTTATGGCCTCCCCCGCCACGGAGCACAGGCTCCGGACACGCAGGCTTAGCGGCCATGGCTCACGGGCCCAGCCGCTCTGCAGCATGTGGGATCCTCCTGGACCAGGGCACGAACCCGCGTCCCCCGCATCGACAGGTGGACTCCCAACCACCGCGCCACCAGGGAAGCCCAGAGACTCATTATTTTTAAACACCTTTTCATGTGGAACCTTGTCAAAGTCTCTGGGAAGATCTAAATAGCTCAATGGCAATCTCTGAGCTAGGAATCGGGAAACCTGGATTCTAGTCGTGACTGTCATTGGTTTATCTCCGAACTTTGGAAGAGACACAGAACAGCCCCAATCTCAGTTTTTCATTGGTAAAATGAGAATGATTATGCTGGCAGTCAACATCATAAAAATTCTACAACCATCAAATGAGACGATGTTATTTAAGAATAACATTCTCAGCAAGGTATAAAACAAAAGTATAAGGGGTAATTATTTTGAAAATTTACAACAGCATCTTTTTCATTCATATGCATGATTCTTTCC